>NW_024412400.1:19171029-19284090 GCF_014898765.1 Herpailurus yagouaroundi
AAAGTGAAAACTCGTAGTATAACTGAACTACATCCACTTTTTTTTTTAGTATTTCCTCCTTTTACTTGTTCAATTACTAAATCAAAAATCAAAATCCAAATGAATCCTTTTACCATAGTCTCTACTTTCAAAAAGTAGTTAAGGATCTCTATCATTTCCATTCTCATAAAGCAAATACAAACTTGGGCAGTATCAGATAATGACAGAATTTGAATTTAGTTTCTCTACAATACAGAAGAACAAGTTACCCTTTGAGTGAAAAAGTTTTAACTTGGAGACTTTTCTAGTTAGCTCCCAGTTTCCCACTAGCATCAAGTAATAGAAATGAAATGTATTAGCACATTTACAGATTCAAGAGCTGTGCTTTTGACAATTTGTGAAGAATCAGGATAGTCACAACATGTAGTCATTTACAAAGGGCGGCAATTCTACCTATCAGAGCTCCGTAAGGATACTGCATGAATTTTAGTGGCTCCATCCAGCTAAGCTATTGAACAAGGCACTGAGGTAGTGAGCAATTCTAGTCCAATACCTCCAATTCAGCTGGCAATATGAAAACACTTGTGGATCTGCAGAGGCACTAGGATAGAACCCTTGCAAATGTCATGGGTCAATTATGTTATCCATCATAAGAACTGAAGCCAAACAAAATACACTGTACTACTTACGGGAAATATTCTAAATATATAACCAAACTTCACCCAAACTAGGTGTAATTTTCTATGCCTATGGCCCTACAGACCCCACGATTTTATAAACAGAAACTTTTTTCTTAGTTGTATCATAAGGTTTTGTTTTTAAACATTAACTCTTATGCTATAATAGAAAAAACACCCAAAGGTACTTAATTGAATCAAGCTTTAAGAAAAACTGTATTGGGGCGCCTGGGTGGCGCAGTCGGTTAAGCGTCCGACTTCAACCAGGTCACGATCTTGCGGTCCGTGAGTTCGAGCCCCGCGTCAGGCTCTGGGCTGATGGTTCAGAGCCTGGAGCCTGTTTCGGATTCTGTGTCTCCCTCTCTCTCTGCCCCTCCCCCATTCATGCTCTGTCTCTCTCTGTCCCAAAAATAAATAAACGTTGAAAAAAAAATTAAAAAAAAAAAAAAGAAAAACTGTATTAATGCATTTTTACCGTAAAGACAACAGAAGTGAATAGAAAATTGAAAGATGTACAGGTATGTATTTCTTATAAAAAGAAATAATTCAACTTATTATCAAAGTATTTTGTGGATACTTTTAAAATATCTAGACTCATTCAAAACCTGAAAAGAAAAATTAAACAATACCACAGTAGTTCCTCTAAAAATGCCTTACACAAACATATCTATCTACACTGAATGATAGAATTCAGAGAGACTTTATATTCCCAACGTTGTCTACATGACAGACTCAGAGTACTTTAACACATGCTAGTTCCTGCAAAATAATTCCAAGAAATGCTAAAATGGACATAACATAAGAGATGCACCAAAATTCAGAGGTGCCATCTCTAACTTGACAAATAGATATAACTGGGCTGTACTAGTTTAATAAGGCTCCAGAAAATAAGGGTAAACCACACTCGAAGTGAAATGTAACACACAGTCAGCCACCCTGACTGAGACCACTAATAACAGATAAAATACTTTCTCCGTTCTGACTGCCTAAACAGGCACACTCACAGATGTTCCCTCATACATAATCTTTACCTGTGATAGTGAGCTAACAATTACCCAAAAGGCAACCAAACAAAAGGCAGGATTTTAAGAGGCCTGAGTGCTAGTAAAGATAATACACAAAAAGAGTACTAGAGGAATATGATTTTGACTCCTTCTAGTAGGCATATAGCTTTAATTTAGAATATCTCTGTAAATTAATTATTTAGTCATTAGGGCACAAATACAGGCAGCACAGAACTTTTAAAAATCAACCACAAAAGCACTGTTAACTTTGTGCCAAAAAAAGCCAAACTAAAATTATGGTCTAACTTCACTTTCTTAAGATAGTAACCACATTCTCACTGAAATATAGATGGAGAGATTTACTATAAACCACAATCAAATATTTGACACCAAACAATCCAAAGGCCACAGTAATCCACTTAACGATCACAATGACATCTATATTAAGTAGCACAAGTACACAGGGCACGTAGAACTAATCACCACTTCCCAATCAGCCACAGCATGGAGGATCTTTGCCTGCAAAGGGAGCACAACATATGTGAAGGTAACTATGATCTTCATCTCTGCCTGATCCAGTCCAATCAGCCATTCAGGGATCAAGAAAAGGAGCCAAAGCTACAGAATCACAGACCTGGCTTCTAAAGCAAACTTGCTAGCTATCCAATCTTCATACCATTAAATCAATTTCCTTGCAAATTCCCATAAGCAAGCAGTTTAACCAAAGTAGGCATCTTTCTACAATGTTCTATGTCAATTATATCTTTCTAAAACGTTCCATGTCAATTATATCTCAATAAAACTGGAAAAAAACGCAACAAAGTAGGTATCTTTGCTAAAACTGTCTGAAGGGCTTATTGTGTGTGACATCCACAATTTAAAATGATTTTATAAAGAGTTTACATAACTAGTAATGATATCATTAACTATGGCTCAGTGAAAAAGTTAATCTCCAAATTTCAGATGACATTATAAACTTTCTTTTTTATTTTTTTATTTATTTTTTTATTTATATATGAAATTTATTGTCAAATTGGTTTCCATACAACACCCAGTGCTCATCCCAAAAGGTGCCCTCCTCAATACCCATCACCCACCCTCTCCTCCCTCCCACCCCCCATCAACCCTTAGTTTGTTCTCAGTTCTCAACAGTCTCTTATGCTTTGGCTCTCTCCCACTCTAACCTCTTTTTTTTTTTTTTTCCTTCCCCTCCCCCATGGGTTCCTGTTAAGTTTCTCAGGATCCACATAAGAGTGAAACCATATGGTATCTGTCTTTCTCTGTATGGCTTATTTCACTTAGCATCACACTCTCCAGTTCCATCCACGTTGCTACAAAAGGCCATATTTCATTTTTTCTCATTGCCACGTAGTATTCCATAGTGTATATAAACCACAATTTCTTTATCCATTCATCAGTTGATGGACATTTAGGCTCTTTCCATAATTTGGCTATTGTTGAGAGTGCTGCTATGAACATTGGGGTACAAGTGCCCCTATGCATCAGTACTCCTGTGTCCCTTGGATAAATTCCTAGCAGTGCTATTGCTGGGTCATAGGGTAGGTCTATTTTTAATTTTCTGAGGAACCTCCACACTGCTTTCCAGAGCAGCTGCACCAATTTGCATTCCCACCAACAGTGCAAGAGGGTTCCCGTTTCTCCACATCCTCTCCAGCATCTAGAGTCTCCTGATTTGTTCATTTTGGCCACTCTGACTGGCGTGAGGTGATATCTGAGTGTGGTTTTGATTTGTATTTCCCTGATAAGGAGCGACGCTGAGCATCTTTTCATGTGCCTGTTGGCCATCCGGATGTCTTCTTTAGAGAAGTGTCTATTCATGTTTTCTGCCCATTTCTTCACTGGGTTATTTGCTTTTCGGGTGTGGAGTTTGGTGAGCTCTTTATATATTTTGGATACTAGCCCTTTGTCTGATATGTCATTTGCAAATATCTTTTCCCATTCCGTTGGTTGCCTTTTAGTTTTGTTGGTTGTTTCCTTTGCTGTGCAGAAGCTTTTGATCTTCATAAGGTCCCAGTAATTCACTTTTGCTTTTAATTCCCTTGCCTTTGGGGATGTGTCGAGTAAGAGATTGCTACGGCTGAGGTCAGAGAGGTCTTTTCCTGCTTTCTCCTCTAGGGTTTTGATGGTTTCCTGTCTCACATTCAGGTCCTTTATCCATTTTGAGTTTATTTTTGTGAATGGTGTGAGAAAGTGGTCTAGTTTCAACCTTCTGCATGTTGCTGTCCAGTTCTCCCAGCACCATTTGTTAAAGAGACTGTCTTTTTTCCATTGGATGTTCTTTCCTGCTTTGTCAAAGATGAGTTGGCCATACGTTTGTGGGTCTAGTTCTGGGGTTTCTATTCTATTCCATTGGTCTATGTGTCTGTTTTTGTGCCAATACCATGCTGTCTTGATGATGACAGCTTTGTAGTAGAGGCTAAAGTCTGGGATTGTGATGCCTCCTGCTTTGGTCTTCTTCTTCAAAATTACTTTGGCTATTCGGGGCCTTTTATGGTTCCATATGAATTTTAGGATTGCTTGTTCTAGTTTCGAGAAGAATGCTGGTGCAATTTTGATTGGGATTGCATTGAATGTGTAGATAGCTTTGGGTAGTATTGACATTTTGACAATATTTATTCTTCCAATCCATGAGCAGGGAATGTCTTTCCATTTCTTTAAATCTTCTTCAATTACCTTCATAAGCTTTCTATAGTTTTCAGCATACAGCTCCTTTACATCTTTGGTTAGATTTATTCCTAGGTATTTTATGCTTCTTGGTGCAATTGTGAATGGGATCAGTTTCCTTATTTGTCTTTCTGTTGCTTCATTGTTAGTGTATAAGAATGCAACTGATTTCTGTACATTGATTTTGTATCCTGCAACTTTGCTGAATTCATGTATCAGTTCTAGCAGACTTTTGGTGGAGTCTATCAGATTTTCCATGTATAATATCATGTCATCTGCAAAAAGCGAAAGCTTGACTTCATCTTTGCCAATTTTGATGCCTTTGATTTCCTTTTGTTGTCTGATTGCTGATGCTAGAACTTCCAGCACTATGTTGAACAACAGCGGTGAGAGTGGGCATCCCTGTCGTGTTCCTGATCTCAGGGAAAAAGCTCTCAGTTTTTCCCCGTTGAGGATGATGTTAGCTGTGGGCTTTTCATAAATGGCTTTTATGATCTTTAAGTATGTTCCTTCTATCCCGCATGATTATATTTTTAAAAAGCAATGAGGAAAAGGATTACTTCTTCATTTTTTAAAAATGTTTGTTTATTTTAGAGAGACAGAGTGCAAGCAAGGGAGGGGCAGAGAGAGAGGTAGACACAGAATCTGAAGTAGGCTCCAAGCTCCGAGCTGTCAGCACAGAGCCCAATGAGAGTTCAAACTCACAAACCATGAGATCATGACCTGAGCCAAAGATGGATGCTCAACTGACCGAGCTACCCAGGCACCAGCAAAGACTAAGTTTTTAAAGAAATATGTTGATTCTAGGAAAAGTAAGCAGAGGTTTTGGTTCTAGTTCTTAGATGGGTTGGATAATCTATGACGTTTACACAATGAACACACTACATAGATAAAAATGTTGACCTCTGAAGCCTGCAGGAAATCATAACTCCCTGAAACCTACACCATCAATTATCAAATGCAAATCTTATTATCAGCATGTGTATATTCTGGCAGTAGCCAATCTTTGAAAATATACGTCAGCATGGATTTGAGAAGGATACTGTGTGAACACAACAGTTTTACATGTCAATGGGAAATAATGAACACTCCTGATACTTTTTTTAGTTTATTTAACGCAGCTTATTAAAAAACTAATTTTATTCCTCCTCTGTATTAACTATTCTTCTAGTGTACAGCTGCCAACCGCAGTTAAATCTGATTAGGCCCCATGCTGAGTTAATCAATCTGATAATGTCAGACATTATTAAGAAAGCATACATGATATGGTCACAACATCTACTATCAAAAGCATGTAGACCAAAGCCTTTGTTTTCCCAGAAACTGCCTGCTTAAATTAGCTCAGTTTTATTTTGTTTTGAAGAATAAAAGGAAAAAAATTTTTTTATTTCTTCCTAAGGCAGGTAAAGATTATTGTTAAAATATTAATACTATGATGAACTATTTCTTTCACTTTTATAAATCTTCTTCACGTAATGAAATAATCCCAAAATCACATACATGATTAGAAATAAAAACAAACGGGCACCTGGATGGCTCAGTCAGTTAAGTGTCCAACTCTTGATTTTGGCTCAGGTCATGATCTCACAGTTCGTGGGATCAAGCTCCACATGGGTACTGACAGGGCAGAGCCTGCTTGGGATTCTCTCCCTCCTCTTTCTCTGCCCCTCCTCCCTTCAAAATCAATAAATGTTAAAAAAAAAAAAAAAAAAAAGAAAGAAAACCAAAGTATAAATACCTACAATATAAAATCACATCCCAAAACAGTATCTTGAAGGAACTTTTCTATTTCACTTTAGTTTATAATGATTAAAGACCTCAAAACACAACCCACTCTACTTGTAATTTTTAGAGCTTTGCTGCACTCAAGCTTACTTCTGAGTAATCGAAGTAAAAAGCAGCATGATCATTTGAACACATAAGTCTGTGTCATGATTCCACTACAAGACAAGATTCACACAATAATTTTAGAACACAGAAAGCATTACAAAATATATTAATATTTTTACAAACTTTTCATCTTTTTTTCCCTTCTGAGATCATGAAAAGATTCAAAGAGGGTAAACGGAAAGGAGTTCTATGGTAAGGGCTATTAACCTTTCCTTAGTTTATATATTAAAATTTTTCAGTTAAAAATTTTTAACTTGATCAAAAGCAGAAAATTTTTTTAAAAGCTCTGTTTCTTGAAACTAAAATTTAAGAGGAAAAATTAGAACAAATAGAAGTGTACCTTTTATGGAACTACAATTGTAAGAAATGGGTTGCAATTCACTGTCTAAATCTTAGGAGAAAAAATAGGAGGTTGGTAACTTGCTGGAAGAGCTGTCCAGAGAAGGTAAGTGAAACCATAAGAGGCTCTCTAACAACCAACCTGTGCACATGCCAGACAGCCGTCTTAGTTTCACTGGCATCACGAGGCAGATAAAGAGAGACAGAAATCATACAATAAAAAAAAAATAACCTTATATCTACATTTCTCCCCCATACCGTGTCTTGTCAATCTACAGAGTCCTCAGAAACTGTTAGTAAAACCCTTAAATGACATCCTTTCTGATGTGATCATTGAACACCAGATGGGATGGCGGCAAGCATCATGACAGAAAGCAGCTCCCCAAATTCAGACTGTTCACAAATCAGAACTGCTGGGCAACATATTCTTCTCAAATACAAACTTAGTCTTCTGGACACCATGACGGAAGAGATCGAGAGTTTCTTCTAAACCTTGAATCATCCCTTCCTTCTCCCCCAAGCCACAGCTCCAACCCCTGCATCAACCCCCATGATTACAGATTTAAGTTGGCTTCTTTTTAAGAAATGTAAGCAACTCTACCTATCAAACTGACATTAAAAGGGCTGATGAAAATTACAGAGCAAATAGAAAACTGTATACCTTACAAACCCATTGTCCATATGGCATCCAAAGTGTTCTTTTTAAAAAGTAAATCCACTAGGGCCTCTACCCGGAATACTTCAAACGTTTCCCAATATTTTGAGGACAGAGTACAGAATCCTTAATATGACCAAAAAAGACCCTGTGTGATCTAGCCCCAGTCTCACCCTGAGCTATTCTAGACACCTCATAGTTCCAGTCACATTTCATCTAACTGCAGTTCCTTGAACATGCCCCCATTTTACCACCTCAAGGCCTTCACACATGCTGCCTCCTCAACCTAAAATACTTCCTTCCCCCATATGTCCTACTCATCTTAGGCTGTAAAGGTGTTTTTTCAATGATAATTGTTTTCTTGTCACACACCGCGCCCCATACCCTGTGTGATACACTTTCAAGGTAGCCTAAATTCCTCTTTCAGTCTTTCTCACAATTACAAATAAACTGAGAATAGTCGCTGTCCTTTTCCTTTAGAATGTGGGCATCAACAATGGTTGCTTTGTTCACTCCTATAGTCCCCTTGCCTATCACAGTGCTTTGCACATAGTAGGTACTCAGCTGTTTCCTGAAGGGTGATATTAGCACCTCCCTCACAAGGTTATTTTGAGGATTGAATGAAAAAGTCCATATAAAGCCCAGGTTCTACCTAGCACTCAATACAAGTTAGCTGTTATTATTAATATTTTATATAAGAGTATATAAATAAAAGCAATTAGGCAATATTTATTAAACCTATTCAAAACTAGACACTGACACAGCTCCACTCCATTTATTTATTAACTGCACAACATTTAATGTAAAAAAAAAAAAGTGAGAGAGAGCTATGTAGAAAACTTATAAACAAGAATATTCACTGCATCATTAAACAGTAAACAATTTTAGTGATAAAGGATAAATGATGGGACACATAAGTAAAGGAATATGTGGACAATAAAAATCATTTTATGAATCTAGGAATTTTTTCGACGATATGAGTTTTTATAACTTAAAAGGCTATCACAAAATACTAGTATTTTTGCATTCACAGACTGTCATTTGTTTTGAACACAATCCAGAAAGATCAGAAATCAGCACTACATATAGGGAGAGATAATAAAGCAGCATGGCAGTTCATTGCTACTGTACTTTTTAAAAAAAAATTTAACTCAACAGTCCTGTACTACATTTGACATCCCTTCTTTTACCAACAGCACTTTTTTTCCATTGCACCAAAGGGTTTCTGCACAAGAGTGATTCAATCACTAAGAAGAGTCAAGTTTGTTAACACCTGAATAGTTTTTTAATAACATACACTAGGTCAACTTCAAATGAAAATAATCCTGGAAAGTGGGAGAGTAATTTCTAGTTCAACAATTTTAGAAGTTCAGGGCCTATTTCATGATGCTTTAAAATGATTATACTGCTGTTTATACTATAAACTTCTTGTAGAAGTATAAACTGTCTATGACAGTTAATTTTGTGTGCCAGCTTGACTAGGCTGGGGGTGGGTGTTAACTGACATTTGGTCAAACAGTATTCTGGGTGTGTCTCAGGGTGTTTTTGAAATTAACATTTGCATCAAAGGCTGAGTAAGGCACACTGCCCTCCCTAATGTGGATGGCCCTCAACCAATCAGTTCAAGGTCTGACTAGAACAAGAAGTCTAACCTTCCCTGAAATAAGAGGGAAGCCCTCCAGTCTGACTGCTTGAGCCAGGACAACCGTCAACTTCCTGCCAACTTTGAGTTCCAGTCAACTCAAACTGAAAACATCCGCTCTTCTTGAGTCTTAAGCTTACGAGCTTTTGGACTGAATCATAATGCCATCAGCACTCACAATTCTTAGGCCTCTGGACTCTGACTGGAACTACACCATCAGTTCTCCTAGATCTCCAGCTTGTGCAGTGCGCATCTTAGGACTTCCTTATAATAAATCTCTTTCTCGGGGCGCCTGGGTGGCGCAGTCGGTTAAGCGTCCGACTTCAGCTAGGTCACAATCTCGCAGTCCGTGAGTTCAAGCCCCGCGTCGGGCTCTGGGCTGATGGCTCGGAGCCTGGAGCTTGTTTCCGATTCTGTGTCTCCCTCTCTCTCTGCCCCTCCCCCGTTCATGCTCTGTCTCTCTCTGTCCCAAAAAAAAAAAAAAAAAAAAAGGTTGAAAAAAATAATAAATCTCTTTCTCTCTATATACATCCTGTTGGCTCTGCTTCTCTGGGGAACCCTAACAGACCATCCCATATGCCCATTTCAAAACTCTCCTCCCTCACACACACCCCTCAAGAATCTTTTGAAGATCCATCAGAATACAAGTTCCAGAAACTCCATGTTTCTATTCATTATTGTTACTATCTCCACTTCTGCATGTCTACTACACAGTAAGCATAACGAACAGAGGAATGAATAAAATGAATCTGTTCCCTCCAAATTGCTCACAGGTTACACAAGATGCAAGTAGATACAATTAGTGACAGCCTCTTTACAAATGGGGTATAAATTCAGTTGTCAGGATGATCTCAAAAATGTTAGATTATTATCATTCTTAATGCAGGATTTGTGATTAAAAACCAAATCTGCTTGAGAAAAACGATTGTATACCTACGAGAAACTATTAAATGCGTTCCTGAAACTCTTATTAAGTATTATAACTAGTAACAAGTATCCACGCAAATGACCTTTCTGACAGAGCTAGAAAAATCAGAAGCCAGTAACGATGGGTTCACTCAAACCATTTCTTCCTTATTTCTTTTCCCAAGACACAGAGAGAGAAAGCTCAAAAGACAAAAATACAAGGGTTGACCCTTGTATCAGGACCTAATCTCTCTATCTATATGTACTCCACAGTTCCTGAAGACCAGCTTAACTAAATCACACAAAATCTTGTCCAGGAGGAAAACAGAAGCAACCCCTGCAGAGAAGCGGGCTGAGCCCCTAGTGTGTTTGCAGACCAGGCTGAGTGGTTCCCATAACTCCCACGCCTTGGTTTCAGGCTCATCCCACAGGTGCAGAGTAACACAAGCCCATGGGGCTCTTGCTGAAAGGAGGGCCAAGAGAGCAAGAGACAGGTTCTGCCAAGTACTGTGTATACAAATCTGCCATTCTGGCACGGCACATGCCCTGAACCCAAAGGCAATCTTACCATGGTAGACTGATGGGCCATCAGCAGAAGAAGATTCCTGACCCTCACACCGTGGATGACTTGGTGGTAGGGGGAGCCCACTAGACACAAGAAACAAAATTGTCCATTGAAGGGAAAGTGGCAAAAAGGAAAGGAACCTTGACCACAAAAGAGTTAACAGCCTCAAAAGTAGGGGCCTTTCTAGCCCATGGCTGCTGGCATAGTAGCCAGACAGTAAATCCATTAGCCACTCGGAGCCTGCACTTGGACAAGGCATTTCTGGAGTCCCAGGTCAAACAGAAGAGCTCCAAACCAAGACTTTCAAGAAATCCCTAGTTTCTGGTGTTATTGTGGCTCCTATTTCTTGATTTTGGGCTGTGAGGGCCGGGAAAACATGTTGATTACTTACAAATAGAATGAAACAATTTCTCCCCTTTTCTACCAGGCCTTTACCACATTAAGTAAGTGGCAGAGCATTTTCCTTCCTCTATGATTTTTCTCTACTACTTTCATTGCCATGGGCTTTCTGCTCTCTGCCCACAAAGAGCTCCAGCACCTTGCACAAACTATTCAGTTGTTGCTGCTCCTGGTGCATCATCAACTAAAAGCTGTTCTTTGATGCCCAGAGTAGATGACATTTTCTTAACCAGCCCTTTACATGATAGAAAAGCATTTGCCTTTTTCTCCTCTTCCCTTCACTCAGCCCTGAAATCCACTCCCCTTGGATGCTGAGAACTGATCTGGTCAGGCTGTGTGCCTTTCCAGCCAGTAAATACAGTTCAGTCACTGAGTGTCCTCTACTTTTCTTTATTTCAATGTGTCTCCAACAACAAACACAGTCCCTAAGGCCTTTAGTCTTTAGCTTTTAACTCCACATGCCAACTCTAAATGGGTTTCAAATATCTGCCTACAACAAACTTCCTATATGAGAGGTGCAAATCCAGCTTCCTTACTATCCAGTTCCCTGTTGCTTCCACCACACGTATTCCTGGGTAAGCAAGCTCCTGAGGCAAAAGGAGTCACTAGGTACAAAAGCAAAATCATACACTGGAAGAAGTGTCAAAATGAATTACATTTTTATTTTTGCTGGGATTCTTGGCTTCTCTGTCACTGTCTAGTTGAACCCATCTTCCACCGCCAGTTCCCCTTATTTACAGCTCCCAAGACAGCTCTCATTTTCAGGGTTTAGCAGAGAACTGCTGCTGGTCTCAGTCACCTCTTCAGTTGGGTCATGCACTCTTGATTCATATTCTGATTTCATCCACCTTTTCTAGACTAAACCCCATTATCCCCGTGTCTATACTTCTCTGAATGACTTGGGGAAGGTAGCGAGTAGGTACTCTATTTTTCAGTAGAGCTCATTTATTTGCCACCCTCAATGGTCTGAATTCCGTCCCTTCCAGGCCCAAACATGTGTATCTTGCAACATCAATCATCACGGTTTTTTATCTTAAATATTTCCCTCTAAATTGGTTCCTTGTCCTTAGCCTACAGTCTCAAGTCTCTTTAAGTCCTTCAACAAAACTTCTCCTTCAATGCTGGGGTCCTGAGCTTCAGGTTCTCTCCTTCGCATTACAACATTCAACTACAAGAGAAGTCAACACACAAAGTTGCCACTTCGTCATCTTGTACTCAATCCTGAATCCAAGACAATGGGATTTCTATTCCGCAACACTCAGCACTGACACTATACTTGCTAAGATACATAAGACCTGTTTCTGAAATTTAATTTTTCAGTCCTCATCTAATCAGGCATCTCTGCTGCATTTCACAGGACTGAAAAATATCTTCTTACTAAAGTTTACCTTCTTGGCTTCTAGAACAGTCCTGTAGCCTGGGATACTCATTCAATTGTGAACTCAATAACATGAATCGTCACTATGTTCTTTGTCTATGCTTCTCAATTTTCAGAACAAAGATGTTAACTCTACTCTGTGTTCATTTGATTTCTGAAGTATATACAAAACTCAGGATTGACTGGCAAACATACAAACCATCGTTCCATCCTTCTCAGTACATGGATCACACCAAACCACGCATGCTTGGTCCATACTATCATAGTATCTCACAGAACTCTGACCAAATCATGCTTTGACATTATTGCCTCAAGTTTCATTGTGAGATCAGAAAGAAGCAGTCCTATTGAACCTGTAACCAGATATATTATAAGAAATATTACTGAAGAAATTATTCCCAACATTTTCCAAAGAGACTCTTTTTTGAGGTTCCCACAGAGGGACTCTATTTGAGAATTAAGTCCTAAGAAAAGGATTTTATGTGGTATTCTCACATACCCATTTTGCTCTCTTCCATTTTTTTTTTTCCTACAGTGAATTCAGAGTCAAATTCATGATCCAGTCATAAAAGCCATGGGACCTAAAGACATGAAATTCCACTGTTTTTCTTTTTTCTTCCCAGTTTGGACATTTAATTCTGGTTTGCAATCCCCTCCCCCCCCCCATAGAAATTAGGAGCAAAAACTAGATTTCCTAAATCTGCATTCTAGCTTCATCTCTTAGAAGGTTAAATTTTGGCAAGTTACTTAACTCCTCTAAGCATCATTTTCTCAACTGCAAAACACAGATAATACTCACCTCATTGGATTTGTGTAGGAATTAGACAAGATCATATGCCTAACTCAAAGTAAGCATGCACTTAATAAATGCTTAGTAGTAGTAGCAACAGTAGTAGTAGTCACCAAAAATCCTCTGTGAAATGAGATACAGTACAAATAAACTGTTGTCTGGGCAGTCCAATCTAGAATCTTAAAAATGGAAAGGGTGTTTTGGGTGGCTCAGTTGGTTAAGCGTCCACCTTTGGCTCAGGTCATGATCTTGCAGTTTGTGAGATCAAGCCCAGCATTGGGCTCTCTGCTCTTAGCACAGAGCCCACTTTGAATCCTCTTTTTCCCTCTCTCTGCCCCTCCCCTGCTCGCATTCTCCCTCTCTCAAAAATAAATAAAAATTAAAAAAAATTGTTTAAACAAAACATAGGGAGGCTTAGGGCGATATACCTATTCTAAGGCAGCAATGACCTATGCTACTTCACCAAAATTTTACACTAAATAAAAAAGGGTTAAGAACACTATGACTTTTGTATTTATTTACATAAAATCTTACGCCGAATCCAAGAAATAAACTATCTACGAACCAAGCTCTATAATATTAATATAAAGTCAAATCTTTTAATGTTTCTTTTAAGTCTCTACCAAAATTACTATAAAAATCAAAATGACCGAAATATTCTTTTAATAAAGCAAGTATGGGGCACCTGGGTGGCTGAGTAGGTTAAACATCCAACTTCGGCTAAGGCCATAACCTCACGGTTCATGACTTGGAGCCCTACATCGGCCTACCTGCTGACAGCTCAGAGCGTGGAGCCTGCTTCAGATTCTGTGTCTCCCCTCTCTCTGTCCTCCTCTCTCCCCTGCTCGTACTCTCTCTCTGTCTCTCTCTCTCAAAAATAGACATTAAAATTTTTTAAATAAAAAGAAATTCTATTCAACAAGTTAATGCAATTAATTACTTAAGAAGTTCAACCCAACCGCCCCAAAGATCTGTATGCAAGTGGTTCAACATAGTATCTTTCTATTTGGCGCTCATATATAAATATCAGACTTTAAAACTAATACCTGACAAAAAGATATAAATAAAAGAAAGAAATCCATGGTTGTTTGCTCTCCTAACTCAATTAGATGTCAAAATCCCCCAGCTGTCCCAATGGCTCAAGTAGTTTATTAATTATAGAGTTAACAGACTTCTGTATCCCAATCTCATGTTTTTCCTCAAGTAAGAACATCTCTCCACCTACAAGTTAAAAATGTTCCTTCTCTCAACCTGGACATGACAAATCTAGGAGGTACATCTCAATTTTGTAACACCAATGTCACACTAGCTTTTCCTCATCAGAAAATTATTTTCCTTTGTATATTTAGAAAGCAAGCTAGCACAATTCCAAAAGAGTTCTATGCTTCCTGAAGCTAATGACTTTGTATACCAAAATTTAAAACTGCAGTAAGATTTAAACATTATGTTATCTTGGTGGTTTGCCTTAACTTCTCCACAGGTAAAAGGCTTTCATAATACCAATGCATTCCAGTCTTGCCTCTGTAACACAGAATATCATACTTTAAAAAGGACTTTCAAACATATTTCTAAGGTTTTAAAGGATTCTACCATACCCTTACATTGCTTACTATAATACCAACTATTCTATTGAATTAAAGGGATTTTTTATATAGAAGGTTATCTTCTTACTTTTTAAAAAATGTTTTTATACATAATTGGATTAAAGAACTATCATTTTCACATCCTAAATTTTAAGTTTTCTGATTTATTTTTTTTAAAACTAAAACTATACTGAAATATTCTTGGCACTGAAAATAATTCAGGTACAATTTGGTATAGGCTTATAATTTACAACTGTCTTCCAATTCTAAAAAAAAAGTACAGAATATTGTAAACATATATAATGAAGGGTGTTTTTATTTTTGTCAATGTTTATTTATTCTGAGAGAGAAAGAGCAAGCATGCACAAGAGCACATGCAAACAGGGGAGGAGAAGAGGGTGAGACAGCGAGAGAACAAGAGAGAGCGTCCCAAGCAGCCTCCATATTGTCAGCACAAAGCTTGGCACAGGGCTCAAACTCATGACCTTGAGATCATGACCTGAGCTGAAATCAAGAGTTGGACACTCAACCAACTGAGCCACCCAGATGCCCCATAATGGCATTTTTTAATTGTATAATAGATCTATCATGCTTAACATATGTACAATGACTCCAAGAAAAAAAAAACCTAATATATTAGAAATCTCCTTTCTAAGTCAGATGCTTTCAAAGACACATAGATCAGTAATAATAATGTTTAACTTTGCAATGCACATCTAGGACTCCACTGTGACAAGTTAAAAAGGGAAATTTAACACTGAGATACAATTTTAAATGACACAAAAGAATAAAATTTTAATTTTTTGAAAAAGATATTTATTTTTATGAGAGAGTAAATTGTTTTTGATAAAGAAATTAAACAAAACCCTCCTTCAACCTCAGGTCCTCTTAGGTTCTGGCTCTCGTGTCCTTTTTACAACTTGTTTCTACAAAGAGAAGTCTACACACAGAGTACTTCTGTGAGAAAAGAGAATTCCAGGCAAGCATTATATTTAATGAACTTAAGGTGAATTTTGCAGCCTACTGATCTAATTTCATGTATTTTCTGTCCATAACTCTTGGTAAGGAAAATCAGTGAGTTTCTTTTGTTTCTAAAATGGGAAGTTCTCTAGACCCCTTTCACCCTGAAATATTCCACAGAAATCTTTTATTTAAGGAAACAGAGCAACATAAATCTCTTCAAATACATTAAATCATACAAACAATTTCCACGGGGCAGATATGATATAAAGTAATTTTTCTACATGTTAACATTTATACATACAATATAGGCTCTGGTCACTAACTTTAATTCTAAGAAAAACTGTTATATTTGAGTGATTTTTAAAAAGATACTATTTTTTCATAAGAAGAAATAATAAGATGCAACATTTTCAGCAAATATTTAAAGAAAAAAAACCTAGTATCTTATAGAACAATGCTCTCAAAAATAATTTAAATATAACTTTATACACACACACACACACACACACACACACACACACACACACCCACCCACCCAAGGGTCACCAGGAAGTAGTCAGTGATGTAGGGATGCCCTAGATATGGAGAGGCTGCCTTGTCTATTTTAGGAGAGAGAGGATGGCTCTTCAGCAGGTCTTACGTAGTTACTCAAGATATGTCACAGAGATGGGGCTCCTGGCTGGCTCAGTGAGTTAAGCGCCTGACTCTTGGTTTAGGCTCAGGTCATGATTACACAATTTGGGGAGTTTGCGCCACATGTCAGGCTCTGTGCTGGTGGTGCAAAACCTGCTTGGGATTCTCACCTTCCCTCTCTCTGCCCCTCCCCCACTTGCACTGTCTCTCTCTCAAATAAATAAAATAAAACTTAAAAAAAGAAAAAAGTATCTCACAGAAGTACTGGTTGGTAAATTCCTGTCCCTGTTCCATACATTTTCCATGACCTAAAGCCACTTTTTGTGACTTCTTTTCCACTGCAATTAAAAAAAAAACAAATTTAGGGGTGCCTGGGTGGCTCAGTCAGTTAAGCATCTGATTTTGGCTCAGACCATGATTTCCCAGTTTGTGAATTTGAGCCCTGTGTCAGGCTCTGTGCTGACAGCTCAGAGCCTGGAGCCCGTTTTGGATTCTGTGTCTCCCTTTCTCTCTGCTCCTCCCCTGCTCACACTCTGTCTTATCTCTCTCTCCCTCAAAAATAAACATTCAAAAAAAATTTTTTTAAGCAGATTTAAAAAAAAACAGATCTGAGTATCAAATCATTATGTTGTACATGTAAAACTACTAAAACACTGTATATATCAAATATACCTGCAATAGAACTTAATTTATTAATTTTAAAAAGAGAGGAGAGTTTTAAAGCAAATGAGGGATAAGAGGAGCCTGGAGCCTGAGCCCTGCATGGGGGCAGCAGTGACATGGGCAGCCTCAGGTCATCTGTAGAGCCCAAGACACTTTGCAGAGAAGACAGGGGACAGGGGTGACACCCTCACTGGGAAGAGATGACGCTGCACTGATTCATGGAATGTGTGACAAAGGCTTTCCTCCACCTATCCTATGCCGTCCACAAAACAAACAAAATAAACCATTTCAGATGACACGATCATCTTGTGAAAAATCTGAAAGAATCCACAAGAACATTCCTGAAACTAATAAGCAATTACAGCAAGACTGTGTCATACAAGGTTGACACACAAAAGTTAACTGCCTTCCTAGATAGTAGTAACAAACAAGTGAAATGTGAAATGAAAAACACAGTATCATTTACATTAGGACCTCCCAAAAAAGTTATAAATTTAAAAAATATATGTACAAGCTCTATATGAAGAAAACAAAAAACTCTGATGAAAGGAATCAAAGAATTTAAGATCTATCCCATAGCCATAGATAGGAACCCTCAATATTGTCAAGATGTCAATTCTTATATGAAGAGAAGCAAAAAACACTTAAGAGCCAACATGATATTGAAGGATAAGAAAAAAGCTGAAAGACTATCCAACTTCAAGACTTACTATAGACAGTGCCTGGGTGGCTCAGTCAGTTAAGCATCCAACTTCGGCTCAGTTCATGATCTCATGGTTCATGAGATTGAGCCCTGTGTTGGGCTCTACACTGAGCATGAAGTGCTTGGCAATCTCTCTCTCTCTCTCTCTCTCCCTCTCTCTCTCTCTCTCCCTCCCTCCCTCCTGCTGCCCCGCCTGCCCTGCCTCCACATCCACTCTCTCAAAAAAAATAAACTTTAAAAATTAAAAAAAAAGGAAGTAACCAGGATGTCCTTTGGTAGGTGAATGGATAAATTGTGGCATACCCAATGAAATATTACTCAGTGCTAAAGAGAAACAGCAATCAAGCCATGAAAAGACATGGAGGAACTTTAAGCGCATATTATCGAGTGAAAGAAGCCAGCCTGAAAACCTGTGTACTGTTTGATTCCAACTATATGACATTCTGGAAAAGGCAAAACTATGGAGACAGTAAAAAGATAAGGTGTTGGAGGAAGGGAGAACTGAACAGGCAGAACACAGAAGATTTTTTAGGGCAGTGAAACTACTCCATATGATATTATAATGGTGGATACATGTCATTAGAAATTTTTCCAAACACATAGAAGGTACATCACTAAGAGTGAACTCTCATATCGACTCTGAGTGATAATAACATGTCAATGTTAAGTTCATCAACTGTAACAAATGTACCACTCTGGTGGGGGATGTTGATAATGGGGGAGCCTATGCATATGTGGGAGTAGGCGGTATATGGGAAATCCATACCTTCTGCCCAGTTTTTCTGGGAACCTAACTCTGCTTTAAAAAATAAGGTGCAAGGGCACCTGGTGGCTCAGTTGGTGAAGCATCCGACTCTTGATTTCAGCTCAGATCATGATCTCATGGTTCTTGGGTTCAAGCCCCACTTTGGGCTCTGTGCTGATAGTGCATGGAACCTACCTGGTATTCTGTCTCCCTCTCTCTCTTGTCCTCCCCTGCTTGCTCTCTATATCTCTCTCAAAATAAATAAAAACAAACTTTCAAAAAATAAAAAATAAGGTGTGTTTTTTGAAAAATGTGATATGCACAAAAAAATTTAAAAATAGGTTTTACTTATATAAAAATGGTCACCTTAGGGGCAGGGCACCTGGGTGGCTCAGTCGATTGAGCATCCAACTGATTTTGGCTTAGGTCATGATCTCAAGGTCATGAGACTGAGCCCTGCATCAGGCTCTGCACTGACAGTGTGAAGCCTGCTTGGGGTATTCTCATTCTCTCTCAAAATAAATAAACATTTTTAAAAAAAATAGTCACCTTAAGGGGCACCACGGTGGCTCAATGGGTCAAGCGTCTGACTTCAGCTCAGGTCATGATCTTGCAATTTTTGAGTTTGAGTCCCATGTCAGGCTCTGTGTTGACAGCTCAGAGCCTGAAGCCTGGCCTGCTTCGGATTCTGTGTCTCCCTCCCTCTCTCTCTCACCCTCCCCTGGCCACAGTCTCTCTCTCTCTCTCTCTCTCTCATAAAAAACTTAAAAAAGTTTTTTTAAAGCATCACCTTAAAAAAACTGAAAAGGATTTTCGGTGTTTTATAAAGTCTTTTATTACACACAAGTCAAAACATGACAAACACCTTTTCCTTTCCTGAAGTTAGATTTCATTTTTAGAAGATCACTACCAAGAGAAACATGTTTATTATAATTAGCATGTTAACATGTTAATATCAATGATTACTGATCTGATTTATGGTAGCTCTTTTTACTGTTGTTATTGAAAAAACTGATACAGAAAAGCAAACTACTTAAAAGGAGACCATTCAAAAGCAGTACCTTAAGGTGACTCTTTTCAGTAGGCCATGAGTCAACTGCTAGAAACAGGTTTAAGTTGTTTTTCTACATTTTACCATCACTATCAAAAGCCACTTAAAATCATTTCCATGACTCACCCTCTCATATCCTAAACTGTTGGTGACATCTCTTTCTTTTGTCCAATCAAAAGCATGCACTAGTCACCATCTTTACTCTCCTTGTGAGGGATCTGTTTTGCCTCTTGCCCTTCTAATAAAATCTAAGTTCTAAGTCTTCTCTTCAGTATGCTCAATTACATGCTCTAATCTTGCACATGCAGTGGCCATTCCATCCTGCCAGCTTTCCAATCCCATCCCTCTGCTAGGCTTAGCCTCCATTATCAGTATAATTAATTCATACTTCACAGAGCAATCACATGGTTATATATGTACTGTCATCTTTTCTCATTAACCTTTTCTTTTTAAATCCATTTCTAATACTCATTTCTCGTAGAAGAGAATTCTGTTTAATGGCAATGGCTGAACAGATGAAAGAGGCAGAACTAAATGAAGAAAAGCAAAAACACATAGCATAGAAAATTGTACCAAGTTTGGAGATTTCTTTCTAATTATTAATTTTATAATCCTGGAAGATGAAGAAAGGTAAAGCAAACGTCAGTCTATATACTACAAATTTTTCCACAAAATATTTGTTTTTGTTCAAACTTAAAAACAGATGAAAGTGATGCTGACATGTACAGGACTAGACACTGGATATTTTGGAGCTTCAAATGTACCATGAATCAAAAAAAAAAGGAAAAAATCCAGAAGAAAGTCCTAATATATTAAATTTTTCTTCCCTTAAGCAAGATAAAGCAGTAAAGCAAACACAGGAGAGTTATTCTGTTGCAGATCGTCACTCATGAGCTTGACCCTTAGACAGAAATGTAAGAATGAAAGCTCATCTCATGGTTTGATTGAACAGGCTTGGAGACATGGGACCAGTGAAGGGCTAGCCCAGCTCTGATGGAGAAGAACTGGGTAGGAGACCACTAAGAAAAATCTTAGCCTGAGCCATATGCTGTCATTGTCATTACATATCTATCCCATTTAGATGACAACCTGAGCCCGCTATAGTTCTGACTTAGCTTTTCCCAAAAGATGGAGACACACACAGAGGAGCCAAGGTTCAGGGGTTATTAAAAGAATTTCTCTCATAAGGCACATCCATCCAGAGGAAAGGAATATATGCCCCATAAATACACCCTTTTCCAAGACGTGAGGTGGAAAAATAGGGAAATGACTAAGTTGGTAAACCACTTCCTTCTTGATTCACAGCACCCAAACAGATTTCTATTCTTTTTTAAATGTCTGATGTTCTATCAAACAATACAGGTAGACAGGAGGAACTGAAATAAGCTAGACCAGATGCTGCTCTATCAACCTCTGGGAGAACAAAATAGAAATGGACAGTAATAAAAAGAAAGTGATTTTATGTGTGTGAGTGTATGTGTGTCTCAGAACATAAATAAAGCTTCCAGGTAAGCAACTAAATATCAAAGCAATAACTAATGCACTGCATTAAAATACAGAAAAAACTCCAAAGCAAAAAATGCAACAATGCTACTGACCTAATTTAGTATTATTATGAAGAATTTATATAACCTAATAATTTGAAAGGGACTTTATTAATTGCTTTCAAAGAAACTAACATAATCTCAACAAATCACACTTTCCTCATTTTTTAAAATTTAGAACTAAGAATTAAAATGCTCCTGATGAAGTAACATACCCTTCAGGAATATAGTTCGAACTAACCTTTTTTGTCAGAGATTAAAACATAAAAATTTCTTTAGTCTACATTACTAATAATCACATGCACATGCAGGTGCATGCACGCACACACAGGCGTATCTTGTTATGGACTATACTTTAATATAAAAACAATAAAAACATGGGGTGCCTGGGTGGCTCAGTCGGTTAAGTGTCCAGCTTCAGCTCGCCTCATGATCTCACAGTTCATGGGGTTTGAGCCCCGTATCAGGTTCTGCGCTGACAGTATGAAGCCTGCTTGTGATTCTCTCTTTCTCTCTGCCCCTCCCCACTCGTACTTTCTTTCTCAAAAATAAATAAACTCTAAAAATAATAATAAAACCAGTAATCTAAATCCTGAAGCATTCAATATAACAAGGCAGTATCGATATTTCACCTAGATGTACAAAGAGCTAAAATAAACGATTATTTTCATCAGAAACATCATGATGAGACTATAAATACAATACTAATTTGAGTGAAGTCTTTCCGATACACATAAAAACATGTGTATACTAAAAAGAACTTTGTAATCAGAACTTTTTAAGAGTAAAGGAAAAATTATGAGGCCCAGGCTCACATGCCAGCTTTATTTGTGAAGAGCAGGCAAACAGAATGATCTCCACAGCTGCCGCAGAGGCTTAGGACGGGCTGCATCGTTGGCTTTTCCAACAGTGCTGTTTCCTGAATTAACTTCAAAGGCTTGTGTGGGGAAGCAAGTTTACTAACAAATTCTCTCAGAAGCTGAGTACTAGGTTTCATTCCCAGCTACTGGGAAATTTAGCCAACAATAAAATAGTTCAAATTAAAAGAAGCTATCTCTGCTAAAAGTCAAGATGAAGATACTAAGTGTGATCAAAAGTAACATGTTCAGTAGCTCATAACTTTTGTAAAACAGAAAAAAAAAGAGCGCTTAAACCTATAACCACTTCGAGGGGCAAATGGGTGGTGGCTCAGTCGGTTAGGCATCTGACTTCAGCTCAGATTATAATCTCGAGATTCGTGGGTGTGAGTCCCCCGTCGGGTTCTGTGCTGAAAGCTCAGAGCCTGGAGTCTGCTTTGGATCCTGTGTCTCCTCTTTCTCTCTGCCCCTCCCCCACTCACACTCTGTGTCTCTCTCTCTCTCTCTCTCAAGAATAAAACATTTTTAAAAATCAAAACAAACAAACAAACAAACAAACAAACAAACCTATAACCCACTGGACCAGTGTCAGTTATCTGGAAATGCTACTTCTCCCTATTTTAACTCTTTCTGTATCTGTCCTCAATACCCTTTAGCTGCCTCACTAAATCCCTGAATTTCTGCCTTCTGTTTATTTAGTGTATCATTAATAAATAGATCTCTAGCTTTCACCTCTTTTTAATTGCAGTATTTTAAAGTTAAATAAAACCCACCCCTTAATTTGCCCTTTGCTATCTCACAAATTGTTCTGAAATAAGATGTGTTGACAATGGCCAAGTTACATGAAATCATAATCCATTTAGGCATTCTGGCTTATCCTTTTCACTAGCAAATTTCTTTTAAACATAGTCATTTATTTACTACCATATCAACAGGCCTAAGAAAAAATGTCTAAACTAAGAGTCCCTAATTCCCTGTAAGACTATATGTATAACTACTCTGAGAAAAATCTGGCTATATCCTGCCTTTCCAGACTGTTCTTTTCCTCACTCCCATTCTCTCTTCTAATTTCCACTTACCCTTAAAAACCCAGGGCACATAATGGCCTCCTATAGCAACTTCTGGGTCACTCCTTCTGGCCAGGATCAAACACTCCCCGCTCACCCTTATATAATCCTATAACAGTCTACAGTTTCCTTTAGAACATCATAATGTCTCGAGTCATAAATTTGTGGACAGGAATTTTATAACAAGGTCAAATAAACCTTAACATACAAATGTAAGCCAATACACTAGATTTTAACTAATTATTGCTCCCCACACTAGACCACATGTTTGTTGAGAATAGAAGCTCTTTGACTTATGTATCCCTAGTCACTTGCACTAACCAGCACAGACCAGCATCTCAAATACTGGCTACCAGGACTCCTACATGAGTAACCCTCAAACACGTACTTACTTATACCTCTAGAAACACAGGGCAACCAGATACTCCATAAATCCAGGATTGGCATCTCTATGACTTTGCTCATGCTAGTCCCTATGATCTGGAATCTTCTTTCATCTTCCTCAGCTTTCATGGATCCTCAGCTGCCTTCAAAGCCCCCCCTCCCCCGAAAAACCACTGTTTATTTCACAACCTTTTACCCTCCTTCAAGGCTCAGCAACCTGTCACAACCTCTGTAACGTCTTCCCAGTTCCCTCCGTCAAAGTTACCTATCTTCCCCACAATTTCAAGTCATTCTTGACGTAAACATCAGTGGAAGTGCTTAACAAAATGTGACTTGTATCAGGGTCTAATCACTACCAAGATGAGTGTCCTCAACTAAAGCACAGCTCCCTTGGAGCAAAGACCAAATTATTCATCTTCATTCATTACCAGTCCCACAAATACAGGCCTAGAAAACTTTATAAGCACTCCATAAATGTATTTAAATAAATACCTAGCTAACTATTCTGTAGCATAATAGCATAAAATGTAAACTAATAGTTCTACAATCAAAATGTGAATAAAAGGAACAGCATCTCACTGACATTTTTAAATTCATAAATGTTTTTCAGTTCATAACCCCTGTTCAGCTTATTTCATGACGAAACATTAACTTTTAAGGGCAGCTGGGTGGTTCAGTCAGTTGAGCATCCAACTTAGGCTCAGGTCATGATCTCATGGTTTGTAGGTTCGAGCCCCGTGTTGGGCTCTTTGCTGTCAGCCTGGAGCCCACTTCAGATCCTCTGTCCCCTCCCCTCTCTCTCTGCCCCTCCCACACTCTCTTTCTCTCTCAAAAATAAACATTAAAAAAACACTAACTTTTAAAATTCACCTGACTTTATAAAATCACACTATGTAGTAAAATGAATTTCAAGAGTATTTATGTCTCTCTTCTCATGACAATTAAATATTACTATTTATTTAGGTCTATCCCTTCAACTGGCAGTTTCTTGGAAAGATCTTATGTTTAAATTTTAAAATTAGTATCACTATTAGTATCACTATCACTATTTCAGAGAGATCAGAAAAGAAGAAAGGAAATTATCTATAACTTCATTACTCTAATGCAAGAATTATAAATTTTCTTTCACTTTCAAATTTTTAATATTTACATTTTATAACCTTATAATCAAATATTACACATAACAGTCTACTCTTTTTATATGCATCTCTTCATACTACTATATACTTTCTCCCCTTATTCTGATGGGATACATAACCATCTGATAAAATAATTAACCATAACTTAGGTATTTCTCTTCACATAACACTGTTTACATTCACATATTCACTGTTACACGTATTAGTCTTTACTTTTAATTATTTTCCATAAGCTAGAGCCACTCATGTTAAATTACTGAATGAACAACATTTCTTACTGCTACTGAAGTACAGCGCTGATGACATGCTTCTATCAGAGCTGTATCTTTTATGGTCCTCCAGCAACAGTAGTTTCATTAGCACTGTGTAGGCCTCCTTCTTATTTAAAAATCACATTTCCTCGATTCCTAGGAAGTTTAAACATTTTCCATATCCCTGTTTACTAACCCTATTTCCTTTGTGAACCCTTTGTGAAATTTTTTTGTGTACTATGCTCATTTACCTATCACAGTCATCATGGTTTTCTTACTGCTTTGTCATCCTCTGCCTGTTTCATTTACTGTGAATACATTTCCAGTTGTTATTTGCCCCTTTGGGAGTATCTTCTCTTCTCTCTCCACCAATGCATACATTTTTAAGCACTGTACTTTGCAATTTTATCTAGTCAAATTACTTTTTTCCTTGCAATTTCTTCTGTCACTTCTATAAGGCATCCTCAAAAATCTTTTTACTCCTAGTTTTATTTCTCTTTTATATTAACCCTTGAACTCATGGGTAAGGAATATGTCATCTCTGCATGCCCTCACAGAACTTATTTCAGTACCTTTCTCTTTAAGCATTCAATAGATGTTTCTGAAATATTCCTTATTGAGAGATAAACTGCAAAAAATACTCCCCGCTATTGTAATTTTACTAGTCTCTTTGCAGGCTATTCAGCCAATATGGATACAAAAGTAAAATACTACTCTCTAATGAAGGACAGAGGCACCTGGGTGGTTCAGTTGGTTGAGCGTCCAACTCTTGGTTTCAGCTCTGGTCATGATCTCATGGTTCATGAGATCAAGTCCAGTGTCAGGCTCCATCACACAGTGCAGAGCCTGTTTAGGATTCTCTCTCCCTCTTTGTCTGCCCCTCCCACACTCATGCTCACTCTTGCTCTCTCTCTCTCTCAAAATAAGTGAGTAAACTATAAAAAATACTTATAATGAAGGATAAGACAATGCAGAATTAGTTTCTTTCTCTTATGAGAATATAAATCATAATGTTTAAGACAATTTTTTTGTTGGCAAGCCCAATTTTAATGTCCATGGTTAAGTCATACAAATTCTTTTTTCACACACATAGCCTGCAGAGTAGCAAACTGGATAATACCGTGTTATTCATTTTCCTAAGTCACAGTCCTCAGATCTGTTACTCAGAGTCCTATACTGTGGAGTGAAGTACTACTGAATAATTTATTATAATTCACACCATAATACTGCTATATAATAATTCACAGACACAGCCACTTTTATTATAATGATACCTTGGTAGATTGTTTTTCTTTTGCCAATCCTCAACTCTTCAACGGAAAAATATATATGTCTATACAATTCATAGATTTAAACCAAGACATTGCCTAGTGAAAACCAGAGAAGCTTTATTCCTCTTTTCCAGCAATCATAATTTTGTTTTGTTGCAGAGAAACAATCAATCAGTCCAAAAAGCCTACTACAATCAAAAACATAATACATGTGCCCCCTTGGATTATAGCACATTTATGCAGAGTACCTGTCAATATAATCTGCATTTGAAAACCTATAAAAAATATTGTTAAAATGACAGCTATGGAAATTAATCTGAGTAGTGAGGTTGGCAGCACAGGCTTTATTTCACTCTAATGGTTATAGCTTTTACCTATAAACATATAGGTATGGCAAATAATTACTGGCAACCATATCCTATGTATTTTGGAAAAGGTGTACCTCTTAATACATAGAGTCCAGAGATCATTAGGATTTTAAAATCTTTTCTACCTTCAAAACAAAGGGAAAACATGTAGGAATACTGTTTTCATATATAATTGACCTTTGAAAAACTCAGATTTGAATTGTGCAGATCCACTTTTAACATGGATTTCTTTTTTCAGTAAAGACAGTGCAGTACTGTAAATGTATTTTCTCTTCCTTATGATTTACTTAATAAAATTTTTTTTCTCTACCTTCCTTTATTGCAAGAATACAACATATGATATATATATCACACAAAACATGTGTTCATTGACTATGTATTTTATCAGTAAGACTTCCACATAAAAGCAGGCTATTAACAGTTTTTGGAGACTCAAAAATTACACACAGATTTTCAACTGCCCAGGGGTGGAAGGAGGGGTGGATGGTGGCCCTAAACTCCCATGTTGGAAGGTTCCACTACATAGATTTTATGGTTTGACTATGTTAATTCTAAATTAAGTTAATAATCACTTTACAAATAATTTACTGTTACCTATTTAAGAAAATGAATTTAAGAGAGATAAGTTCCTTTAGAAGAAAATAAATGTAGTTGGTACATGATTTGTAGGAAAACATCAACTTTTTCTTTTAATGAAGTTAACACACATTATTATATTAGTTTCAGGCATACCACACATTGATTCAATACTTATATTCTTACAAAACACCTACCACAAGAAGTATAGTTACCATCTGTCACCCTACAAAGTCATTACAATATTATTGACTATATTCTCTATGCTGTACTTTTCATCCCAATGACTTGACTATAACTCCCAAGTTTTTATCTCCTATTCCCAATCACCTATTTCATCCATGCCCCCATGGCTCTCCCCTCTGGCAACTAACAATGTGTTTTGTGTTCAGGAGTCTGTTTCTGTTTTTGTCTGTTCTTTTTTTTGGTTCCACACATAAATGTGAAATCAATTAGTATTTGTCTTACTCTGACTTTTTTTATTTAGTATAATCCACTCTAGGTCCATCCATGTTGTCACAAATGGCAGGATTTCATCCTTTTTTAAAGCTGAATAATATTCTATTGAATATATACCACTTCTTCATTTTCCACTCATCTATCAGTAAACACGTGGGGTGTTTCCATATCTCAGCTATTGAAATAATGCTGCAATCAACATAAGAGTTCATATATCTTGAAGCCTGTATCACTATAAACTTCCCATATAACAGTTTTTGCTGCATCCCAAAGGTTTTGAACCATTCTGTTTCCATTTTCATTTGTCTGCAGGTATTTTTTTATTTCCTTTTTGATTTCTTTCTTGGCCCAGTGGCTGCTTAGCAGCATGTTGTTTAGCCTCCATGTGTTTGTATTTTTTCCAATTTTTTTTCATGTAAATGATTTCTAGTTTCATACCGTTGTGGTTAGAAAAATTGTTTGATATGATTTCAATCTTCCTAAATTTATTGAGACTTTTTTGTGGCCTAACATATGATCTATCCTAGATAATGTTCCATGTGCACATGAAAAGAATGTGTATTTCACTGTATTTGTATGTATGGTTCTGTACATATCTATTAAATCCATCTGGTCTAATGTGTCATTCAAAGCCACTGTTTCCTTATTGATTTTCTGTCTGAATGATCTATTCATTCACGTAAGTTGGGTGTTAAAGCCCCCTACTGTTATTGTATTACTGTGAATTTCTCCCTTTACGTCTGTTACTAATTTGCTTTATATACTTAGGTGTTTCTAAGTTGGGTGCATAAATATTTACATTATGTGCTCTTATTGGACGAATCCCATTATTATTATGTAACACCCTTCTTTGTCTCTTTTGATAGTATTTGTTTTAAAGTCTATTTTGCATCATACAAGTATTGCTACCCTAGCTTTTTTTTCCCCACTTTCATTTACAAGAACTATCTTTTTCTAGATCTTCAACTTAAGTCCGTATGTGTCTCTAGGTTTGAAAGGAGTCTCTTGCAGACTGCATATAGACCAAAGATTTTTTTAAGTTTTTATTTTTATTTATTTATTTAGAGAGAGAGCAAGTGGGAGAGGGGCAGAGACAGAGGGAGACAGAATCTCAAGCCGGTTCCACACAGTCAGCACAGAGTCCAATATGGGGCTTGACCCCGTGAACCATGATTTCATGACCTGAACCGGAGTAAGTCAACAGCTGGACACTTAGGGGTGCCTGGGTGGCTCAGTCGGTTAAGCATGCGACTTCAGATCAGGTCATGATCTCGAAGATCCTGAGTTTGAGCCCCACGTCGGGCTCTGTGCTGACAGCTCAGAGCCTGGAGCCTGCTTCAGATTTTGTGTCTCCCACTCTCTCTGTCTCTCCCCACTTGCACTCTGTCTCTCTCTCTCTCTCAAAAATTTAAAAAAAAAATTAAAAAAAAATAAAAGAGTCAAACACTTAACAGACTGAGCCACCCAGGCACCCCATACCAAGGTTTTCTTTTTAATCCATTCAGTGACCCCTATGTCCTTTGAATGGAGCACATACTCCATCTACATTTAAAGTTAATACTGATAGGTATGTCTTTTTTGCCCTTTTGTTAATTATGGTTGTTTACATAAGATCTTCTGTTTCTTTCTTCTTCTCTTGCTCTCTTCCCTTGTGATTTGATGACTTTCCTTAATGTTATGCTTGGATCCCTTTCTCTTTGTGTGCATCTACTATCGGTTTTTGATTTGTGGTTACCATGAGGTTCATACATAACATCCTTTGTATTAAGCAGTCTGTATTAAGTTGGTGGTCGCTTAAGCTCAAAAACATTCTAAAAGCACTAGACTTTTACTACTCCCTCCACATCTTTTGTATACGTTGTCATATTTCATGTCTTTTTGTGTATCCCTTAACTAATTTTTGAAGATATAATTAATTTTACTCTCGTCCTTTAACCTACATAATAGCTTTATAAGTGATTATAAAAGCAATAGCTTTGGGGCGCCTGGGTGGCTCAGTTAGTTGGGCAACCAGCTTCAGCTCAGGGCATGATCTCGAGGTCTGTAGTTTCAAGTCCCACACTGGGCTCTGAGCTAACAGCTCAGGGCGCGGAGCCTACTCCAGATTCTGTCTCCCTCTCTTTCTGCCCCTCCCTGCTCATGCTCTCTCTCTCAAAAAAAATGAATAAACATTAAAAAAAATATGTTTAAAAAAAGGAGATAGCTTTACTATATGCTTACTATAATTAACAGTGAAACTCGTCCTTTCATAATTTCCCTGTTTCTAGTTACGGCTTTTTCTTTTCTGTTTAAAGAACTTTTTTTTTTTTTGGTTAAAGATCTAATTTGTAAATATTTTTTATGTTTATTTATTTATTTTTAGTTTGCATTTTCTTCCTTTTTTATATATATAATTTATTGTCAAATTGGTTTCCATACAACACCCAGTGCTCATCCCAACCAGTGCCCTCCTCAATGCCCAACACCCACTTTCCCCTCTCCCCCACCCCCCATCAACCCTCAGTTTGTTCTCAGTATTTAATAGTCTCTTATGGTTTGCCTCCTTCCCTCTCTGTAACTTTTTTTTTTTAATTTCCTGTAAGTTTAGGTTGTTTTGTTGCTATTGTTGTTTTTGTAAGTGTAGGATTAGTGGTGCTCAACTCCTCTTTTTGTCTGGAAATTCTCTCTCTCTCTCTCTCTCAATTCTGAATGATATCCCTTCTGGGTAGAGTATTCTGGTTGTAGGTTTTTTCCTTTCACTTTCAAATATACCATGCCACTCCTTTCTGGCCTGTAGTTTCTGCTAAAAAATAAGCTGACAGACTTATTGGGTTTCCTTTATAGCTAACTGTTTATTCTTCTCTTACTGCTTTTAAGATCTCCTTATCTTTAATTTTTGACATTTTAGTTTTAACATGTCTTGGTGTGGACCTCCTTGGGTTCATCTTGTTGGGAGCTCATCTTGTTGGAGCTTCCTGGACCTGAATATCTGCTTCTCTCCCCCAGTTAGGAGTGTTTTCCGCTATCATTTCTTCAAATAAGTTTTCTACCTCTTTCTCTGTCTCTTCTCCTTCTGAGGACCTTCTAATGCAAATGCTGGTATGCTGATATTATCCCAGAAGCCCCTTAACCTATGCTCAAATTTTTTATTATTTCTTCCTTTTTGACCTACGCTCAAATTTTTTATTATTTCTTCCTTTTTGCTCTTCAGCTTGGGTGCTTCCCACTACCTTGTCTTCCAGACTGCTGATCTGTTCTTCTGCATCCTCTAATCAGCTACTGATTCCCTCTACTGTATTTTTCATTTTACTGTATTCTTCAACTCTGGTTCGTTTTTATGTTTTCTCTCTCTTTGCTGAAGTTCTCAATGAGTTTATCTCCTTTTCTCTCAAGTCCAGTGAGCATCTTTCTGACCACTACTTTGAACTATCAGGTAGACTGCTTATCTCTCTTTCATTTGGTTCTTTTTCTGAGGTTTTTGTCTATTTTTTTTCATTTGGAACATATTCCTGTGTCTCCTTACTTTGTCTCACTCTGTATTTGTTTCCACATATTAGGGAGGTCAGCTACATCTCCTGGTCTTAAAAGCAGTGGCCTTATGTAGGTGTCCTGTAGTGCAATCTCCCCCTTGTCACCAGAACCAGGCACTCCAGGGGGGAGTCCACTCCCCTAAGTGGACTGCATTGCATCCTACTGTTCGTATTGTGCTCTGTCACTGGTACCTTGATGGGTGGGGCTGGCCCCTAGCCTGCCTATCTGCAATGACTGGCCACAACTGTTATGGCTGCACTGGCGAGCAGGCACAGGTGGCTAAGAGGCCCGGCTGCAGCTGCTACACACATGATGGCCAGTCCCTAGTACAGAGGCTGAGAAACATGTTGGAAGGTGGTCCTGGCTCCCCCACTTCCCTAGGCAGGAGTCGATTTGGAGGGGGGCCAATCCCAGTTGGGGCTGCCTACCAGGTGTGGCAGTGTGGTATTTGCTTTGAGAGGATACCAGTCCCCATGGAGGCCACCCACCAGCTGTGGCAAGGCAAGAGCTGCTTTGGGTGGTGTGTCTGCTGTGACAGAAGGGCTGGGTGATAGGTCTGCAGGGGAACACCAGGGTGGGGCAAGCAGTGTCAGCAAGGTAGATGGAGGGTGTCAGAACTGACCCCCACCAGTGTTGGGCCAGTGAGGCTGAAGGAAGGCAAGAAAAATAGCACCTACCAACACTTCTGGTCCTGGAGAAAGATCCTAAAGAGCCTTGCCCCTCAGGCAGACACCCTAAAATTAATCAATAAATTTCCTTCACACATAATCCAGGCACTATTCAAACTATTGCTTCTGAGCTGGGTCTCCACTGAGTGATATGGCGCACTGGCCCTTTAAGAGCAGAGTCTTGGTTTTCTACAGACCTCCAAGTATCCCGGGGTAAGCTGCTGATTTTCAAAGCCAGACATTATGGGGGCTCATCTTGCCAATGTAGATTCCTAGGGCCTGTAGTGCCCAAAGAGACCTGATCCCCTACCTCCTCAGGGAGGACCTCAAAGAGTCCCTGCGATATCCCTCCCATGTGTGCATCACCACACTGGAGGTTTTGTTCTCGACCACATTTCTGCTCCTTCCACCCTTCTCAATGTGGCTTCCTCTTTACATCTTTAGCCGTGGAAGATCTGTTCTGCTCATCTTTAGATCTTTGGCAGGTAGAGCTGCATTACATGTAACTGTTGCCTCACGGTGGGTCTGAGAGAAGAGGTGTGAGCTCAGGATCCTCCTACTCTGCTGCTCTCTACCTTCTGCTTTATCTGTTGATAAAGATTATCAACCATTCTTTAAATTTCCAACACTGAGTGCTTTTAAAATTAGAGAGAATGCTTTTTAATTTCTGAAAAAATTAAGAAATAGGATAATGATTTCAATGTAAAGGTAGGATTTATAGCCCAACTACTGCTAAAAGGGTACTAGCAGGGAGTGCCGGGGTGGCTGTGTCAGTCAAGTGTCAGATCTCAGCTCTTGATTTCCTGAACTCAGGTCTTGATCTCAGGGTTGTGAGTTCAAGCCCCACATAGCACTCCAAGCTGGGAATAAAGCCCACATAAACAAAGAAAAAAGAAAAAAGAGTCCATAATAAGTCCTTTGGGGTGTCTGGGTGGCTCAGTCAGTTAAGCATCCGACTCTTGATTTTGTCTCAGGTCATGATCCCACGGTTTGTGGGATCTAGCCCTGCACTGCGCTCTGCGCTGACAGCACGGAGCGTGCTTGGGATTCTCTCTCCCTTTCTCTCTCTGCCCCTTTCTCTCCCCTTCTCTCTCAAAATAAATAACTTAAAAAAAAAAAAAACTCCTGCCACAGAGAATGAGAAGAAATTATCCATTCAAAAGCCTAGGCTAATAAAGTTACTATGATTAAAATGAAATTTAACTCCAAACTTCCTTGCAGCCAAAGCAAATAAAAAGCACAATGGGCTAAATAATTCTCAATGGCTAAGAGAAGGAAGTGTGCCAGATCATAAGGAAACTTTTGTCTGAAACCAAATCCTTAAAGAATTGGTCATTCTTATAAAGCAAACACTGTACATTATATGAGACAATGTGTTCAAAAACTGTATAGGAGATAAAGAAATATTTTTCATATAACTGCACCTTATAAAGATTCATAAAATATGAGGGAATGATACAGGTTTACCCCATTATCTAAAAGTAGAGCATTCCTATGAAAACTTTTGCAAGCTGAAACGGTATAAAACAAAGAACAATTACCATTAATTTATACAGAAAATCGCTGAGTGTTCCTAGACACCCCCCCTCCAAACAAACTCCCTTCGGCCTCTCTGATACCTTAAGACATGTCTTGCTAACAGATGCACAAAATAAACTGAAATAAAGCACAGATACTCACAGACACAGTTCAAAGCTAGGACAACCTGATACTGAGATGCTAAGTGTAGTTCCCTGGGAAGGAGTTTGGCAGTCCTCAATCACTGCTTGGGGTGCATGCTGCCTCTCCAAGGGCTCAATATAAAATAAACACTGAACACTATTTTTGCTTTTCACCTTTCTTCATAAAAGCAAAAAACCTCTTCAGATTTCTGTTAGTGAAAACAGGTACTTATGTAGGTCTTTCATCAAAGTTAAGTGGCATAACGCAAACTTTCAAATAGGGAAGGGGAGGATACCCATACTAAAACATAGGACTAACTAGCTTTCTGATGATCTAAGGTTAGAAATGAGAATATACCACCACTCCCCAATTTCACGCTTATGACAGCCTCTGATAAAAATGAAAAAGTTCTTGCTGACCTAGTCTAGGAATCCTCAAAGCAGCAACTTTCCATAAACTGGAGTAGGCATTTGAAATCTTTCTATGTTAAGAGAGAATGTTAAGAATGTCAAGAGAGAATCAGGAATCAGAATAGAAGGGGTGCCTGGGTGGCTCAGTTGGTTAAGCCTCTAACTCCTGATACTGGCTCATGGTTCGTGAGATTGAGCCCCGCCATCAGGCTCCATGCTCCACTTGTGGCATGGAGCCTGCTTGGGATTCCCCCTCTCCCTCTCTCTGCCCCTCCTCCACTCATGCTCTGTCTGTCTGTCTCTCTCTCTCAAAAATAAATAAATAAATAAACTTCAAAAGAAAAAAAAAGGAATCCGAATAGAAGACAGGTTAAGAGTATAGGAAATGGACCCAATCTGAATTTGAATACTGGTTCATCTACTTTAATAGCTGTGTGCCTTTCTAATTGTGACTATACTGCAGGTTCTCATCTGCACAGTTGTCATAACAACAGTCCTTATTCTCAACAGAGTTGCTGAGAATCAAATGAGTTTATATAAAACACCTAGAACAGTGTCTATTGGCCCACCTACAACTGTGATGATTAAGCAGGGTTAGACAGGGTGTGACATATGTAACTTACCAGCTAGTAGGCAATCCCTCAAAAGTGTCTATTTTAAAACTTTAGCTTAATATTAAGGCATTTTTATTTTAGCTAACAGATTTAATTAAAGTGACCAGATGATTTACTTAATGTAGACACTTAATATCAAGATCACTAGAGTCCCTCATCTTGGCTAATTTAACTACAACTCTGCTGAATCAATCCTTTGCGTCCCACTGTGTTCTCTGTAGCCAAAATTTTAAGAAGTTGGGAAATATATTAAGCAGACTTAAAAGAAAAGTGACCGATTAAAGAATTATTTCTCTATACCTATCTTACTCAATGTTCAGTATTTTTCAAAGCCATTTGTTCTCAAATATTTCCATTTGCTTTACCTCTGTTGATCTAGTTAATCTTTAATTCATATGAAAGTATGGCAATGTCATATCTTACTCCAGAATAAGGTTCTACAGTCACTGTAAAAAGGCAAAAACTGCACAAAATTAAAATTACCTCTGAATACCTCTTAAGACAGGATATAAACTATTATTACCCCTCAGTAAGGCCCAAACAGCCAGTTTTCCTCTATCACTTTCAGATAGCCGTCCATTCAGCCGAATATTAGATGAAGTAGCTGATCTGTTCAGGAAAACTGGTATCACACTCAGGAGAGGGAGCTGTTCACACTATGAAACACAATCAAGAACACAAAGAACATCTTCCATCTCTCACTGAGAAACGCACATTCACTGAGAAACGCACATTCACTGATCAGAAAGACAGGCATGGCTGAATGACTCTCTTGTACTCTTTAAACTGTTTCTCCCAAGCATGCTCCCTCCCTTCTGTAAGAGAGATTATGTATACATAGTGAACTAGAGAAGTTAAAACAAGATGCAACGCATGTGAGATGTTTGCACTAAAAATTCGAGAAGTGGTTCTGATGCCATGCAACTTTAATGTTTGCATCTTTTATGTTAATTGCATAATGTGGCACATTCTTTTTCCAGGTTTCCATATGCAAGCTGATCAGAAGATGTTTTTGGGCTGAATATTCTAAATTTTTAATATTCCACTTAACTGGTAGAACTCATATTCTGTGGAACAATGTGAACAAAGTTCACCTGTTTCCCTTAACTCCTTCTGTCAGGGATTGCAGTGGGGAATTAAGTTGCAGTCTTAGAGAAATTCCAGAGAAATTCCTTTCCCATCTATAAGAGACAAACACCAGAGAGGATATGGTGTAATTCAGACCACACTGCCTAATGAGTATTCCCACATTAAAGATTCAGATATCTGGCATTAAGGCAATCAGCTGATCAAACCATCTACAGAAATGTGTGAACTGGGGTGCATCAAGTCAATCAATAATTGCTTTTTTGAGAAAAAAACGTATTCAATTACAAAAAAAGGCAACATGATCTAGACGTCTGCAATAGGGAGAAATGAGGATAAAAATTATTAGAATTGGGAACTGGAGACAAAAATACACTTGTCTGGCACATGCAATGGACTCTTCTAAAGCTTTATGTTAACCAAAATTTTTACACATCAACACTATCCTTTTAAAACGTAACACTAAGACTTTTACAACTTAGAGATGCCATTTGGGTAAAAGAATGAAAACCGAAATGAATTTACAAGTGATTTTTTACAAGTTATAGTTTCTCCTTAGTAAAAGGGGAGGAAAGGAAGGAGTAAATGTCAACAGAATTATTTTATAATTTCTGGGAGACAGGTGTGGTGAGAAGAGCCTTTGCCAATGAGACTCTAAATTCAGCCCACCTTCAATGAAATGCCTTTCTAATACTCTGTGAAAGAATTCTTCTTTAGGCCCCAATACCTCTGCTTTAAAATGATACATTCATTGATATAAGTAATATGTAACCAAATTATATATTTTTTAAAATTTTTATTTATTTATTTTGAGAGAGAGAGCCCACGCACACTAGGGGCAGAGAGAAAGGAAGAGCATCGCAAGCAGGCTTTGCCCTCTCATCTTCAGATTCTGTCTCCCTGACTCTCAGCCCCCCTCTTGCTCGCATTCTTTCTCAAAAATAAACATTTAAAAAAAATTTTAATTCAGTTTATTGCCTATTTTCAACAACTTGTGGGTAGACATTCACCTGAAGATTCTTGCTCCTCCTTTTGAAATCTGCGGTTTATTTATCCACTCATCCATTCACTTAACTATAATTGCCCAACCATCCATTTAACATTTAGGGGGGGGGAGAATGAAAGATGTACATATGAAAATCTGTAAAGACAGTTCCTAAACTTAAAGAGGCACGTTAGAAAGGTCAAGAAGGAGCAAAAACAATTATATGGTAGATCTAACGAAAGGTGTAAGGTACTTAGGTAACAGATATGAAAGTGCCCTTTAAAACATAAAATGCTATTCTAATGTAATACATTATTACTAAACAAAATTGCTTGATTACTCTGATGACTTCAATAACTCACGTTATTATTATGAATATCAGTGTCCTCTGCTAACCTGAATTGGTACATTTAAGAACCAAGGCCCGTAATAACTTTTTTTGATTAGTTTAGTTATAACATTTAATTAAAGATATTCAATACTCTATGCCAATTCAGTCAAGTTTGAAAAAATTATATCCTTTGAGCCTTTCTAGTCATTTATTATGATTTAGCAGAAAAAAAATGGGATTTAACGTTAGAGTTTGAGTTTTGGCTTTATGTGACCTTAAACAATGTAAACTCTCTGAGATTCAGTCTCCCCAGGTGCACAATGAGGATGATACCTACCTGGAACAGATGTGAAGATTCAATAAATAAGAATATGACAATATCCAGCAAAATGTCTACCATATATGAGAACTCAGTATGTCCTTTTTACCTTCTTTCAAACAATATATAACCTATTTATCAGGTACATACCCTCTTTTACCAGACAATAAATCCTCTGTGGTTTTTTTTTTTTTTTTTTCATTTATGACCTTCCACTTTTAGGTAAATTAACTGTAATCTCCATTATTTTCACCATCTTCTCCCTTTTGTGTATACCAAAGTGCCTGAAACACTGGGTAAACATTTTTACTAGACCATAATAAGTCAGTCCAAAGGCTATTTCATGTACAAATCTATTTATATAAAAGGAACATAAGAAGTAGTACCTGAAATAGGACTTTCCCAAAAAATGTGGAAGGGACAAAGCCTGCACAGTATTGACCCTACTGCAAATTTTTACTCTATTTTATTCTATTATTAAAGAATAATTATTCAAATGTATCATTTTTCTTTATGCCTAATTTGGCAAAATCTGAAACAAAAAATTTATCTTAAATTTTCATTCCCTTTCTAACATTATTCACTTGTACAAAAGAGCTAAAAGTCTTTCAGAACCAAAGTATATATACATAACACTTCTCCGATACAATTATTTCTCCAAGTGAAATTTCCACTATTCCACTATTTTCTTATAACAGCGCAATAGAAAAGACAATTAAACTTAGGAATGTGGGGTGTACCTGGCTGGCTCACAGTCAGTAGAACATGCAACTCTTGATCTTGGGATTCTGAGTTTGAGCCCCACATTGGGTATAAGCTTATGTAAAACAATAAACTATTTTTTTTTAATTTTTTTTAACATTTATTTATTTTTGAGACAGAGAGAGACAGAGCATGAATGGGGGAGAGTGAGAGAGGGGAGACAAAGAATCTGAAACAGGCCCCAGGCTCTGAGCTGTCAGCACAGAGCCCGATGCGGGGCTCGAACCCACGGACCGCGAGATCATGACCTGAGCCAAAGTCGGCTGCTTAACTGACTGAGCCACCCAGGCGCCCCAATAAACTATTTAAAAAAAATCTTTTAAGAGAATTTAGGCATTTTAGTTCCTATCACCTGAAAAATGTAAGCATGTGCTTACAAATTCAAGAACCACCCAAAGAAGACATTATTACCACTGACCATCCTCACACATTGTTATATTATTTACTAATCCTCTCTGTATGTTTTCCTCTTCAAAACATTGTTCTAGTGCATAGCTAAAATAAACAAACCTCATAAAGTTAATTATGCTGCTGCATAAACAATAAAAAGTTGGCCCTCTTCTACTCTGACTATAAAAACTTCATTAAGGGGTTGCAGGGGCGGGGGCATCTGGGTGGCTCAGTAGAGGTTAAGCCTCCAACTCTTGGTTTCAGCTCAGGTCATGATCTCACGGTTCCTCAGTTTGAGCCCCACTGTGGGCTCCACACTGACAGTGCAGAGCCTGCTTGGGATTCTCTGTCTCCCTCTCTTTCTGCCCCTCCCCTGCTTGTGTTTGCTCTCTCAAACATACATATTAAAAAAAAATCTTCATTAAAGAGACTAATGAACACTAATTCTGAAAAGTCCACTGCACAGGATATGCAACTTGTTAAAAGTAAAGTATACTAGAAAATACAAGAAAGCTAGACGCTAATCAATCTTTATACACGAGTAACGTATGCGAATGTGAATTTGTCAACATATGATGAGAATTATTAAGGATCACTGATTCTTGGTTAAAATTTCTGAACAAGGCATATTTATCTTCAAAGCTTCTATGTTAAAAAAAACTAAGCCTGTTTATAATCTCTCCCACTTAACAATGCACTTTTTTCCCCAATATAACACTCAGGGTCTATCTTTTTTCTACCTATAAAATTTCCCTTAATAGATATGAGAGATTAAATTGATGTACTGCTTTAAAAAAAGAAAAAAACTCTCCTTGGTTGGAGAAGGAAAAAAATCATCAGGGATATGTCACTTTACGCAGTGCAGCTAAAATACCAAGTGAAAATAAATGAATATGCAGGATAAAAAAAAAAAAACCCGAAGCATCATAGTTTTCACATATAAAGTAAAATATTCTCCAAATTGGCAAAATCTGCTGCATCCTATATAGGTATTTTAGAGAGAACTATTTGGTTAAAAAAAAATCGGTATTAAAGCCCTATGGCCAAGAAAAAGAAATACTAGTTGTAGACAACTGATTTGAATTTTTTAAATCTCGCAGATGTATTTACAAGTTCAACTGGCCCAACCAATGCTTGAAAATAGTCCGTGAACTTGCCAAAATGATTATGCCTAAACTGACAGAATAATTTTTTGCTGAGCCACAAAAGGTATTATTTTTAATATTAAATAAATTATTTTCTTAAAGCCAGAATCTCAAAATGAGTATATGGTGTTTTTCGGAGAAAATTCAGAATATCAAATATGAAATAATAAGTCAGAGAAAAGCTGTGGATGGGGGGGCCAACATGTGGAATAAAGGGCCCAATATTTGGAGTCTGACAGGAAATCTGAGGCTAGGAAGCTGAACAAACATATTTAGAAACTTGAAACTGTAATATCTGCCATCACAGAACTGCTAGGAACCTGAAAAGATGAAGCATGGGATGTGATACAAAATAAGTGCTTGATAAATGATGGTATTATTAAAAGTGTCCATATTACTAGCTCTAGAACAACACACAACGAATTTTGTTCACCAAAATGCTGACAACTGAGATAGTGTCCTTTGAAGGTTTTCTTTGCAGTTCCCTTTGTTTAAACTTCAAGAGTCATCTGATCTTCTTCATATTTCTATTCAGTGATAACTATTTTCAAGCAAAGGAGTTATGGCAAGTTGTAAGAAACGAAAGTTTTAATTGCTTTTATTAACCAATTTATTAACTTAATAACACTTTAATGGCAATAATTCAATTTTTCTCAGAAAGACTTGAAAGTTATTAGAATGTACTCCCTCCCTCCTCAATATGATAATTAACCTTGATATCCACCTGCAAAGTGCTCAATACTGTCAACAGAATAAAATGATCACCATCTAAATCATAAAGATTCTAGTAAAACGTTCGTGAAGGCTGTCATCCCATGACATTTGTATTCACAAGCAAAGACTGCAGAAACAATTTAAAACACATTTTCATACACTCAACAAATAGTCTTTCTGTTCCAATGTACATCTGGCTTTGTGGGCTGCTCTTGACTGTACTGGAAAATGCAAGGTACAAGGATGTTGTTACTGTAACCTCATCTGAAGAATGAAGCCTGATGTACAGACTATGACCCTGCAACAGACTTTTATTTGTATGAGAATAATATCCAATCATACTTAAATAACAACTTTAAAAACCATCAGACTTGGGGACAGCCATGAATGGAAGGGAAAATGAGGGAGGCTTCAAGAGTACTAGTCATGTCCTGTTGTCAATAAAGTACAATACATTAAACACTTAAATTACCAGTGCCTTTACGATACCAACAATCTAATGGGAGAGAACAGACAATACACATAATTGTAAGTAAATGTTAGGTGTTTAGTCCCACAGAAACAGAATAAAAATGATTGGCATACTGAGGTAGGACGGTTAGAGTAGGCTCACTGAAGTGACATTTGAAGAAAAACTGAAGGTCAGGGACTGGGTAACGCAGCTATTCAAAGGAAGACTAATCCAATCAGAGGAAACCCACTCTAGAGACCCTGAGGTAGAAGCACATCTGGTCTGTTAGAAGAAAAGGAAATAGGCCAATGTGGCAGGAGCAGAGTAATCAAGAGAATATGAGGGGAGGTCAGGGAGATGAGGGACCTGATCACTTACTATTTCATAGGTCACTGTAATGGGAATCCGAGGAGTAATATGAACCGACTTTCATTTTAGAAGGATCATTCTGTCATATTAAGAAAAGACCAGAGAAGGAAGGACAGAAGCAGAAAGACCCACTGGGAAGCGGTGGCAATTCATTCAAGCAAGAAATGAAGAGGACTTGCACCAGAAGAATAACCGCGGAGGAAATGAGAAGTGGTTGGCCTCTATGTGTATTCTGAAGGTAGGGCTAAAAGGCTTTACTGACATAATGGATATAAGTGAGAGAGAAATAAAGGAATCAAGGATGACCCCAAGTTTTTGAGCCCAACTGGGGAGATGGATTTGCTATTCACTGAACAACAAAGACTGTGGGTGAAGCAGCTTTGTAGCGAGAACAGGAGTTCAGTTTTGGACTTGTTACTTGTGAGGCATCAATGTTACACTCAAACAGAACGTTCAGTAAGCAGGTGGACATATTTCAATAAGAGGGTTTATTTTACAGACAGCTAATCAAAAATAAAATTTAAGCAATAAAATTAAATCTTAATTGTTAATATCTATTTGACTAGCCAATCAATAAAATAAACTTTCCCTATTATTCATCTTCACTTAAATACATCCATATAAAAAAGCTCCATCATTTAAAGATCACAAAACTCTACAAAAAAACTCACCAAATACTAAGATACTCCAACAGAATTATAATTTCATCCAATGATCAGTTAAAAGTGAGTATGGGCAAACAGAGAAAATACTTAAACTACCCAGTAACCTTAAATAATCACAGCTCAATAACACACAGGGCTTATTAACTCACCCCTATACCAGATGTATAATGCTTAGAGGTGAAACTGCCAAAAGATCCTGTCAGATTTCATCTGCAGCTTTCACTGCAGACACAGTAAGCCCTGTAGATTCATAATGGCATTGTAAATAGTGCTGTTGTGTACCACAAAAACAAAACTATTTAATGACAGGTTTTCTCTCTAAACAAAATACCAGGATCATTACCATTTATTACAGATAACATGGTAAAACTGGAACAGAGTATTTATAATGTTAGCACACTGCTATGCAGCTATACACTGCCATATACCAAGTATTACCCAACTCAGTTGTTTACCTAATAAGACTTAAAAAAAAAATTTAATTGGCTACTGTATGAGCACAGCTTTAAAACAAAACAAAAATTAATTAAGCCCCAAAGAACTGCTAAGCTAAAAAAATAAAAGATAAACAAGTGAGATGGGGGAGGCAAGACTGTCAATGGAATAAATGAAAAATGTGAATTGCCAGTTAGTGAAATGTGAATGTTTAGACAAGTATCCTAACCTTAAATACCAACCAATAAGGTATGCAGGGAAATTACTGAGATGTCTCCTTTCCCAGCCAATAATATTACCAAAATTCAACTGGCTGCTCTAGGATAAATAGAAATCTGTAACAAAGGACAAGGCTGGCATTATACAGCAAGAGCCCTATATATGTTAAGAAATGTAAATTGGGGGGCGCCTGGGTGGCGCAGTCGGTTAAGCGTCCGACTTCAGCCAGGTCACGATCTCGCGGTCCGTGAGTTCGAGCCCCGCGTCAGGCTCTGGGCTGATCCGATTCTGTGTCTCCCTCTCTCTCTGCCCGTCCCCCGTTCATGCTCTGTGTCTCTCTGTCCCAAAAATAAATAAACGTTGAAAAAAAAAATTAAAAAAAAAAAAAAGAAATGTAAATTGGGAAGAAAGGGGAATTATACTTTAAAAGAAAAATAAAAGTCAAAATTGTACTCGTCCAAAAGTTAAGCGTAAGTAATACTCTGCTTTCCAACTCTTTTTCAAAGAGCTTATTCTGCAATTCTATACAATTAAAAGAATATAACTTTTCTTACTATTCAAAATCCCATTATCATCAACCAAAGAACGAAACACCAGCTTACGGTTTAGAACGTGTTCTGCTTGAACACCCGGTAACAGGGGCGCCTAGGTGGCGCAGTCGGTTAAGCGTCCGACTTCAGCCAGGTCACGATCTCGCGGTCCGTGAGTTCGAGCCCCGCGTCCGGCTCTGGGCTGATGGCTCAGAGCCTGGAGCCTGTTTCCGATTCTGTGTCTTCCTCTCTCTCTGCCCCTCCCCTGTTCATGCTCTGTCTCTCTCTGTCCCAAAAATAAATAAACGTTGAAAAAAAAAATTAAAAAAAAAAAAAAAGAACACCCGGTAACTTCGCACAGTGCCAGTCTTATAGATATTCAATGTTTGCTAAACTTCAATCTCTTCTGATCTCCTCCCTCTCTTATTCCACCTTCCTTCTTTCACGGGATCTCTTAAACCTCCCCACCCCCACTCAATTTATTTGACTAGCATTTTTTATTATAAAACTATTTTCATTTTGCTAAGTGAAAGGAGCCAAGTAAAAAGGCTACAACTTGTATGATTCCATTTACATGAAATGTCCAGAATAGGCAAATCACTAGAGACACACTAAGACACACAGTACTCGCCACGAGCTGGCAGTAAAGGAGATTGGGAAATGACTGCTAGTAGGTATAGGGTTTCTCGTTTGGAGTGATGAAAATGTTCTGGAAATAATAGTAATGATGGTTGTTGCACACCTCTGTAAATATGCTAAAACTACTTACATACTTTAAAAGGGTAAATTGTATATATTTTAATCATACCTTAATTAAAAAGAAGACTGCAGCCTAAAGTCCTTTACAGTGCATGAAGTAAAAGCACTTCCTATACCACCCTTCAATAACTCAGCAGTTGTGTATTAATCACTATACCACAGTAACATAAATGAAGTTCAGGATGAGGTCCTAAACTAAGAAGAAAATGTTAAATTCAATACACTCTGTTTTAGAGGGGAGAAACAGGCAAAACTCATTTTAGAAATACGTTTTATCGGGGCGCCTGGGTGGCACAGTCGGTTAAGCGTCCAACTTCAGCCAGGTCACGATCTCGCGGTCCGTGAGTTCGAGCCCCGCGTCGGGCTCTGGGCTGATGGCTCAGAGCCTGGAGCCTGTTTCCGATTCTGTGTCTCCCTCTCTCTCTGCCCCTCGCCCGTTCATGCTCTGTCTCTCTCTGTCCCAAAAATAAATAAACGTTGAAAAAAAAATTTTAAAAAAAGAAATACGTTTTATCTTAATAAAATAGAAAATTTGTGAACTTGAAGGGATACATTTCTGGTGTTCAATGAATTCACTCACACAGAACACTTCATCTTCCAAAACCACACAATTGCATAATTTCTCCATCTTACTGAAAAATATCTACTTTCTCCAAGTACTTCATTAATCTTGTGTATTACTTTTTAAAAAGTCTTTCCCCCTGATATGGTCTGCCCCTAACAATTTAACATTATGTAACTCTTTGTATTTGCACTATGCTTTAGTATTCTAGGAGCTTTCATACACATTATCATATTTGATCCTTTTATCATTCTATGAGGTAGGTGGAGTAAACTCAGTAAAGATAAGGGACTTGTTCAATTTCTCAGCGGCAGATCTTGGCTTAAGATTTAGAGGTTCTGCTCCAACGAAAAGGTGCACAGCAGGTTTTGGTGAATAAGGAAGACTGCTGGGTGAATTATCTACTACTTACAATATACTTCTTTTGTATACCATCCGCTATTTTTCTCTATTTCCAGTGAGTCAGCCTTATTTCAACAATTAAGATTTTTAAGCTCCTAGTCAAGAAGCCATACCTTACACTTATTCTATGTCTCCACAGCATGAAGCACCTGTAGATGAATTGATTAAAATATCAAATTATCCATGAACACTAAATATATTCATGGCTGTTGATCTGTACCATCAGAAAAGGCAAACTAAACTAGAAAACAACCCCACCAAAATTTTATTCTTAAAAAATAATCCCCCCACCAGGAACTTGTATGAGAGCTTACAACCAAACTTAAGCTCATGTTATGAGGAAATAATAAATGCACTGTACAGGAAATTTTTTAGCTTAAGCAAGAGCTCATACCTTTCAAAACCAATTACTCTTCCAAACTACTGATGGTAGGAGCATGCTCTGTGGAAGACAGAAGACCTAAGACAATTTACATACCTGTGAGAACGAAGCAAAGTACCCATACTATGTGCATTTGAAATAAAAAAAAAAAAAACAAAAAACAAAAACACTGGAGATTACATTTTAAGAAAAAAAAAAGATCTTTTAACGGACAATAAGAGCAATCTCAATTAATGAGTTTACCAAACATGAAACACTGGGTTAATTTAGAGATAAAATAGTCAATGCAACCTCATAATGAATTTTCTACATTTCCTTTTATTGACATTAACCTTCCTTTTATTGACATTAGCCCACTGGCTGATAAGACTTCTACATACTCGTGAAAATGGAAAACCTTTATAAAGAGATATTGACAACTGGGGCACCTGGCTGACTCAGTGTGTTAAACATCTGACTCTTAATTTCGGCTGTGGTCACAGTTTGTGAGTTTGAGCCTGGCACCAGGCTCTGCTCTGACAGTGCAGTCTGCTGGAGATTCTGTTTCTCTCTCTGCCCCTCCCTCGGTCTCGGTCTCAGTCTCTCTCTCTCTCTCTCAAAAATAAATTTTTTTTTTTTAATTTTTTTTTTCAACGTTTACTTATTTTTGGGACAGAGAGAGACAGAGCATGAACGGGGGAGGAGCAGAGAGAGAGGGAGACATAGAATCGGAAACAGGCTCCAGGCTCTGAGCCATCAGCCCAGAGCCTGACGCGGGGCTCGAACTCACGGACCGCGAGATCGTGACCTGGCTGAAGTCGGACGCTTAACCGACTGCGCCACCCAGGCGCCCCAAAAATAAATATTTTTTAAAAAAGATACTGATAACCAGGCAATCTAGGGTCACACACAAGATATTTACATGTATGCTTGGCTGTTTAAAGAAAAATAAAAACATTCACAAGTTCTCTGCCTTAGTAACTGCATAAAAACATTTGAATGTCTATTATATGCAATATACCATACTGAGAAGATAATGAATTCAGTATGCCATATACCTTCACCATCCTCAAAACATATGAAGAAGGTAAATGCATGCAACCCTTATAAATAAGAGTAACTCCATCAACAACTAACAATTATTGGGGGTGCTACTTTTAGTGTTTTACATATGTTAACTCACAATCTTCACATAAACCTATGTGATTTTACAGATGAAGAAAGCAAGGCACAGAGAAGTTATATTTAACTAGATTAAAAGGTGTGTGGGTATGGGTGTGTGGGTGTGTATCCTGAATACAACAACACATTAAAAAGTTTACACACCATGACCAAGTGGAATTTAACCCTGAGATGCAACGACTGTTCAAAATACTCAAATCAATAAATGTGATACACTATACCTTAACAGAATGAGAGATAAAAATCATACACACACACACACACGCCCCTAGGCAGTCTCTCCAGAAGAAACCACTGTGCAATACTGATTCTCTAAGTCAAAGTAACAGCTACTGTGGGTACACTGAGAGCAGACAAAATTATAGAACAGAGGTAATATTTGAGGTAGACCTTGAAGTCCAAATGAAAGAAATACAGAAAAGGCTATGCTCAAGCACATGGGTAAGGAAAGGTTTTCTAAGTTTGCTACTTCTGTTTAGCCTCTGCACACACAGAACACAGGCAGGACTGGTGACAAGCAGTCCATATATCCAAAGGAAATGTCTGAGAGCACACGTAAGTCACCTCTGGCTCTAACAGCAGCCTTTGCTGTTCTCCAGGTATAATACTCCTGACAGTTCTTTCTCAGAGGCAAAAATGAAGAAGAGTATATGCTGATCACACTTAATTTTGTGTTCCATGAGATAGGAGCTAGACATACATAAACTGATATGCTGTCAGCAATGACTTCTCTAATGAGAAATACACTACATGAAGAGAAAGACAATAAATAATGACATGCCCAACTGGCTGTGTTCAGTCCATAATCCTAGTCCAGCTGTGAGTTCTCAAAAGTGTTCCTAATTAAGTTAGCCCCTGATCCTGAATGGACAACATTCAGATGGACAGAACCCTGCTTCCCAAGGGAGAAAACCATCCCTCTTGAGCCCAATTATGGAGTATGGCTAAATAGGTAATATGAATAATCTTAGAAAATTACAAAAGAATTACAGTTTACCCTTGAACAAAACAGATTTGAACTGCACAGTTCCTCTTATATCATTATTTTTTAAATATAAATACAGTTTATTACCTTAAAAGACATTTTCTTTTCTCTAGCTTACTTTACTGTAAGAATGCACAGTGTAATACATGTAACACACAAAACGTGTTAATCAACTGTTTATATTACCAAGAAGACTTCCAGTCAACAGTAGGCTATTAGTAGTTAAGTTTTGGGAGAGTCCAAAGTTACATGCAGATTTTCAACTGGGGGGTAAGGAGGAGTTGGTGACCCTAACCCCTCCAATGTTCAAGGGTCAACTGTACTCTAGAAATTTCAATGCAACTTGATAATATTTATTCACTTATTACTGTCCTGTTGAGGACAGTAAGTAATTACAACCTTATTTAACTTTTTTACTCACTTGAAAGCTTCACTCGTGATCAATTTCAGACCTACTCGCTAAGAACGAAGTACTCTCCTTCTCTCCTAGTTTTCCTCCTACTCCCTGGATGACGGACTTTTGTTCTCCTTTACTGGTTCCTTCTTCTTCACTCGTCTCTAAATACTATGATTTCAGAATGCTCAGTCTTGGGTCATCATCTTTTTTTTTACCCTTTCTTCACATAAATTCATCAATTCCTGTGGACTTGTCTTTATAATGACAACTTTGAATTGATAGTTCCAGTTTTCCAATGAATTCATGTTCAACTGCCTGTCTGGCACCTTCATTTGGATGTCTCACATTTTTACAATTAACATATCCAAAACACAACTTTTTTTTTGGTAAAAATGACCATCGTATATTTGTAACTCTCTAGTTTGTACACATATATTATCTTTGTTACATTGAAGATTAAAAAATTATTTTAAATTTCCAGACTAAAATTCTCTCTTCCATAAATCAGCAACTCAGCTATTTCACTTTATTTTTTCTCCATGCCCAGGCAAACAGCTCAGGAGAATATTATAAATATTAATTTATGGTTTGATCAATCTTGACTGACACTTGGCTAAAACCAACTCTAAATCTTTTGTTCAGATTACTTTTTTTCCTCTTTTTCTCATATTCTGTGAAGCTTTTTTTTAATTTCAATCAGGAAGTAATCAAAGCTAAGGCCCTAAGGCCATCTAGAGTGGGGATAGAGGTGGAGCAAGGGGAGAATCCAACATGGCACCTGGAGAGTGGGGCTGGGCATTGTCTTGGCAGCACTGAGAGCAGAACCAAGAAGAAGGAGGCTTGCTGAGTACAGGGTAGAGGGCACTGCCTGGCAGGCTAACTCTGTGCACCTGCCCCTACAAAGCAGGCAGAGACCCTGAGAACTACTTATGTGGCCACCCTGCCCTAGAAGAAGCCGACACTTAGCCTGGATTCCCTGTGAGCAAGTCCAAATCTTCACAGTGCTGTCCACAGTCCTTTAAAAAAGCCAGCCCTGGGCACTGCCTTCACAGTCACATTGCCCTGGTGACACAGCATACAGATCATGCTGTTCCTACTTCAGACTCGTGAACCACTTCCAACCATGAATCTTCCACATCTCAGAAGAGGCACCACCATTTCCCAAAGACTCAAACCCAATGATTTCTCCCTTTCCTCTAACATTCCACCCAATTCTGCCATCTATCAGCAAGTCCTGTAAATTTTCCTTCAAAAAATATACCTCAAATTTCCCTCTTTCCATCCTTACTGTTACTACCCTAAACCAGAATATCATCCTCTCTTACCTAGATGACTATCAGCCTCTAATCTTACACTCCCCTCTTCTAGTCCAGCAGCCAGAACAATCTTCATAAAAGCCAAACTCTACTGGATTTGGCCCCAGTCTCACTTTTCTTATCTTGTGCCACAGCATTCCCCTGCCCACTCCCCACTCCTCTTCAATCCAGCCACACCATACCTCTTCCAGCTCCCTGAACACCAGAGCACGTATCCACACATGCAGCTTGGTACACACACCATGGGTCCTGCACACCTTATGCAGCTAGCACCTTTTCTTCATTTAGTTCTCAGTTTAGATGTCATCTCCTTAGAAGAGGCTTCCAAACCTGAGATAAAAGTAGAACCCCACTCTAAAACTCATCCCTTGTTTGTTTTCTTCAGAACAATTACTATGTCTGTGTGTCCATTTGTTAACCCCTTTCTGCAGTTTGGGGTTTTTTTAAATACAAGTCCCAGTCTGTCTTCACAATTGAAGTGTAAACTCCACAAAGAATGGAGATCCCTTGTTTGTTTATAACCACAACCCCAGTATCCAGCACAATGCTGATCACATAAAAGACCCTTAGAAAAAATTGTTTAATGTTAAATGACTATTAACTTCAAAATACACTCCACTCAGCTTATTATTCATTTAACCTAGTAATAGTTATTTTCTAAACACAACAGCACCTTACACATTCTTATTCAAGAATGTACTTTTATTTTGCTGTTTCCCAGGCCCCAGTACCATCTTGAGCCTGTTCATAGGCTTTCCTATTAACCTCTGACCAGGTGCTTTGTCAAACATGAAGGTTATTCCTATCCCTGTGACAAATTCTTACCTCTTAACAATGTGGCAAAAATACATTTCTGCTCTATTCTACCCAAATTCTAAAAAGCACTTAGAGATGTTTATCCTAAACCCATAGGGATCAGTATTGTCAACAGACCCCTTCCTTCTCAAGCCTCCAGAAGACTATGGGGTGTCAATCCCAATAGTCCTTGACTATGTCTAACTTATAAGGTCCATGTTGTAAACACACAAATAAACAACTTAAGCCTGACTAATCTCTTACCTAGAAAGTGTGCTCACCCAAATGTAGTCTGTATTTCGTAGATCAGTCAAAACTCCCAAGTGGATCTCCAGCTGATGGGCCTGATCATGGATGGAGCTAAAGGCCACAGGGTACTTTTACATGTATGTGTCCAGCTGAATGTACGTGTGTCCAACTGAACATCCATCTCTGACTACCTCCTACATAGAAGACTGCTCCACCAAAATTTGCCATCTCTGAAATCTACAGTCAGGAGTTCCCAACTGGTGATTACAAAGCTACACTCAGTTTGGTCATGTCCCCCTCAAACCCCTAACTTTTATTTTTTTTAAGTTGCCAGTATTAACTCGTTATTTTTATTATAATATTTCCCAAATGAATATAAACACAAAACCAACAATACATTTCTGGTGTTTATAGCTCATAGATAAAAACATGAAAGTAAATACAAACACAATAACGTGTCTAAAAATATTTAAATTAATAATACCAGTTTAATATTTTGGACAATATTATTTTGCTGAAACTAAATAATAAGTTTCTTTTATATACTAATATCATTATGAATTCATATGAGAATGAATGTTCACCAAAATGTACACCATGAAAATTCTGAAAACAACATTTTTTTCAATTTTTTAATTTTAATTCCAGTATAGTTAACATACAGTGTTATATTAGTTTCAGGTGTACAATATATTGATTCAACAATTCCATACATTATTACTCAGTGCTCATCATAAGTGTAATCTTAAGTCCTCCCACCCATTTCTCCTCTGATATGCTTTCTTTTAAAGGGGTACCTTCAGTTAAAGTTACTATTTTTTTCAACAAGAATATTTTTTACTTGAAGCATACTTCAGAATACATGGCTCTAAAAGATATCCAAAAAACATTCCATCCAAGAAAAATAGAATACACATTGTCTTCAAATACACACAAGAAGAATCCCCTGGTTAAATCACATAAAAAGAGGGTGCCTGGCTGGCTCAGTCAGTAGAGCATGCAACTCTTGATCTCGGGGTCATGAGTTCAAGCCCCATGATGGGTGTAGCACTTACTTAGACACTCAAACTTCTAACTTCTTAAAACGATGGCACCAGGGGAATGAAAGATTATTTCTTTTTTTTTTTTAATTTTTTTTTCAATGTTTATTTATTTTTGGGACAGAGAGACACAGAGCATGAACGGGCGAGGGGCAGAGAGGGAGACACAGAATCGGAAACAGGCTCCAGGCTCTGAGCCATCAGCCCAGAGCCTGACGCGGGGCTCGAACCCACGGACCGCGAGATCGTGACCTGGCTGAAGTCGGACGCTTAACCGACTGCGCCACCCAGGCGCCCCTGAAAGATTATTTCAAGTGCAGACAGAGAATGATGACATCAGAAACCACGTACAACTCCATTTCTCTGTAAAAAGATTCTGTCACCAACCAACCCATTAACCCACACCTCTAGTGAGCTCAAAAACTGGAAGAACTGTATAACAGCTTTTCTGCTTACAAGATCGACAATCTGGCCTGAACATAATTCAAAGAAGGAGAATAAACCAATTATAGCTAACTACATATGATAATTTTGATAAATACTTATTATGTGTTTTATAACACCTATATTTACATATCTGAGGAGGTTACCCTGAATTTAGTACTTAAAACATTTTGTCCATTAGAATATATTCAGAAAACTATGTGATTCATATTCCATGGTTTTTAAATACTACGTATTTCCACATCACAATAGTGACTTACTGATTTCCCATTAATGCAGATTAAGAACAGAATAAGTCTGCTACATAAATATTAGAGGCTAGTTCTAATGCTGTCTTTGGGGTCCACTTTACCATTTAGGGAAAGCTACCTTACAATGAGGTTCTTTTGCTACTGTGATAACTAAAGCCACCTGGAGACGTAGTTCAAGCCATTTGGATAGTGCCAGAAGTGCCTTAGGCCCAGTCAAATTTAGAACAAAGTGCACAAGCATTCATTTTCAGCGTATTAAAAAATCATCCCGGGGCATGTAGGTGGCTCAGTATGTGGAGGGTCCAATGCTAGATTTCAGCTCAGGTCATGATCGCAGGGTCATGGAACTGAGCCCTGCATCAGACTCCATGCTAGGGGCATGGAACCTGATTAGATCCTCTCTCCCTCCCCCTCTCTCCCTTGCATTGTCTCAAAAAGAAAAAAGAAAGAAAGAAATCAAGGCAAAATATCTACTACATGAACTCTAAAAATTTCTAAAGAAGGGGTGCCTGGGTAGCTCAGTCAGTTAAGTGGCAGACTCTTGATTTTGGCTCAGATCATGGTCTCACAGTTCCTGAGTTTGAGCCCCCATTGGGCTCTGTGCTGACAGTGTGGAGCCTACTTGGTTCTCTATCTCTCCCTCTTTCACATTCTCTCTCAAAATAAATAACTAAACTTTAAGAAAAACTTTTTTGGGGCGCCTGGGTGGCTTGGTCGGTTAAGCGTCCGACTTCGGCTCAGGTCATGATCTCACGGCCCGTGAGTTCGAGCCCCGCGTCGGGCTCTGTGCTGACCGCTCAGAGCCTGCAGCCTGTTTCAGATTCTGTGTCTCCCTCTGTCTCTGCCCCTCCCCCATTCATGCTCTGTCTCTCTCTGTCTCAAAAATAAATAAACGTTGAAAAAAAAATTAAAAAAAAAACTTTTTTTCTAATTGCTAAAGGATCTGACAACAATATAACAGGACAGTAAAGATAATTACTTTGTCTCCTTTAAAACCTGTCTGTCCCTTCCCTTCACCTCAAATCCTAATTACTGACCAAGTAGAATCATAACACTGTTTCATATCATTTATAAACCACGCTGTTGCTAGATATTTACTGAAGTGATGCACAAGTGCTTGGTTAAGAAGGCAAATTTTCTATCTCAGTGGAGATGTTAACTTTGAAAGAACGGAGACTACTCCTATTCCATCTTGTCCTACCCTACTCAAGGCGCAAGTCCCTATAGTTCTACTTTTCCAGATTCTAGACCATCTTTATCCTGGCCTGGCAGGCTCAGGTTAGTTCCACCCCCGCTCCTGCAGAACCCCTTACTCACTACCTAGCCACCTGAAATCCAAAGACTGCACACACGGGGTTCATTTGCCTGCTACCTTGGGCCTAACACCAAAATGTCAATTGCTGGAAACCATATGTTTTTGTACTCTTCAGAAACTTTGCCCTAGCTTCAGACAAGGATTTTCCCCCAGCATGTGCGGTGGAATCTGTCACCTTCCTTCAGTTCACCATTTTTGTATGCAGGTTTCAAATCATTCTACTCTAATGCATGAGGCCACAGAATTTTGCCCTAGTCTACAAACAGGTTTGAGAGTGCCAAACCATATACTTCCCAATTTCAATATGCTATGAGTCTATCTAAAAACAAGGATTTGCAATACTGCTTTCATTTTGTTAAAAAGTTAAAAATAAATATTTACCCAACACTTCATAATATTCATAAGGGTCTTTTACTTGAGAGCACTATGTGTGATGATCTAAACAAAACAAAACAAAACAGTATTTAAAAGTCCCTGACATTTAGAATATAATGGTGGCTGGTGGGAAGAGAGAAGAAGGGACACAAATACTTGGGTGGTATGATAACATAACTACAAGCATAATTTTTAAAAATGTCTAAATTTACCTAAAACTGAAATTAAGCATAAATTTAAGCTTGCGCAGTTCTTGGGTGCCTTGTTTTTTTCATTTTTTAAAATGTCTACTTATTTATTTTGAGAGAGAGCAAGACAGAGCACACATGACAGGGGAGGGGCAGAGAGAGAGGGAGACAGGGAATCCCAAGCAGGCTCCACGCTGTCAGCACAGAGCCAGACGTGGGCTCCACCTCACAAACCATGAGATCACCACCTGAGCCAAAAATCAAGAGTCAGACGCTTAACCAATTGAGCTACCCAGGTACCCCAAAAAGTTCTTGTTTTTCTAGATCTGCACTGCGTAATACAGTCGGTGCTAATCACATATGGCTATCTAACTTTAAATTAAGTAAAATTAGGAGTTCATTTACTGAGATTAGCCACCTTTCAAGTACTAAATAGCCATATATGGCTACAGAACAGTTTAATCATAGCAAAAAGTTCTACTGGGGCAGTGCTGTTCTGGACAGATTCATTTGTATCTATTTTGCAAATGGAAGATCTGCATAGGAAAGTCTCAAAACACTTGGCCTCTAAAGTCAGAAACACCAAAGATGAAATCCTAGTTCTGTGACTTACTTGTTATGTGACCTTGGGCAAGTTACTTAATCTCTCTAAGCTTACCTTCCCATCTATAAAACACTGTCTAAAACTAGCATCTACTTCAAGGTTAGTCATGAAGATGAAAAGAGATAATGCTGGTAAACACTCCCCACATGGCCTCAAACACTAGGAAGCATTCAAGAGTTGTCAGCTCCCTAGTAAAATTAATTGTATTTATTCATACATAGGCACACTGAACATCAATTAAATGCTAGGGTTTGAAACACAGAAATTAAAGAGAGCATTCTCTTTGGTTGTAACATGAAGCATCAGGAGAACTAACAACAGTGGGTGTAGAAGGGGCACGTGCTAGATTCTAGGTGGAAGGAACAAGAGGTGGCAAGGTAGAAACCTTAGCCCTGGTATGAGGACTATGCCTCTCCTTTTGGTCATTTCACATTATTACTAGGCTTTATCTTCCACATAGGTCAGAGGAGAAAGAGTCTCTACACTCCATGTACTGGAACAGAAAATGAACTTGAGCTTACAGCTTTGCCTAATTCTATTATACATTTTGGCATAAGGTGCTGCTTCTACACAAATGTAGATTTAGATATACTTTTAAAGGCATCCCAGGTAAGTCTCTAAAGTACGCAGACATTCTAATAAAAAACTTTAAATGAACATTTACAAAAAACAGTGAAAAAAATCACACTTGGACAACATAAATTTAAAAATGAAAATTTCCATTGGTCTCAATATGTACCAACAAAACTGTTTTACTTACTATTTGTAATAACACTTAATTGATAAAAGATATTTAAGTCAATGAATGTAATAATCACTGTAAAGAAATGCTTTGGATATGCTAAAAAATGCAGTTTTCAGGGCCGCCTGGGTGGTTGGTTAAGCGTCCAACTCTTGATTTTGGCTCAGGTCATGATCTCACAGGTCGTGAGTTCAAGCCTCACACAGAGACAGCTTGGGATTCTCTCTCTGTCTCTGTCTCTGTCTCTCTCTCTGCCCCTCCCCTGCTTGTGTGTGCTCTCTCTTTCTTGCTCTCAAAATAAATAAATAAACATTTAAAAAGAAAGAATACAGTTTTCAAGACATCTTAAAAGATAAAGCATTATGGAAAGAGCCTAAATGTCCATCAACTGATGAATGGATAAAAAAGTTGTGGTTTATATATACAATGAAATACTACTTGGCAATGAGAAAGAATGAAATATGGCCTTTTGTAGCAACATGGATGGAACTGGAGAGTGTTATGCTAAGTGAAATAAGTCATACAGAGAAAGACAGATACCATATTTTTTCACTCTTATGTCGATCCTGAGAAACTTAACAGAAGACCATGGGGGAGGGGAAGGGGCAAAAAAAAAAAAAAAAGTTACAGAGAGGGAAGGAGGCAAACCATGAGACTCTTAAAAACAGAATAAACTGAGGGTTGATGGGGGGGTGAGAGGGAGGGGAAAGTGGGTGATGGGCATTGAGGAGGGCACCTGTTGGGTGTTGTATGGAAACCAATTTGACAATAAATTTCATATTTAAAAAAGATAAAACAGCAATGCAAATTAAAATAATCACATGTTAGAAGGTAATATGACACTTTCTATCTAAAGTGCTTAGGTAATAAATCTGAAATAATAACCAGCTTAAAACTGGGCAAAATAAGTGATAAAATGTTCTGTTACTATTACAAAATACAATCCCAGTGTGATTATTTAACACATTTTTTCAGACACATTCTTGTACTGCTCTTAGAACTGCAAAGAATTAAAAAAAAAAAAAATCAAAGACTCCAAGTATTGGGCACTAAGTTCACTTACTCATTCAATATTTTTCTTTATTATGAAATAAACATTAAAAAAATTTTAAAGGCAGATATTTTAAAAATTAACATTTTGAAATAAGAAAGTAAAAAAATTTCTGGTGATTTTATGGAAATGGCTATGTCTTCCCCAAGCACAGTTCTGAAGTAAAGGTACATGATAGCAAACAATTACACCTGAAGTTTCCTAACTGAAGTAACAGCCCCTTAAGGCTCTATGTTGGCTGTGCCCCAGGTAAAAAGTCAGCCTCAAGACAAAAAGACAAAAAAGAAACCATATATATACTTTTAGCAGTAAGGAAGGAGCACACCTTCAAAATTATAAAAGGCGGCACAGAAATGAAAACATAAACAAGGTTGAAACTCTCAATGCCAATGGAACAGAAGACCGTGCTTTATCCTTCTGTCATGTTGTACACGTACTCCAACTCGACAGCTATCCAACCATAGGTGCTATTCCAAACAATTCTTTAGCTGTTCTAACCATTTAATGCATCTCAAATAGTAAAGACTTTTGTCTTTGTAAAGTCTATGCAAAGCCACTGAACACTGCAGCAATGGAGTCAAGAACTCACAGTGAGTGAATAAAAAATATTCCTCAATTATCTGTACCAAAGAAAGGAGAGATATGAATAATTCAGTATCCTATATAACACAGGCTCTCAATGTATATTTAAATTTTGTCATGTTAATGACTCCTCAAAAAGGCATTTCAGTCTTCTGCTAACCAATACACATTTACATCACTTTTCATTATTCGTAGTGTTTATTTATTAATAATCAGCCTCACTCCAAAAAGACTGTGATGTGGCTTAAAAATTTTATGTAGTATAAAAGTACAAAATGAAGAGATGGAGCTTCAAAAATAGTTGGAGGGAAAGAGTAAGAAAATAAAATATAATCTGAGTTGAGGTTTCTACACAAAAAACAGTTAACTACTCATGTCAATCAGTAAATAAGGTATTAGTTTCTGGGCAACCAAAGTAAAGAGGAAAGCATTATCAATTTTAAGATTTACAGAAGCCACAAATATTGGCAGTTTCTTCCAACAGTATCATCATTCTTCTAGTCTTGGTTCTCCAAGCATCTGTATGTCTCATCTCTCAATTAGTTACAACCAGATTTTAGGATTAGGAACTAAGCCTGGATAGTGTACGTTATTGTAGCCTACAATTGCCCTAACACAGATCTAACATTAAGCCCTCAATAAATACTAAAATGAATGGTAGCAGCAAGTGACCTAGTATTAGGATGAGTAACCAAGAAAAACCAATTTGACATTAAAAGTGTAGACATATGCAAACACTGAGGCAAGAACTGTCAAATGTAAAGAAATTCTTTACTTCAACAAGTGCCAGTAATAAGAACACTAACAACATACCCACAAACACACACACAAGGGAGTGTAGTAGAAAATGACTATACTCAAAAAAAATTACTTTTCAAAATGTTCTGGCAAAAAAATGTCTTATGGAATTCAGAAATATAAATCAAACATAGTACAAATGATATTCTGGAATGCCCTACATGTTGATTTTTTTTTTCTTTACTGAACCACAAACGGCTAGCCATAAATGTAATTTTAAATGTATTTTTCTATCTAGTCACACATGTAAAATAATAAAAGATGAAAGAGTAGAAAACTTGGGTTTAAATCCAAATCAACAAGTAACTCTGAGCAAGTTACTCAATCCCAGGAGTCTCACAGAGTAATTGAAAAGATTAAATGAAAACCATATATGAAAATCCTTGAAAAGCTAAAAATGCCACATAAATATTACCACAATAACCAGAAAAGGAAAACAATTAGGGACAATAATTAGCTTTTGCACTGGTAGCTCTTTCCAGAGTTCACTCCTATATAAAAACTATTCCCAATTTCTATTTCAATGCCTTCCTATTCTGTGATATAGTTTTGAAAAATATTAATCCAGATGTACACATTTTTCTCTACATACTGCCTCACTTACTATGATCTGGAAAATACATTTTCCTCTATTAAATGGCTCTCATGACACAGTGGTTGGATTTATGTCCAGTCATGGCCTGTCCTATAGTGGGAACACCTTAAACTAATGAGTGAAGACAATGAAAAGTAAATCAATTAGAAAACCTACAGTTTCTGACCCAAAACTTACTACAAAGCTACAGTAATCAAGACTCTGTCAATAAACAGGAAAGAAAGACTATGTGGCAACGGCATAAGGAGACACACATAGATCAATGGAAAAAAAATTAGAGTTCAGAAATAAGCCTTCATATTTATGATTCATTGATTTTTCAACAAAGATGTGAAAACAATTCAACAGTCTTTTCAGCAAATGGTGCTGACACAATTGGGGATGCACACACACACAAAATAAATGTGGACCTTTACCTCACACCATATACAAAATGGATCAGAATCAAAATATTAAAGCTAAAACTAAAAAACCCTGAGAAGAAAAATAAAAGTGTACACTTCTGTAGTACTGGATTAGGCAATGGCAGAAGTGACACCAAACATACAAACAATGAAAAGAAAAGGTAGGTAAATTAGACTACATCAAAATTTAAAACTTTTGTGCCTCAAAGATCACCATCAAGGAAGTAAAAAAACTATCCACAGGAAAAAATATTTGCACATCATATATCTTAAATGGCCCTTGAACCCAAAATAAATAAAAGAACACTTACAACTTAACAATAAGACATGCAACTGAATTTTAAAATGGGCAAAAGATTTTTTTTTTTTAATTTTTTTTTTCAACGTTTATTTATTTTTGGGACAGAGAGAGACAGAGCATGAACGGGGGAGGGGCAGAGAGAGAGGGAGACACAGAATCGGAAACAGGATCCAGGCTCTGAGCCATCAGCCCAGAGCCTGACGCGGGGCTCGAACTCACAGACCACGAGATCGTGACCTGGCTGAAGTCGGACGCTTAACCGACTGCGCCACCCAGGCGCCCCAAAATGGGCAAAAGATTTGAATAGATGATCATCGTCACTATACCCATCAAGATAATGCAAATCAAAACCACAATGATATACCACTTATACCTAAGATGGTTATTATCAAAAAGATAGACAAGAATAACTGCCAAGGTTGAACAGAAACTACAACTCTCAAACACTGCTGGTAGGAAGGCAAATGGTGCAGCATTTGTAATACAGTCTACCAATTCCCCAAAAGGTTAAATATAGTTACTCTATAACTCAACAATTCTACCTAGGAAGGTATAAACCCAAAAATATCAAAACAAATGTCTACACAAAATCCTGTACACGAATATTTACAGCAGTATTCCTAAAAGTCAAAAAGTGGAAACAACCCCAACGCATATCAACTGATGAATGGATAAATAAAATGCAGTATAGGGGCACCTGGGTGGCTCGGTCCATTAAGCGTCCAACTTCGGCTCAGGTCATGATCTCACGGTTCATGGGTTCTAGCCCCGCATTGGGCTCTGTGCTGACAGCTCAGAGCATGGAGTTCGCTTCGTGTTCTGTGTCTCCCTCTCTCTCTGCCCTTACCCCACTCGCTCACTCGCTCTCTCTCTCTCTCAAAAACAAACATTAAAAAAATTTTTTTTAATGAAAACAAAAATAAAAAATAAACTAAAATGTAGTATATTCACACAATGGAATATTATTCAGAGACAAAAAGATGAAGCACTGATGCACACTACAACAAGGATGAACCCTGAAAACACTATGCTTCATGAAAGAAGCCAGTCATAAAAGATCATTCTGTCTGATTCCAATAATACAAAATGTCCAGAACAGGCAAATCTATAAGAAACAGAAGAGACTGATAACCTAGGGCTCGAGGTTGGAGAGTTGGGAGGAAATGGGGAAGGAGTGACTGCTAAAAGGTTTGGTGTATCCTCTGGGGGTGATCAAAATGTTGTAAAATTGATTGTGATGGTTACACAACTGTGTGAATATAGTAAAAGCCACTGAATTTTACACTTTAAATGACATCTCAATGAAGCCATTAGTTGTTTGTTTTTTTTTTTTAAGTAAAGCAGAGGCTGTGTCCAATGAGTAGATCATTGAAATATAGCAATAAAAAGTGAAAACTCGTAGTATAACTGAACTACATCCACTTTTTTTTTTAGTATTTCCTCCTTTTACTTGTTCAATTACTAAATCAAAAATCAAAATCCAAATGAATCCTTTTACCATAGTCTCTACTTTCAAAAAGTAGTTAAGGATCTCTATCATTTCCATTCTCATAAAGCAAATACAAACTTGGGCAGTATCAGATAATGACAGAATTTGAATTTAGTTTCTCTACAATACAGAAGAACAAGTTACCCTTTGAGTGAAAAAGTTTTAACTTGGAGACTTTTCTAGTTAGCTCCCAGTTTCCCACTAGCATCAAGTAATAGAAATGAAATGTATTAGCACATTTACAGATTCAAGAGCTGTGCTTTTGACAATTTGTGAAGAATCAGGATAGTCACAACATGTAGTCATTTACAAAGGGCGGCAATTCTACCTATCAGAGCTCCGTAAGGATACTGCATGAATTTTAGTGGCTCCATCCAGCTAAGCTATTGAACAAGGCACTGAGGTAGTGAGCAATTCTAGTCCAATACCTCCAATTCAGCTGGCAATATGAAAACACTTGTGGATCTGCAGAGGCACTAGGATAGAACCCTTGCAAATGTCATGGGTCAATTATGTTATCCATCATAAGAACTGAAGCCAAACAAAATACACTGTACTACTTACGGGAAATATTCTAAATATATAACCAAACTTCACCCAAACTAGGTGTAATTTTCTATGCCTATGGCCCTACAGACCCCACGATTTTATAAACAGAAACTTTTTTCTTAGTTGTATCATAAGGTTTTGTTTTTAAACATTAACTCTTATGCTATAATAGAAAAAACACCCAAAGGTACTTAATTGAATCAAGCTTTAAGAAAAACTGTATTGGGGCGCCTGGGTGGCGCAGTCGGTTAAGCGTCCGACTTCAACCAGGTCACGATCTCGCGGTCCGTGAGTTCGAGCCCCGCGTCAGGCTCTGGGCTGATGGCTCAGAGCCTGGAGCCTGTTTCGGATTCTGTGTCTCCCTCTCTCTCTGCCCCTCCCCCATTCATGCTCTGTCTCTCTCTGTCCCAAAAATAAATAAACGTTGAAAAAAAAATTAAAAAAAAAAAAAAGAAAAACTGTATTAATGCATTTTTACCGTAAAGACAACAGAAGTGAATAGAAAATTGAAAGATGTACAGGTATGTATTTCTTATAAAAAGAAATAATTCAACTTATTATCAAAGTATTTTGTGGATACTTTTAAAATATCTAGACTCATTCAAAACCTGAAAAGAAAAATTAAACAATACCACAGTAGTTCCTCTAAAAATGCCTTACACAAACATATCTATCTACACTGAATGATAGAATTCAGAGAGACTTTATATTCCCAACGTTGTCTACATGACAGACTCAGAGTACTTTAACACATGCTAGTTCCTGCAAAATAATTCCAAGAAATGCTAAAATGGACATAACATAAGAGATGCACCAAAATTCAGAGGTGCCATCTCTAACTTGACAAATAGATATAACTGGGCTGTACTAGTTTAATAAGGCTCCAGAAAATAAGGGTAAACCACACTCGAAGTGAAATGTAACACACAGTCAGCCACCCTGACTGAGACCACTAATAACAGATAAAATACTTTCTCCGTTCTGACTGCCTAAACAGGCACACTCACAGATGTTCCCTCATACATAATCTTTACCTGTGATAGTGAGCTAACAATTACCCAAAAGGCAACCAAACAAAAGGCAGGATTTTAAGAGGCCTGAGTGCTAGTAAAGATAATACACAAAAAGAGTACTAGAGGAATATGATTTTGACTCCTTCTAGTAGGCATATAGCTTTAATTTAGAATATCTCTGTAAATTAATTATTTAGTCATTAGGGCACAAATACAGGCAGCACAGAACTTTTAAAAATCAACCACAAAAGCACTGTTAACTTTGTGCCAAAAAAAGCCAAACTAAAATTATGGTCTAACTTCACTTTCTTAAGATAGTAACCACATTCTCACTGAAATATAGATGGAGAGATTTACTATAAACCACAATCAAATATTTGACACCAAACAATCCAAAGGCCACAGTAATCCACTTAACGATCACAATGACATCTATATTAAGTAGCACAAGTACACAGGGCACGTAGAACTAATCACCACTTCCCAATCAGCCACAGCATGGAGGATCTTTGCCTGCAAAGGGAGCACAACATATGTGAAGGTAACTATGATCTTCATCTCTGCCTGATCCAGTCCAATCAGCCATTCAGGGATCAAGAAAAGGAGCCAAAGCTACAGAATCACAGACCTGGCTTCTAAAGCAAACTTGCTAGCTATCCAATCTTCATACCATTAAATCAATTTCCTTGCAAATTCCCATAAGCAAGCAGTTTAACCAAAGTAGGCATCTTTCTCCAATGTTCTATGTCAATTATATCTTTCTACAACGTTCCATGTCAATTATATCTCAATAAAACTGGAAAAAAACGCAACAAAGTAGGTATCTTTGCTAAAACTGTCTGAAGGGCTTATTGTGTGTGACATCCACAATTTAAAATGATTTTATAAAGAGTTTACATAACTAGTAATGATATCATTAACTATGGCTCAGTGAAAAAGTTAATCTCCAAATTTCAGATGACATTATACTTTCTTTTTTATTTATTTATTTATTTTTTTTATTTATATATGAAATTTATTGTCAAATTGGTTTCCATACAACACCCAGTGCTCATCCCAAAAGGTGCCCTCCTCAATACCCATCACCCACCCTCTCCTCCCTCCCACCCCCCATCAACCCTTAGTTTGTTCTCAGTTCTCAACAGTCTCTTATGCTTTGGCTCTCTCCCACTCTAACCTCTTTTTTTTTTTTTTTCCTTCCCCTCCCCCATGGGTTCCTGTTAAGTTTCTCAGGATCCACATAAGAGTGAAACCATATGGTATCTGTCTTTCTCTGTATGGCTTATTTCACTTAGCATCACACTCTCCAGTTCCATCCACGTTGCTACAAAAGGCCAGATTTCATTTTTTCTCATTGCCACGTAGTATTCCATTGTGTATATAAACCACAGTTTCTTTATCCATTCATCAGTTGATGGACATTTAGGCTCTTTCCATAATTTGGCTATTGCTGAGAGTGCTGCTATGAACATTGGGGTACAAGTGCCCCTGTGCATCAGTACTCCTGTGTCCCTTGGATAAATTCCTAGCAGTGCTATTGCTGGGTCATAGGGTAGGTCTATTTTTAATTTTCTGAGGAACCTCCACACTGCTTTCCAGAGCAGCTGCACCAATTTGCATTCCCACCAACAGTGCAAGAGGGTTCCCGTTTCTCCACATCCTCTCCAGCATCTATAGTCTCCTGATTTGTTCATTTTGGCCACTCTGACTGGCGTGAGGTGATATCTGAGTGTGGTTTTGATTTGTATTTCCCTGATAAGGAGCGACGCTGAGCATCTTTTCATGTGCCTGTTGGCCATCCGGATGTCTTCTTTAGAGAAGTGTCTATTCATGTTTTCTGCCCATTTCTTCACTGGGTTATTTGCTTTTCGGGTGTGGAGTTTGGTGAGCTCTTTATAGATTTTGGATACTAGCCCTTTGTCCGATATGTCATTTGCAAATATCTTTTCCCATTCCGTTGGTTGCCTTTTAGTTTTGTTGGTTGTTTCCTTTGCTGTGCAGAAGCTTTTGATCTTCATAAGGTCCCAGTAATTCACTTTTGCTTTTAATTCCCTTGCCTTTGGGGATGTGTCGAGTAAGAGATTGCTACGGCTGAGGTCAGAGAGGTCTTTTCCTGCTTTCTCCTCTAAGGTTTTGATGGTTTCCTGTCTCACATTCAGGTCCTTTATCCATTTTGAGTTTATTTTTGTGAATGGTGTGAGAAAGTGGTCTAGTTTCAACCTTCTGCATGTTGCTGTCCAGTTCTCCCAGCACCATTTGCTAAAGAGACTGTCTTTTTTCCATTGGATGTTCTTTCCTGCTTTGTCAAAGATGAGTTGGCCATACGTTTGTGGGTCTAGTTCTGGGGTTTCTATTCTATTCCATTGGTCTATGTGTCTGTTTTGGTGCCAATACCATGCTGTCTTGATGATGACAGCTTTGTAATAGAGGCTAAAGTCTGGGATTGTGATGCCTCCTGCTTTGGTCTTCTTCTTCAAAATTCCTTTGGCTATTCGGGGCCTTTTGTGGTTCCATATGAATTTTAGGATTGCTTGTTCTAGTTTCGAGAAGAATGCTGGTGCAATTTTGATTGGGATTGCATTGAATGTGTAGATAGCTTTGGGTAGTATTGACATTTTGACAATATTTATTCTTCCAATCCATGAGCAGGGAATGTCTTTCCATTTCTTTAAATCTTCTTCAATTACCTTCATAAGCTTTCTATAGTTTTCAGCATACAGATCCTTTACATCTTTGGTTACATTTATTCCTAGATATTTTATGCTTCTTGGTGCAATTGTGAATGGGATCAGTTTCTTTATTTGTCTTTCTGTTGCTTCATTGTTAGTGTATAAGAATGCAACTGATTTCTGTACATTGATTTTCTATCCTGCAACTTTGCTGAATTCATGTATCAGTTCTAGCAGACTTTTGGTGGAGTCTATCAGATTTTCCATGTATAATATCATGTCATCTGCAAAAAGCGAAAGCTTGACTTCATCTTTGCCAATTTGGATGCCTTTGATTTCCTTTTGTTGTCTGATTGCTGATGCTAGAACTTCCAGCACTATGTTGAACAACAGCGGTGAGAGTGGGCATCCCTGTCGTGTTCCTGATCTCAGGGAAAAAGCTCTCAGTTTTTCCCCGTTGAGGATGATGTTAGCTGTGGGCTTTTCATAAATGGCTTTTATGATCTTTAAGTATGTTCCTTCTATTCCGACTTTCTCAAGGGTTTTTATTAAGAAAGGGTGCTGGATTTTGTCAAAGGCCTTTTCTGCATCGATTGACAGGATCATATGGTTTTTCTCTTTTTTTTTGTTAATGTGATGTATCACGTTGATTGATTTGCGAATGTTGAACCAGCCCTGCATCCCAGGAATGAATCCCACTTGATCATGGTGAATAATTCTTTTTATATGCCGTTGAATTCGATTTGCTAGTATCTTATTGAGAATTTTGGCATCCATATTCATCAGGGATATTGGCCTGTAGTTCTCTTTTTTTACTGGGTCTCTGTCTGGTTTAGGAATCAACGTAATACTGGCTTCATAGAATGAGTCTGGAAGTTTTCCTTCCCTTTCTATTTCTTGGAATAGCTTGAGAAGGATAGGTATTATCTCTGCTTTAAACGTCTGGTAGAACTCCCCTGGGAAGCCATCTGGTCCTGGACTCTTATTTGTTGGGAGATTTTTGATAACCGATTCAATTTCTTCGCTGGTTATGGGTCTGTTCAAGCTTTCTATTTCCTCCTGATTGAGTTTTGGAAGAGTGTGGGCGTTCAGGAATTTGTCCATTTCTTCCAGGTTGTCCAATTTGTTGCCATATAATTTTTCATAGTATTCCCTGATAATTGTTTGCATCTCTGAGGGATTGGTTGTAATAATTCCATTTTCATTCATGATTTTATCTATTTGGGTCATCTCCCTTTTCTTTTTGAGAAGCCTGGCTAGAGGTTTGTCAATTTTGTTTATTTTTTCAAAAAACCAACTCTTGGTTTCGTTGATCTGCTCTACAGTTTTTTTAGATTCTATATTGTTTATTTCTGCTCTGATCTTTATTATTTCTCTTCTTCTGCTGGGTTTAGGCTGCCTTTGCTGTTCTGCTTCTAGTTCCTTTAGGTGTGCTGTTAGATTTTGTATTTGGGATTTTTCTTGTTTCTTGAGATAGGCCTGGATTGCAATGTATTTTCCTCTCAGGACTGCCTTCGCTGTGTCCGAAAGCGTTTGGATTGTTGTATTTTCATTTTCGTTTGTTTCCATATATTTTTAAATTTCTTCTCGAATTGCCTGGTTGACCCACTCATTCGTTAGTAGGGTGTTCTTTAACCTCCATGCTTTTGGAGGTTTTCCAGACTTTTTTCTGTGGTTGATTTCAAGCTTCATAGCAATGTGGTCTGAAAGTATGCATGGTATGATTTCAATTCTTGTAAACTTATGAAGGGCTGTTTTGTGACCCAGTATATGATCTATCTTGGAGAATGTTCCATGTGCACTCGAGAAGAAAGTATATTGTTGCTTTGGGATGCAGAGTTCTAAATATATCTGTCAAGTCCATCTGATCCAATGTCTCATTCAGGGCCCTTGTTTCTTTATTGACCGTGCGTCTAGATGATCTATCCATTTCTGTAAGTGGGGTGTTAAAGTCCCCTGCAATGACCACATTCTTATCAATAAGGTTGCTTATGTTTATGAGTAATTGTTTTATATATTTGGGCGCTCCGGTATTCGGCGCATAGACATTTATAATTGTTAGCTCTTCCTGATGGATAGACCCTGTCACTATTATATAATGTCCTTCTTCATCTCTTGTTACAGCCTTTAATTGAAAGTCTAGTTTGTCTGATATAAGTATGGCTACTCCAGCTTTCTTTTGGCTTCCAGTAGCATAATAAATAGTTCTCCATCCCCTCACTCTCAATCTAAAGGTGTCCTCAGGTCTAAAATGAGTCTCTTGTAGACAGCAAATAGATGGGTCTTGTTTTTTTATCCATTCTGATACCCTATGTCTTTTGGTTGGCGCATTTAATCCATTTACATTCAGTGTTATTATAGAAAGATATGGGTTTAGAGTCATTGTGATGTCTGTATGTTTTATGCTTGTAGTGATGTCTCTGGTACTTTGTCTCACAGGGTCCCCCTTAGGATCTCTTGTAGGGCTGGTTTAGTGGTGACAAATTCCTTCAGTTTTTGTTTGTTTGGGAAGACCTTTATCTCTCCTTCTATTCTAAATGACAGGCTTGCTGGATAAAGGATTCTCGGCTGCATATTTTTTCTGTCTAGCACACTGAAAATCTCGTGCCAATTCTTTCTGGCATGCCAAGTTTCAAAAGAGAGATCAGTCACGAGTCTTATAGGTCTCCCTTTATATGTGAGGGCACGTTTACCCCTTGCTGCTTTCAGAATTTTCTCTTTATCCTTGTATTTTGCCAGTTTCACTATGATATGTCGTGCAGAAGATCGATTCAAGTTACGTCTGAAGGGAGTTCTCTGTGCCTCTTGGATTTCAATGCCTTTTTCCTTCCCCACTTCAGGGAAGTTCTCAGCTATAATTTCTTCAAGTACCCCTTCAGCACCTTTCCCTCTCTCTTCCTCCTCTGGGATACCAATTATGCGTAGATTATTTCTTTTTAGTGTATCACTTAGTTCTCTAATTTTCCCCTCATACTCCTGGATTTTTTTCTCTTTTTCTCAGCTTCCTCTTTTTCCATAACTTTATCTTCTAGTTCACCTATTCTCTCCTCTGCCTCTTCAATCCGAGCTGTGATGGTTTCCATTTTGTTATGCATTTCGTTTAAAGCGTTTTTCAGCTCCTCGTGACTGTTCCTTAGTCCCTTGATCTCTGTAGCAAGAGATTCTCTGCTGTCAGCTATACTGTTTTCAAGCCCAGCGATTAATTTTATGACTATTATTCTAAATTCACTTTCTGTTATATTATTTAAATCCTTTTTGATCAGGTCATTAGCTGTTGTTATTTCCTGGAGATTCTTCTGAGGGGAATTTTTCCGCTTGGTCATTTTGGATAGTCCCTGGCGTGGTGAGGACCTGCAGGGCACTTCCCCTGTGCTGTGGTGTATAACTGGAGTTGGTGGGCGGAGCCGCAGTCAGACCTGATGTCTGCCCCCAGCCCACTGCTGGGGCCACAGTCAGACTGGTGTGTGCCTTCTCTTCCCCTCTCCTAGGGGCGGGATTCACTGTGGGGGGGGGTGGGGTGGCCTGTCTGGGCTACTTGCACACTGCCAGGCTTGTGATGCTGGGGATCTGGCGTCTTAGCTGGGGTGGGTAGGCAAGGTGCACAGGGGCAGGAGGGGGCAGGCTTAGCTTGCTTCCCCTTAGGTGATCCACTTCAGGAGGGGCCCTGTGGCAGCAGGAGGGAGTCAGATCCACTGCTGGAGGTTTGGCTCCGCAGAAGCGCAGAGTTGGGTGTTTGCGTGGAGCGAGCAAGTTCCCTGGCGGGAACTGGTTCTCTTTGGGATTTTGGCTGGGGGATGGGCGGGGGAGATGGCGCTGGCGAGCGCCTTTGTTCCCCACCAAACTGAGCTCTGTCGTCCGGGGGCTCAGCAGCTCTCCTTCCCTTTGTCCTCCAGCCTTCCCGCTTTCTGAGCAGAGCTGTTAACCTATGACCTCCCAGACGCTAAGTCGCGCTTGCTGTCGGAACACAGTCCGTCAGGCCCCTCCGCTTTTTGCAAGCCAGACTCGGGGGCTCTGCTTGGCCGGCAAGCCGCCCCTCCGCCCCGGCTCCCTCCCGCCAGTCCGTGGAGCGCGCACCGCCTCACCGCCCTTCCTACCCTCATCCGTGGGCCTCTCGTCTGCGCTTGGCTCCGGCGACTCCGTTCTGCTAATCCTCTGGCGGTTTTCTGGGTTATTTAGGCAGGTGTAGGTGGAATCTAAGTGATCAGCAGGACTCGCGGTGAGCCCAGCGTCCTCCTACGCCGCCATCTTCCCTCTCCTCCTAAACTTTCTTTTTTAAATAGAATTGTGATTTAGTTTATTTAAATAATCATCAATATGTAATTCCTTTTCTCACACTTGATGCATGTTTTCCTGCATGTTTACAACATATTGGTTTAATCAAATCTAAATTATTATCTGTAATAAATCAAAACTAAATTAGGCAAATGTACTGGAAAATAACATATCTTAAAGTAACAGTCTAGCCATCACGTGATATTTTATGTAGATTTCATTTATTAAAAATGATCCTTAAGCTCATTAAGGGGCTCCCGGGTGGCTCAGTCGGTTAAGCGTCCAACTTCGGCTCAGGTCACGATCCCACCGTCCATGAGTTCGAGCCCCGCGTCGGACTCTGTGCTGAGAGCTCAGAGCCTGGAGCCCGTTTCAAATTCTGTGTCTCCCTCTCTCTCTGCCCCTCCCCTGTTCATGCTCTGTCTCTGTCTCAAAAATAAATAAACATTAAAAAAAAATTTTTTTTAATAAAAATAAAAAAAAAACAAGCTCATTAAAACAAAGTAGTTTATTTTGCCAACTGTTTTCAAAAGTTAAGCAAATAAGTATATAAATTAAGTTCATATTTTTACCAATTTAGTTGTAAGAAGGTTACAAAAGTCATACATGTGGCAAAATAATTTAGTTTTTTAAAATCATTCAAACTGGAGCACCTGGGTGGCTCAGTTAGCTAAGCGCCCAACTTCGGCTCAGGTCATGATCTCCTGGTTCATGGGTTTGAGCCCCATGTCAGGCTCTGTGTTGATAGCTGGGATTCTATGTCTCCCTCTCTCTCTGCCCCTCCCCCCCGCTTGTGCTCTTTCTCTCTCAAAAATAAATAAACATTAAAAAAATTTTTTTAAAGATTCAAACCATTAAAATGAATAGTGTCATAAGAAACAAGAGATTTTAGATTTCATTCAAACCGGAATTTTCCACAAATCATTCCATTTCCATGAATTGGCCAGCAAAGCCTAAACAATGGTCTGCCATCTGAAAAAATCTCTGATGTAACACAGTCGTTAAGTGAGACAAAAAGTCTTAGTGTTAAACGGTTTTTACCTAACAGAAATATTTGGTCTATTTGAATAAAACAGTCTTTGAATATTATTGTGAGTACATACACGGTATATGACTCTCATGTAAAGAACCACATTAGATTCACCACAAACATAAAAGGCCTTATTAGAAATGTTTCTACACAAAACACTTGTCAACTAGCCAACTATCAAATAGCCATCTGCAAAGTTTTCACTTTCATTAATACACAGAGTTACTATCTTTGCTTCCACAAAAAAATAAGATCAGTGAAATCAGAAATTGCACCAAACAATAAATTCTACCTGCATTCAGTATTGGCAACACTTTCCTGTGATCTGCTGTCTCACCTTCAATCCACAAGACTACCAATTTAAACTACAAAAACTCCATGTTGGCCTAGTTCCAACACCAACCTCACATCAAAACAAAGAAATGTTTAAAATAGTCAAACAGCCGTCTTCTAACTATTCCACCAGATCCAAGATACAGTACAACGTTAAGAGTTTTTCTCCTCTTCCTCTATGTACCTGTATAACACTAATCATTTCCAGGCAAGCACTTTTACTTCTTATAAGTAAACTCTGACCAGAAAATTGAAAAAAGTAGTCATAAAGGAGAGAACATGTTCAATTTAATATCACTGCCTCAAATCACCCATTCTTACTTCTACACCCATTCCACGGCCAATGATTTAAGAAATAATGTAAACCATGAAGAAACACTGTTTAATGTTCCAGCACTTTTAAAAATCAATTTCCAACAAGGTAACAAGTGAATTATCAAATAGCAAATACTTTAGCCACACTATTATTCTATCGTTAAAGAAATCATTTAAGGCCCCATCACCTCACCCACTAAAAGATAACTCTTTGTTACTCTATAATTTCATTATCTTATTGTCACCGCATTGCTGTATGTTTGGCAACTCCACCATTCCTCTACAATAGACTTGATAAGTATGCCATTTCAGCACAGAAACAAGAACCATCTTCCACAGTCATTTAAGTCCAAACCACAATGATATGTTACTAATTAATCAGACTATAACAACAGGTGCACATCAAACAATTCAATTATACCTTGTGCAAAAGACACAAATAAAAATCCATAAGTACTTACCTACAGTTGGGAGGAGGGTCCAACGTAATCTCTGCGAGTTCCTTCTGAATTCTTTAAAAAAGAGACAAAGTTATGTTAAAATGTCTTCACACTCTTAACAGTTCATTAAAGTGTTATACTTTTACACTAACACTTCCCATTTGTGTGTTTTTATTTTGAAACACTAATACTGTATAAATCATCATATGCAATAACATTCAAGTAGTAACTTCTACCATGATTTTGGCAATGCACCTACAAAAGGTAAAAAGACTGGCCATGATCAGTACATGTAGCCTACAGAAACAACACTGATTTTAATTAAAATGTCACTGAACCACCGATAACACTAACCAAAATTTCTAGTTTAAATTGGAAACCTTTCTCACATTATTTATGGATCATTCCAACTTCTGATCTGTACAAGAACCTCCCCAAATAAGATGGAAAGATGATTATTAATTAAGACTTCTGAATGATCCAAACCACTGATAAAGAATTATCAGGATCTCATTTCAACATGTGAAACTGCTATCAAAATACAAATGGGGGCACCTGGGTGGCTCAGTTGGTTAAGCGTCCAACTTCGGCTCAGGTCATGATCTTGCGGTCCATGAGTTCGGGCTCCACGTCGGGCTCTGTGCTGACAGCTCAGAGCCTGGACCCCGCTTCAGATTCTGTCTCTCGCTTCCTTTGCCCCTCCCCCACTCATGCTTTTTTTCTCTCTCTCTCAAAAATGAATAAATGTTACAAAAATTGTTTTTAATATAAATGGTATTCCTCCCTAAGCCTCTAGGTTGGAGCAGGTAGAGGCTTTCCAGTTTGACATTATTCCTTCTGCATGGACTATCCTAATAATATGCAGATAACCGTCTTAATGTCATTGCACGAGATTCATGCAAAAAGAACTTTTTTTAAAACCTGCTTTTCCCATGTGTTATTTTTCAACTTTGACTTTTAACTGCATCTAATTCCTTATATACATATACAAAGGCTAACAGTGCTACAACGTTTTAGAAGACTATACTTAAAATTTTTCAACTTTGACTTTTAACTGCATCTAATTCCTCATATACATATACAAAGGCTAACAGTGCTACAACATTTTAGAAGACTATACTTAGCAATATCTTAACTAGCATTCTTCTCTTAAATACCATTATTAAAGAGAGGCTTCGTTAAACCAAGATACAAAAAAAATTCTCAAAACCATTTCTTGTCCTTAGCTTTGGTTTTTAAACATGAGATTTGCTAACTGGATGCCTGTTATCTGGTAATTATTGTGATAGTAAATGGATGATAGTTACTAAAGTACCCTAAAAAATAAGAATCTGAAAACATTTACTCTCAATTTCATTTCATGTCTTTTTCAAGGCAACAAATGAAAATACAGAAATAGACGTGACTCCTCTGAGAGGACTGGCATCAATTTCCTAAAGGAATTGCATGTTACTAACATAATTTTCACTTTTCTAAGCCATGTGATTCAAGGTTGGGGAGGCATTATGAAGTTGAGAAAGACTTATAAGTTCAAAGCCAAAACACTTTCATTTTAATTCTGCTATGCCATTAATTGAGAGTTATTCAGTAAAAAGACTATTCACACCTGCATTCTCTTTCTTTCTCTCTCTCTGAGCCTCAGCTTTCTATCCTATAAAATGAAGAGGTTTATTTTCCACCCTAAAAAATGAAGAGGTTAACTTCATGATCAGTTTTATCTTTAAAACATATGATTCCTTCTGATACGGTTTCTATGATGTGTTCACATACATATAAAGTATATACAATCTATAATTAAATGAGAAATCTCAAAGATCTGATATAGAGGAACACTCTTTATGGATCTCACACAAATGCATACAACAGGCACTTGACAACTAATAAGTCCAGGTTAAGGACAGTAAACTAAGCACACACACATCCACCTCCTATCCCTTCAGGACTCCACTTGGGGCAGGCAGGAAAGGGCAGGGAGGCAAAATACAGAAAGTGCAAAAAGGAATAAACAGCAAAGAAAAGGAGATGAGAAGTTTCAGTATATTTTTGGAAGACAAAGCAGACAAGTGTAAATTAAACAGGTGGAGATGGCCAAGAAGGTGCTGCAGAGTGTGTAAAAATATAATAAAGACTGGGGCGCCGCGGTGGCTCAGTCAGTTAAGCATCCTTGATTTCAGCTCAAATCATGATCTTATGGTCATGGGATTGGGCCCTGTTTGGGGCTCTGCACTGGCAATGAGGAGCCTGCCTGGGATTCTCTCTTTCTCCCTCTCTCTCATTCTGCCTCTCCCTTGCTCCTGCATGCATGCCCTCTCTCGCCCTCTCTCTCAAAATAAATAAGCATTTTTAAAAAAGAATATAATAAAGACACATTATTAAGAGGAGGGGAGACAACCAGAAATTCCAGAAGAAAAACACCTAGGTAAGAAAAGCATAGATCAGGGCCCTGGGTGGCTCAGCCAGTTAAGCAATAGACTCTTGATTTCGCCTCAGGTCATGATCTCACAGCTTGTGAGTTCAAGCCCTGCATCAGGCTCTGTGCTGAGAGTGTGGGGCCCACTTGGGATTCTCTCTCTCCCTCCCTCTCTCTGCCCCTCCCAAGCTCTCTCTCAAAATACATAAACTTCAAAAAAATTATTCAACAAATAGGTGAAAATACTGTATATAATTTAGATTTATGCAGAAAAACCAATAGAAGGACTAAAACCAGAGATGGCTAAGAGAGAGAGAGTCTACTTCAAGACAACTGGGATAGGAAGGTATTTGGACAGAAAATTGTTGCTTTCCATTAAATAGGTCTCTGTACTACTTAGTTAGCAGAAACATGAATAACTTACACAAATTGTTTTTAAACCAAGAGGACCAAAAGAATAGGCATTCAAGAGTGAGCTTAAACTGTCAATGTAAACTTTTTGACATAAAAGAATTTCTTTGGGATTTTCAAATAACTCATCTTACTTTATGCTTACACTGTCCCTTTTCATTTAAAAAATTGATAAATCAGGGGCACCTGGATGGCTCCATAGGTTAAGCATCCGACTCTTGATTTCCGTTCAGGTCATGATCTCACGGTTTGTGAGACTGAGCCCTTTGTTCGGCCCTACACTGATAATGCGGAACCTGCTTGAGATTCTCTGCTCTCTCTCTGTCCTCCCCTGCCGCCCCCAACACTTGTGTGTGTTCTCTTTCTAAGTAAATTTTTAAAAAGCTGATAAATCAGGGGCGCCTGGGTTGCGCAGTCGGTTAAGCGTCCGACTTCAGCCAGGTCACGATCTCGCGGTCCGTGAGTTCGAGCCCCGCGTCGGGCTCTGGGCTGATGGCTCAGAGCCTGGAGCCTGTTTCCGATTCTGTGTCTCCCTCTCTCTCTGCCCCTCGCCTGTTCATGCTCTGTCTCTCTCTGTCCCAAAAATAAATAAATGTTGAAAAAAAAAAGCTGATAAATCATAATTTTCTGTCAAATAATGGAACTTGAACACCTCTGGATGTCTATAATTCCAGATCTAATTATTCAATACAAAAAGCAATTTATTGATAAACTTGACAACTCTAAGCAGTGAGTCAATATATTAAAATACATTTTGTGCCACACCTAAGAATGAATATATTTCTCTTGACAATATATTCATTGCTTTTCTTGACAGAAAAGATTATACTAAGAATTGCTATTTAAACAGTTGCAAGATGTCCTGCTGCTTTCAATGACAGCAATTCAATTCTATCTCAAAAGCTGTGATCATGGTATGTATTAAGTTTCGCAGTCTTGACATGTGGGGTAAGAAAGGTAGCTATTTCAGGCACTGTCCCTTAGGGTGAGGAAAAATGAAAAAGTATCAATAATTCACACTTACAGTGTACCTTTCACATGATGATCTTAGTCTATTAAAAGTGAATTAAATAAATCTCACAAAATTCTCTAAGCATTACTGTTTTATCATTTCCCATTTAAAAGATAAGGAAACTAAGGCTAGTTATTGTACACTGGTAAGGTGAGAGGCAATTATCTTGCTAAGTCAAACAAATAAATAACCTCTCTCTTATCAAAACGTTGAAGACAAAATTATTTCTTTATATATAAATCAACTAGACAATTGCCTAAATTCCCAATTTCCATCTAGCAGTGCCACTTCTTTGGTTATTAAGATACTTAAGTCAGCAAATGCACATAGTTATGGAGACAAGTCAGAAGCAAAATACAAACTAAATTTCAGTTTGAAAGACTTCACCTAATACCTTAACTGTTCCAAGAATGGTAAGAGTTACTGCATGTGACTGTCATTCGCTAAAAAGAATGGAGTGAGGGGAGGGGAAAAGAAACAACAATCAGGATTCATTTAGACTTAATTGAAGAATATGGTACCAAAATCATAGATATGCTTATGCTTACACTGTCCCTTTTGATTTAAAAGAAGGTATGAAGCATGCGTTTTAACATCAACATATTGGTTTAATGGCTCAGAAAAAATGAAGCAGTACATGTGTACTGACATATTTCAAACACACATATTTCAGGTTAAAGAAAATTCAGGGGGGGCACCTGGGTGGTTCAGTCAGTTAGTTAAGCATCCAACTTCAGCTCAAGTCATGATCTCACATGGGTTTGAGCCCCTCACTGGGCTCTGTGCTGACAGCTCAGAGCCTAGAGCCTACTTTGGATTCTGTGTCTCCCTCTCTCTCTCTGCCCCTCCCCAGCTTGTGCTCTCTCTCTCAAAAACAAATAAACAAACATTAAAAAGGGGGCACCTGGGCGGCTCAGTTGGTTAAGCGCCTACTTTGGCTCAGGTCATGATCTCGCAGTTTGCCAGCTGGAGCCCGGCATAGGGCTGTGTGCTCACAGCTCAGAGTCTGGAACCTGTTCTGGATTCTGTGTCTTCCTCTCTCTCTCTCTGCCCCTCCCCCGCTATGGGGTGTGTGTGTGTGTGTGTGTGTGTGTGTGTGTGTGTGTGTGTGTCTCAAAAATAAAATAAACATTAAGAAATTTTTTTAAAAACATTAAGACAAAGACGATTCAGGAACTCACTCAGGTCCAAGTAGAGCATGAATATTTGGACATGGGAATTCACAAAGGTATTTTCTTAACAGTTATTTAAAAAGAAAAAAGTGTGCCACCAAAATGCCTTTCTATATTCTTTTTTTTTTTTAATTTTTTTTTTTAACGTTTATTTATTTTTTTGGGACAGAGAGAGACAGAGCATGAACGGGGGAGGGGCAGAGAGAGAGGGAGACACAGAATCGGAAACAGGCTCCAGGCTCTGAGCCATCAGCCCAGAGCCCGACGCGGGGCTCGAACTCACAGACCGCGAGATGGTGACCTGGCTGAAGTCGGACGCTTAACCGACTGCGCCACCCAGGCGCCCCAATGCCTTTCTATATTCTTAAATGGACTGTATTCCTTGGCCACCTGAGAACTCCCTAACCAACTGAATCAACTGGTCAAAACCTTTGAAAATGAAATTATTATCAAGAAAAACACCACTCAATTAATCACTAAATTTTTTTAAATTTCAAAGTAGTCTCTGAATTAACCTAGAAAAGACAGAGTCAATGCACATAATAAGCCTAAAGTTTAATTCTGAATGGTGATATAAACTATATATCCGTGATTTTTAAGATATCCTCAATAAATACTTTTGCACAATGCATCCTGATTTCAGAAACATTAAAAAGTTTTTATGTGTACATTTAGAATCAAGAAGATGAAGTAATTATAAAAGATTATCTATAAAGAGTACTAATTCATTCTAATGTAGAAAACTATAATAAACGTTTACGCTGGAACACACTGGAATCCACCCTTCAACCTAACAAAAATTTAGAGTCTAAAACCAAATAGCAGTATGTCCAGTAAAATCACAATGTCTACTCTAAACAAAGTTAATTTGGAATAAATGTGATTTAAAATTCACAGTTACAGATGTGTCAACACTTGAAAGCAGTACAGTCAATTCAATGACGAGCTCAAAATAACTGTTTTATTGAACTGACTAGTCAATCAAATAAAATCATCAAAATGTGTCACTGCTAGACATAGTCCAACTACATACTTGCAAATATAACAAAGTGATATAGACATTATCAAGATAAAAGCACATCAATTTTTTAAGAAACAAATTCTTGCCAAGAAGCAAAAACTGATCAAATATGTAACTATAATCTTCCTCTTACCTCAAAATAGATGAAATTAACTTATACCATTGTTTAAATAAAGTGTCCACTTAAATGATTCCTATATTCTACGTCACTCTTCCATAATACCTTAAAAACTGAGATTTTTTTTTTTAAAAACACGTTTCTACACAAAAGTATTAGTTCTTCAGTTACAGCACATTTCATGCAATTGAGCACTTATGTACAAAGTACTTTTCTTGAGTTACATAAAATACACATAATCACAGCATCTGAGTATTTCTAGTTCAACAATAGTATTATGTCCTCAAAGGTTAACATAGATCTCATTTTCCTAAAGTTTATCAAATGAACTTAAAAAACATCTACAAGACTTTAAGTGGCACAAAGTCTATAAATGACAGCACCACTGTATGAGACCTTACTAGATGGCAAATAAATGCTTTATCATATTTAGTCCTCATGACGGCCTTGTGAGGAAGTACCATTATTATCTCCATTTTACAGAAAAGGAAACTGAGGTTGGAAACGTTAAATTATGTATCTCAGATCACAGAGCTGCTAAATGCCAGAACCTACAATCAAACCCAGATCCCAGCTCTAGAGTCCAAGCTGTGTACTTCTTCTGATAAATTATCTCTTATAAAATTACACTATATGGAAAAGAGTTCTCATCTGAATAAAAATTAACAATAATAAATTAGAATTTTATTTTGAAATGATCTGTAACTTTGAATCTTCTGCACACATTAGTACTGGGATCTTAATTACCCATGGAAGAGCCAATCCCTACAATCAAATCAAGGTTCTAAAACACCTGTAAGTAAATACTGTGACTCTACTATGGTAGGCACTATAGATATAATGATGAATTTAAAAGATGTGGGTCTGCCTTCCTGACTCTCAAATTTTTCCTGAGTTCTTAGAACTTAAGCAAAGATAGAAAAAAAAAATAAAATAACTTCACTATCAACTAAGCTGGAGGAAAAGATGAGTGAAAAATTAAGCTTTCTCTTTTAACTCCGACAACACTTCCTACTCTAACCACTGCAATAATACCAATTACTATTATGCGCCGATCAGGCACTGCCTTGGATTCTTTACACACACGTACTATCTCAAAACTAGGACTTATCCTCTTTTTAAAGGGGAGGGGGAGGGACTAGGTTTGACTATATAATGTATACTTCGGGGTTTTTCTTTTTATTTTTTTTAATGTTTACTTATTTTTGAGAGACAGAGATAGAGCACGAGTGGGGGAGGGGCAGAGAGAGAGGGAGACACAGAGTCCGAAGCAGGCTCCAGGCTCGAGCTGTTAGCATGGAGCCTGATGTGGGGCTTGAACTCATAACCTGAGCTGAAGTCAGACACTTAACCGACTGAGCCACCAGGTGCCCCTATAATCTATACTTTGTACACACTGTAGTAAAATAAAGTAAAATATTACCCATGTACTTGAAAAAATCATGCAATCCTCACTTTCACACATTGTACACTTAATGATCTCTCACACACAGAATTTGGTCTTTTGATACATCACTCAATTATGATTTTGAGGGATTATGGAGATCCTCCTAATGAGGGGGAAAGGCAGGGCCTCATGAAACAGAAAGGAGTCTTTGCTAACTAGCATCATGGGACAACTGAGCACAAACCCAGGCAAAGCACTATCCCAACTCTACTTCCCAGAGACCTGGACAGCCCATTCTCTCCCTTTTCTGACAAGCTGAAGATGCCCTGTGAAAACCCTTATTATCAGAAGCTGATGACTAAATTACAGTTTCCTCATTTACATGCAGGTATACTCTATAACTGAGTATCTCTTATCCACTCACTCACCCCAACCTCCTTTCTTTCATCTTAATGTCATATTTTCTCCATTCCTACCTTTCTTATCCATACTAACTCCACCCCACATTTCCCAGCAGCAGGTCATTTTGTGCTGTGGCCAGCCAGCAGAGGGGTCGTCGGGTCAGCAGACTAAAGCCCTCTGGACTTGTGGGGAGAGAGCAAAACTAAACGGAACCCTGTTCTCCCACACTGGCATGTTCTAGTATAGAGGTTTAAAGCTTGAGGCTACCTGACTTTCACACCACTCCTTCAAGAGAGATCAGAGACCAGCAACACACTTCTGGGAAGGAGTTGACTACCCTAGTCCCTTGGAATAAGTTGCTGACCACTCACTATCACCCCAACATCTCTCCCTAGAAGCTCATGTCCCCCCAGGAGGCCTGAGAAGGTTCTTCCCAATCCTGTGGATTGACTACACCAGAGGCAAACAAGGTCTACTACACCATAATGGTTTTGGATCATCAGGAAACAGATCCTCCTAATTCATACTATCCAATAAATATAAAGCTATCATTCAACATTCACATTCTACTATGTCTAAAAATTACAGAATGCTTTCATTATGCTTCCTATTTGATATTTTTTAAAAGATATTAGAAAATAAGACCATTAAACCACAAAATCAGGAAAAACTGTATTAAATTTAGTTTACTTCTAAATTCTTTTCCAAGACACATTCTATAATTAAACAATATTAAAGCAGATTCTCTGGTGAGTCCAGTCCTCATAAGCAATTGATGTGGTAATAGAGACTCATTTAAATATCTACCTTCCAGATGTATCTATTGTCTAGAGAAAAAAAAATCTGTATCAAGACAGAGCCACTGCCTTATATAATGAAACCAAGATATGTTTGTTGCTAACTTCAGCATTTCTAACTTTACTAACAAGTAGTAGAAAATATACATCATTCACAAACTATTTTAACAGATTCCTACTCATTCTTCCATGTTGCTCAACAGAATAAAATATTTATGGTCAAGTAGACCAAACTACCACACTTTTACACACGTTTTCCTATATATGCTCACTTATTAAATAATACAAACACACACAATGAATATGTATTTTTATGAATTTGTCTATTCATATACAGATTTATTACATTTATTACATTACAGATGTATTCAATATACAGATTTATGAATCTGTATCCCAAATAAATGATTAAATACAAAAGAGAGAACTTAAGATGATAACTAGATACTAAAACCAAAAAGGTTAAAATTATTAAGGTACCTTTTAGCACTAGTTGACAATTTAGCAGCTGTTTTGCTGGATATTTTTCCCTCCTTTTTCTTGGGCTGAACTTGCTCTCTTTCTGGTTCTTGCTGAACACTTTCACGCTGGTCTCCATCAGAACTTCCTCCACTAGTGCTTGGACTGTCATCAACTCTTTGTGCCTCAGTGGACATTTTAGATCCTGGAATAAAAATCAAAGATCATTTGTTTAGTTGTGGGAGGACGACAATAAGTTACCTCTAGAACAGAGAGGAAGAGAGCCTGCAAGTAGAATAAGTAAAACTAACATAAAATGAACAGGGTGGTCATTTACAAAACAACTTTGGGAGCTGCCAAAACTTTTCTTTCAAAATGTACTGAGAAGAAAAAAGAAAACATACAAAATGTATACACAAAACATTCTTAGCAACATTATTCATAGAGCCAAAAAGAGGAAACAACTCAAATGTCCACTAACTGATAAATGGATAAACCGAATGTGACATAGCCACACAACAGTGTATTATTCATCCATACAAAGGAATGAAGTACAATACGTACACACCACAACATGGATGAACTTTGAAAACATCATGCTCATTGAAAGAAGTCAGTCACAAAGGACAATAAACTGTATGATTCCATTTACACAAAATGTCCGGAATAGGCAAATTCACAGACAGAGAAGTTGGTAAATGGTTGTCAGGGAGTAGGAGTGAGGGAAGAATGCAGAAGGACTGATAATAGGTATAAAGTATGCTTTTGGGTTGATGAAAATGTTCTTAAATTAGATAATGGTGATGCTGTGGGGCGCATTGGTGGCTCAGTCGGTTAAGCGTCCGACTTCGGCTCAGGTCATGATCTCACAGTTCATGAGTTCAAGCGCCTCATCAGGTTCTGTGCTGACAACTCAAGAGCCTGAAGCCTGCTTTGGATTCCTTGTCTCCCTCTCTCTCTGCCCCTCCCCTGCTCACATTCTGTCTCTCTCTCTCTCTCTCAAAAATAAACATTTAAAAAAATGTTTTAAAGATAATAGTGATGTTGTACAACTCTAAATATTCTGAAAAACTACTAAGTTAAAATTCTCCAAGCTAGTCAATTATTTTAAGTAACCTTTCTGATAACAGAAGAACACAAAAGAACACAGAGGCCTGCATGATTCTAAATAAAACCTGAACCATATGATGGTGTCAGCACTGATCGAGCAATATACCAAGCAACTGTGTTTCACAAGAAATGGAGACTGTATTGAGATGGTGAAGGATTCTTTTTTTTCCAGCCTTGGATAAAATATCCCTAAAGACTTTCAAATTCCCTTTGCTCTTAGTTCATGTTCCCCAAGCAGCTCTAATTCTCAACTCAATTTCCTTAATACCTACCTTGATACATAGGTATATAACTGCTATAACCTGGCTAGCAGATACAAAAAAATTCTAGTAAGTGAAAAGGGATATCCCCTCTGAACTGTCATTCCATAATAATCAATTCCTGAGTTTGGTTTCTATGAAGACATTCCTTAAACCAAACTAGCTTAAAGTATACTGACAACTCTAACCAAACTGACAAATCAATGTCCAGACTCAAAAGGGCCTTGTGCTCACCATGTTACCGAAACCTAAGAAGTACTTTGTAAAAGAAAGATACCTCAAATAAAGCACTGTTTTTTATTACTGTAATTAGTCTAAATGTATAGCTAGTTGACGGTGATGAAAATTCACCACCACCGAAGATTTAACTTACAGCTTCCTCTAAATGAAAGTGATTTCATAATACAAGTCTTTAATGGATTGAAATTTTTATGGTAAGACAAACCAAAAAGCACTGGAAGAGAATGATCCGGATGCAGAGAGGTGAAGAGTCAACAGAAGATACTGAATGCCTTCAAAGACACATCACACAAACACAACACCACCCCTCTCAACTCCAACAGCTCCCTTCCCCCAGGCCAAACAAAAATACATCTGTACAAGCAGCTCTGAAAACACACTGACAGAGAAATGTGACTGCTCTTCTACCTGTTCTGTAAATGAAGATCATCAGTCTCCACAGCTGTGACATCTTTTATGAGCACTAAAGTCACTTAATAGAATACTGAAATTTTATACCAGTATGTTTCAAGTCTAGCTGTAACAGTCCTAACATATATTTCTTGCTTTTTTTTTCATTTTTATTTCACTTTAATTCTTATCCTTGGATTTAACATTGATTTTTTTTCCAGCTTCTTTCAGTTAAAATATATCAGAAGTTCAAAATCTTATAAGTATGTACATAAAAGCGTGTTAGAGCAGATGCGCATGGAAGTGAGAAAGAGAACAATTCTCAGGGAAAGGTCCTTGGATATAGCAAAATGCTGTTGGCAATATTTTAAGAAATGTGAAATGAGTGAGAAATCATTTTATACATCTTAAACCAGAAGCAACCCATTGTATGAAAAATATACAGAAGCCTAAATGAAATAAAATTCTTTTTTACTGAACTTGGTCCTTCAGTTTAATAATCTATGCCTAGAATTTCAGTTCTATCTTACATTAGTTATAAAGCTACACATTCTTCTCAATGTTCTTATTTATGTACATTTGCACAATAATAATGCTATGAGTATATAATTACTTGAAAGATTACTCAATGACTCAATCTGAGCCAAACTCAACTTTCAAACACCACTCCAGAATATCAGAAGACTAATCTCTCCAGAGAATTATGAAAAAATACTATTATGGAGCTCCCTGGCTGGCTCAGTTGGTAGAACATGCAACTCTTCATCTCAGGGTTGTGAGTTCAAGCCCCACACTGGGTGTAGAGATTACTAACTAACTAAATTAAATTAAGAAAAAAAAACTATTAAAAATATCCAAGTAGGGAGTGAGTGCTAATAGGTATGGAGTTTCTTTTCTGAGGTGCTGAAAATGTTCTAAAATCAGAGAGTTGTGACGGTTGCACATCCTTGTAAATATACACTAAGACCACTTAGTATACTGTATACTTTGAAACAGTGAGTTTTGCAGTATGTGGAATACATCTCCATAAAGTGGTTATTAATAAAATGGATTTGAGTCTCAGTGTGTTTGGCCGCTGGGAGTCTAGAGAACTGACAGATCAAGAATTGAATGGAGAAGTATTTGAATATGTGGATACTAAAAGAAGGCCAACAGAGGATAAGTATTAGAGGAAATCCTTGGTTGAAGAAAAATTCTTGAAGTGTACCATATAGACAAAAAAGTACACAAATGTTGAGTGTTGGCCAATGAACTGTCACGAACTGAACACACTTGTGTTACCAGTATCCAGACCAAGAAATACAGCATATTCATCACCTCCTGTCACTACCCTAACTTCTAATACCATGTCTTGCCCAACTTTTAATTTTATACGTAGAAATCATATGATGATATACTCAAGTTTGTCTCCTTTCCATAAAAAAAGAAACCCAAATAAATAAAGGTATAATTTCTATAGTTTCACAATAAAGAAAAATAGTTCATTTCCACTTTTGACCTAAGACAACTTTATTTCATCTGAATCTTAACCTACGGATAAGAAATTCATCTGAGACCACTAATAACCACTACAGAAACTTTTAGAAACAAAGTTTTCGTTTCTTTTTCAAATATCAAGAGTAAGGCAAATTTCCACTGATTTTGGTTTTTAAATGCCTAAGTACAGAAAAAAGTATTGGAAAAAAATTACTGTGCCACTCAGGTGACAACTAATTTTTACGAAGAAAAAGCAGTCTACAAGCATTTTAATTAGGTATAAGTATGAAATTGTTTTGTCTTTCCAAAATACAAATGAATAAAAAGTCATGAATTAAAAGTCTTTAAAGTTATCTTCTAAATCAGCGTTTTTAAATTATATTTAAGATTAATTCCTACTTAGCTAATTTGATCGAATCATAGAAGGAAGATAAACTTAAATTCCAGAGTTATAAACATAGTGTTCTTCTTCAATGATAGTTTCAAAGCTAATAAGATATCCCAATTTCTATTTTTATTATGGACTCAAAGTAAATCTTGGTTTCTAAATATAAAATAGAAAGGTGGACTTTTCCTCAAACATGTTACATTAAAAGTTTGGATGTTGTTTCTTCTTCAACACACAAAATAATCTTGTATTATAGCTGTGTATTCTATGTCGTAATTACATGCAGTCCTGGAAATAAGCAACATAATAAATGAAACTCACATGTTCCATAAAAATGAAACGATTCGGTTATAAATATAACTGATAACGTAAAAGCAACTATAGTCACTTCATAAATCCAACTACTGTCCAGATAAGCCTTATAACTGTATCTCATGGTATAAAACTGCAAAAGCAAATGTTCATTTGAGCTTTTACAACAGGAAAACGCTTAATCCTGTCTTTTGATATCTTATTTGTCTTCCTACTCAGATTTCTGAACTTACCTAAAATGTAAAATAAAATACAATTTTTGAAGAAAAGGCGCTGTGTTCTGGGGGAGATATAATGGGCTAGGACATTAAACACTATCATCAGCATCAGCCCATATGCAAAAACACTAAAGAGCCAGAGCGTCCAAACCGCTGAGACAATCATTTAAATTGCAAGGTCCAGACTGAATTATCACATATACAGAAACATACTTTTTAAAGAATCAGGAATAAAAAAAAAAAATAAAAAAAAAAAAAACTAAGAAGACCTTAAAATCTTTCCAAAGCGCTAGATAATCTGAAGGTAAACCCTAGCACTTTCTTTTGTACTTTTAAATAAAAATATTTCAGTAAACTCTCAAGAATACACAATACAAAACGATGAATCTTGAAAACATGCAAATAGGTCTAACAGCCACCGAGCACAGGATGATGTCTTTCTAAAGCGGCCTTAATTTCCTTAAGGGAAGATGGATTGGACATTTCTGGTTGGTCGTGGGAAAAAAAAAAAAAAAAACCCACAAGAAGCTACGCTTTATCTTCATTAGAAATGGTAAAGGGCAAAAGGATCAAAACATTATGAGAGAAGAGAGGGGGAGAAGTGGGGGAAGGAGGGCAGAGGGAATCCAGTTTCAAACCAGGCCAGTGGGGGCTGCAGAGAAGAGACCAGAGAAAAATGGGCTTCGGCTCCAAACTGTGACAAGCGCTAGGCTTCACAAAAGACCAATACAACACCCGGGCATACACAAACACACCCCACAAGGTCTTCTCCAGGAGGGCCACGGGGTTCGGTGGCGGCGCCAGACCCGGCACTCGCCAGAGAGACACCATGTGCAGCAATTATGCAATTAGGGAAAATAGCAAAAGATCAAGCCGGGCACTTTCCACCGTGACATTTATCCAGTACTTTTGCAAAGACTTAGTTCCAGGATGCGGCTGGGAAAGCAAAGGGGCTGGAAGGGTGGCGAAGGATGGGGAACTGAGAACGGAAGGGGGTAGAAGATGGACAGGCAGGGACGAGGCGGGCGGGGGTGGGGGGGAGAGATAGGAAGGAGGGGGAGGGGTGGAAAGGGCGAGAAACAGGGGCAGGAGGCTCGCGGGAGGGGGCGCCGAGAATGGGGCACGCTGGGGAGCAGAGAAGGAGAGAACTAGGGCGCAATTGGTGTAAGGAGAGACCTGCGACGTGGAGAGGAGGTTGGGGGGGGACGCCCACTAGAGGGGGGACGCCAGCTAGAGGGAGGACGCCGGGGACTGGAGTGGGGGAGCACCGGCGAGGCCCGGGCGAATACCTGAGGGAGGGGCGTCTGCGCAGGTCACGGGCTAGAGCCCAAGCGCTGCGAAAGAGGGCTGCGGAGGCGGGGGGCGGAGGGGGGGCGCTGGGAGGGCCGAGGACGGGGTGTCCCCGCAGACGGTCTTGTCACCGAAAGCCGGACCCGCGCACCACGCACCCGGCCGCCCGGCCACGCCTGTCCCCGCCGCGCTCGCGCCCGCCCGGACTCACCCTCAGCGCCGCCGCCGCTGCCCGCGGCCGTTCCAGCTCCGGCTCCCGAGGCTGCTGCCCGCGGCTGCTGCTGCGGCCGCCCCTGACTCCTGGAAAGTGAAGCCACCGCCTCCGCGAGACGCTGCCTCCGCCCGGCCGTCCGCGCGCGCGCCCGCGAGTGCGCGTGCCCGTGTGCCCGCCCGGGAGAGACCGCGAGAGCGCGAGCCCCACGTCGGCCGTGCCGCGCCGCGCGCCTCCCGGCACCCCAAGCCCGCTCCGCCCCGCCTCCTCCCGGCGCGTGGCCGCGAGGGGGCGGTGGCGGGCGCGCGCACGGGCTAACTGCCCGGCCGGCCCGGCGAGGGGGCGGGGAGGCGGCACGGAAAAGTAAAGTGACAGCCGAGTCCCGCGAGTGAGCCGTGGCGGGGGTGGGCGAAGGCTGTCCCACGGAAAAGGAAAGGCAGGGACCAGGAGAGGAGAGGGAAACAGAGGCTAACGAGGCGACTTGAGGGGAAGGGACGCGGGGACCTTGACGGGCACGCGCATTAAAGGGCAATGCTGGCTGGGGGGGGGTGGGGGAGGGGAATTGCCCTAAGACCAAGCTGGGTGCGGCGTTTTACCCCCAGCCACTGCAGCCGTGGGCTTCACACTTGCCTCACAGTGTTCGCAAAGTAACTACAGGGACTGACCCTGTTGACATATTAACCAAAACTCAGACGCTTGGTTCCCTCATGCACCCAAGATGAGAAAACTTCGCGCTAGCCTGGAAAGTTCGCGAAGGCTAACCCAGACTCTCTACCCTACACTGCAACAGTAAAATCCTTCTGCCTTTTGGGTTGTCCTGGCCTAAAATGTACACGGTAGCTAAGAGCTCCCAGCCATTTTAACCCTGGGATATTCGGGAGAGAGGAAAAAGGAGGAGGATATTTGGGAGAGAGGTGAAAGAGCGAGTGGGAGCTGCCTTAATGCCCAGTTAAAGGCAATGGGAACAGTAACAGTGCTGTGGGTGACCTGAGGGAACGTCATGTTCCCCTATAATCTTCACCCCAAATAACCATAAAAAAAAAAAAAAGAATCCACGCCTGTCATGCAAACTCAGCTTCCACAAAATTTCCCCCACCTCCAACCCTAGCTCCTTTTGCCAAATGATTGCTATTGCTGCTCCTAGACCTCTCCTATATAGGACCTGTCGCTATATATGTGACATACTCTGGAGCTGGCACCGTATGTGGGGAAAGTGGCTGCAGATAGCCTCCATAGAGTCCAGCCCAACTCAAACAGCCTAAAGAAATCAGTGCAATAAGACCCGTGAGAACAGGAGCAAGTCAAAATCCATACATGTGTCTCGAACTGAAAATCCTTAAATCAAATGCTTTCTTCAAAAACTATTACTTCATTGCATCCCTGAAAACTGGCAAAAGCAGGTATTGGCTTCCAACCTCCATAAATCACTACTGAGTAAAAAGTGGGTGTGCTCTTGTGTATTTCTTCTATGCATCACTCAAGGGTATCAACAGGCCCTGTTGCCCTTAGACTCTAAAATATGTATTGGAAGACTACCAATTAGCATATTCTGAGATTCTTATCAATTATATAGCCATATATACCTCTCACATGGTGCAATATATTAGCAAAAAGAGATGACATAATGCACAAAATTTGCTTTTTAATATTAGAATATGACCAAAATAGAACATTTGATAGATTGTCTTGAATGTGTGAAAAATTTATTTTACATCGTTAAATATGTGTATTTTAATATTTTCATTTGACTGTGTATTAGTGCATTTTGTAATGGTTTGGTGAAGATAGATGATGGAATCCCCGTTTTCTAGGTCTCTCTGCTTTTCTCCAAACAGAGAACTGTTAAATGTACTCAGGTGGATATCCTGTTGGGTTTTGTTTGTTTCTAATGAATATTTTATAACAAAGCACTCTTCTGTTACAGCAAATAACAATACTGCATTTATCTGCAGTTGTTTTCACTGTTGTATAGTATTTACTGAACTTAGGAAGTTAAGGATATAATACAAATCAGATTTATCCTTTTCATTAAGTCAGGGAGTGCCTGTTGAGTAATAGGCACTGTATAGTTGGTTGGGATATGACATTGAATAAAAGAGAAGAATCCCTGTCCTCACAAAACTTCCCTATTTTTGACCTTTCTCTTTGTTTTAAGAGCTACATCCAATTCATCTGCAAATTCTGTTGACTCTGCCTTAAATTTTTGAATACACCCTGAAAAGTATCCACTTCTTCCCACCTCCTTCCCCACAGCTAATACCCTAACCCAAGCTACCATCATCTCTCAACAAGAGACTCCTACCTGACTACCTACTATCCCTCCATTCCCCCCACCCTCCATCCCAGCGTACAATAGTCTAAGTTGTCCTTTAAAATCTAGGTCTCTCGTCTTCTCAAAACCTCCAATGGCTTTCCATCCTAGAGCAACAGACAATTTCTTACAATGGCTGCATGGCCCTACATGATCTGCCCACTACCCTCAACTAGGACCCCTCTGACCTCACATTGTACAATTTCACCCTATCCTCCTCTCCCTCCAGCCAGAATGGGACACACCAAACATTACTCAGCCTCAACGCTTCTGACTTAAAAATCTCCTGTCTCTAGAACCTTTTTCCCTTCACCTCTCCCCACCTCCAGCACTTCCTATAACCCCTACTATGCTTTCTTTTTTGCATGATCATCATAATAAATTCTAAAATAGTATATTTTTACTTATTTGTTTATTTTAGTCTTCTATTTCTCCCCTGCTCCTCCCTCCCTCCCTGCTCCACATATAAGTACCTTGGGAACAAGGATTTTGTTGTCTGAGGTTCATTGCTATATATATATATTCAATAAATACTGGTGCAGTGAATGAACTTGACCTCTGTTGATTACACAATAGACATTGTTTTAATTTCTCCAATAATAATAATTAGCACTTAGTGTTCTTAATTTATACCAGGCAAAGTTCAAGTACTTCATATATACTAGCTCACAAACACCCCAGAAGGTTGGTTTCATTCAGTCAACTCCAATGTACAGATGAGAACATTGAAGCTCAGAGAGATTAAGTCACTTGCCCACTGTCACATAGACAGAGCTGGGATTTGAAATCAGCAGTTTGGCTCTGGAGTCTGTGAAATTCAGAACACATTAACATGAGTCCCATGTTACTAACAGATTTCACTTGATTTTTCTCAAGTCCTCTCCCCTAAGACTCAAATTCTGTCTCCAAAACAAATAGCTTACCTGCCTTGTATTTCCTGCTCTGGTCCATCAATCCATCATCATGAACTCACTCCTTTCCTACACTTCTTATTTCTGGACTTCAATATATTGCCTACATTTTACCCCTAGCATTGGCAAACAGGAATATTTTTTGTAGGGCTCATCTTATAACTTTTGTTACTGCCAACTTCATGAGTAGGTAGAGTCACAATTAGTTTTCTAGCATGACTGGGCTGTGCTAGAAAAGACCTCTCTGAGGGTAACTGGACTGGATTTCAGCAAAAAATGCGTCATACTGGTAGAGCCATCCCTTGTTTAGGCTGTTTCCACTCTTATTAGGCACCCAGTGGTCAAGGACTGTGAAATATTTGGATTGTGCTCCCTGAAAGGAAATATCATTATTAGCTTAAGTTTACCAAAGATTAGGACCCTGTGAAAATGGGATGAAAGACAATAATCTTTTGCTTGAAAGGGGCTGTAGGGCACTCTGTGGTCACTCTGAATGTCTTGGAAATCCAGAAGAAAAACACAGATGTGGGAAAATCAAAGCCCTGTTAGGCTGAGACCCTAGGACCCCATTACTCAGTACATTATCAATACAGACGCATGTTACAGGTGTTTTAAAAATGTTTGATGTAACAGAGGGTTACCAGAGGGGAGGTAGGTGAGGGGGTAGGTAAAAAAGATGATGGGTATTAAGAGCACACTCACCATGATGAGCACTGAGTAATGTATAGAATTGTTGAATCACTATATTATACCCCTGAAACTGATATAGTATTGTATGTTAACTATACTGGAATTAAAATTTTAAACTTAATAAAAAAATGTTTGTTGAATGAATAAATAAGTGAATTCCTAACAGGTAATGGAAGAGTGCTGAGGACAAATACCCCTGATTTTGACACCTGGTGAGGGACTGCCACCTGGGCTGCTATGTGTGGTTACATATGCTGCACACTGCAAAACATCAGTGGACACCATTCCCATAAATTAAGATGCAGACACAGAAGTCTGGCTCTTCCTCCCACCCCTGGCCCCTGCCTAAGTATGGGAGTCAGTCTCTAAGATGGCCCTAATGACCCTTGCCTCAGGTATTCACATCCTAGGGTAGTCCCCTCCCACATCATGTTAGGGCTGGCTAATAAATGATAAGAAGTGATAGTACCTCACTTCTGAGATTAGTATATAAAAGATAGTAGGACTTCCATCTTGGTGGCTTGCTGGTTCTCTCACTCTCATCATTCACACTGAGGGAAGCTAGCTGACGTATTGGAAGCAACCCTACAGAGAGGCCGATGGACTAGAAGTTGACATCTCCCACTGACACCCACGTGAGGAAACTCTGAAGGAGATCCACCTTAGTCAAGCCTTCAGATGCTGCAAACTTGCTCAACAAGGTTGCAGTGCAACCTCATAAAAGACCCTGAGACAGAAACATCCAGCTAAGCCACTCTTGAACCTTGAGACAATAATGTTTGTTGTTTTCAGCCACTAACTTTTGAGGGTAACTTCTCAGGCAGCAATAGGTAACTAATACACATGCTCTCTGCTCTCTGATGATGATGTTCCCTCAAGTCCCCTACATATCAAAGATGCTACTGCTGTGGTAGTTTCTGTGGGGCCAGGAGTCCCACTCGCTGCTGAAATGGGCTGTTGCCTCCAACTTCCCCAGAAATACAGAGGAGCTTGAGTAGGTGCTGAGATATGGCTAAAGGGTCTCGAGTGAGCATAGGCCGGGAATGGAAAAAAGGAAAGTGATTCAGAGGAGCCATCTTTAGACACCATAAGATAGGGAGAATCTGCTCTGGAAAAGACTATCATCAGAACAAAGGAAAGAATAATGATATGTGAGAGTCAGAGATTCGTTGAGCAATGAGATTATAGATAAGGTTTTCTTCGTTAAAGTTATTATACTGTTATTAGTACAATAAGTAAAAAACATTTCAAACTTAGCAAAACCTCTGAAGCAGACAAAGACAGAACAAAGGAAAGCCTTGCTCTGATTTTGCCCATCTTAATGCAGTACAGGGATCCTCTGGAAGTGGGCCGTCCGGATTTACGATCCTGGCTCTACTTCTCCCACGCTGTGATGATGGACAAGGTACTTATCGTCTCACTAGCTCAGATTCCTTGTCTACTAGTGGGGCTTATTTTAACAGCTGATACTTACATAGGGTAAGAGGGAAGATTAAATGAGTTAATACATATAAGCAACTTAAATAGAGCTTGAAACAAAACAACTGTCACGCAGGTATGAGCTACGAGTCTTCCTAGTGCTTTGCTAAGTAGCAGGTCACATCACCCTCAAGTCTGATGCTATTATCTCTCTGGACTTTGCCACTTTTTCTTGCAAACAGTCTCGCAGTCTCGCAGTGTGTGTCCCTGCATCCTAGACTGTTTAAAAGCCTACATCCCCTAGTTTGCTGTGAGCTGCTCAAGGGCTCAAGAGACCATACTTAGGATGAAGAGTAGGCACCCCCTTCATGTTGGTCAAATGAATGAATACACCAACTTGTTCAACTGCCATTTCCTCAAATCCCATAACTTGGGGAAGTAGATGTAATCGTTCCATGTCATTCATTTTAACAGCCATTTCAAAGAATGCATAAGCTCTTCACTATTTCTGTTCAATTTAAATTCAGAAAGTATATTAATGAATATTTCCCAGAGCTTTATGAACCCTCTGGCCCTCTCTGCATGAAGAAACACTATGAAATCTCTTTATATATGGCCAAAGTGAAAAAAAGAAAGTATTTACTCTCTATCTTATTGCCTTTATCTTCCTCTACAGTCATCTTGGTATTTCCTTGTCTACTTGGAAATGTACAGTTTTTTAAGGACACTTTTATCAAGATGTAGTTCACAGGCCATACAATTCACCAACTTAAAATGCATAACGATGGTTTTTAGTACATTCACATATTCATGGGAGGGCACAATTTTTGTGAACGGAGAAGAATAAAGATTCTTGTGCTCCTTTCACTTGTGTCTATTCTGTTATATTTTTTTCTGTTGACCAGGACTTACTATAAGTATGCTATCGATGAACAATTTCCTTGGGTTCTCTGGGATTCCCATTCAAACCAAGGGCAAATGAAAAGGCAGTATCATGAGAGAAGCCAAGTGTCAGGGCCCCCAGTCAGTGATTTATCTTACTGGTAGAGATGGTGTTCGTGCAGTGTCTTGGAACACTGGCATCCCTCCTGTAATCAGCTGAGTCTTCCAGAAAGCAGACACCAAGATGTAGTTACAAGTGGAAGAGATTTAACTATTTATCTATGAAAAAAAAATAGAGGAAAGTAGCAGGAGTAGACAGTGACATCCTTCAGGCTACTATGCAGGTTTGACACGGTGAAAGGAGGGAGGAAGGAGGAAGGGTTGGGTGGGAAGAGTCTCAGGCTGCAGTGCAGCTCTGAGGAAGGCCTGTCCAGCCTAACCAAAGCCCCAGAACAGACATTGCCCGCAAAGCACTTCCACACTGGGCAGAAATGGCCAGATCCTAATGCTTCCATCATGCGTACTCATTTGCTAAGACTGCCCGGGAAGAGCGAGTCCCCGACTCAAAATGTAAGATGGGTCCTAAAGGCACTTATAGCTGGAAGCTGTCAGCTAACTAATCCCCTTGCATCTGATAGGCGAGTTCTTTCCTGAAGAGTGATGCAAGTTATTCACCTCCATAGCTGCGCACTCGCCTGGCCTCTTTGTCAGCCGAACTCCACATTCACGAAGATAGTTTGACACTAGATTCCTGTTTGTCCACCTGCCTTGGACTTGCTAACTCGAGTGACTTCCTTTACTCATGCTGTTGCTCACCGTCTCCACTTTGACCCAGGTTATAAGCTTTGGGCTTTCGATCATAGCTGACACACTGCCCCTGGTTGTTCCATTTGCATTTGCTTAATAGTTTATATATGCAATCTCATGCTATGCTCAACTTATACTAGATTGGCCTCAGGAATCAAAACAAATGACTGAGTCCTTTGGAGATTTACGGATAGAGTGAACTGAGTATTAACTTTCTTACTGATGCCCATCATTCCTCCCTCTCTCTTTGAAAGGTAAGAGAAAGAGCCCCACTGAAGGATGTTCTGAAGAATACATAAGAATTCAAAGAGTTGGCTGTCTCTGCCCACCCCCCAACTTCTTCCAAAACTGCATCCCTAGGGACTTATGCACCTCTGAGGAAGGTTCAGATGGAAGAGCTAAATACAGTTATCTCTCTACTCGTTCAGAGGAAGGGGCAAACATACGCTTTCTCCCCCATTTACCCTCAGCCTAACTTTGCCAAGAACATGCACAGCAAGTTGCTTCTTAACTTGTGAGTTGGAGAATATTGACTGATACACATGCTGTGTGTGTAAATATCTTTACATAGTGTATACATAATTTATTCTGAATTTGACTCTCAAAATGCATAATTAGCATTGAATGAGTAATAAAAATTGTTTTGCAAATACTACCAGAAAGCTGCTGGATATTTGTTCCTGATATATAGGCTAGGTTTTCATCAGTGAAATCTTGTGGAGGATGACCAATTACATTGTTAGCGCTAAATTACATGAGTACTTCTTTCAGTCATGCTATTTAGTAGTATAAACAACATTTTGAAATTTTTTTAAATTCACGTAAAAATTATAATTAAGTCATTCACAGCACGTTGTTCTTTACCCTTCCCTCCTCTGAAGTATTTTTTCATTTGTTATCTTTACTTTCCTAATTTTTTGCTCTCACTCCACACTCATGGAATCATGTAGGATGGGGGCAGATACAGAAAGGGAAGAAGACGAGGCCACAGCTTTGTCTAATCTGGGATTCAGAATGTCAGGTATGCCCTTAGGGAGGAGCAGGGATATTTCAGTGAGGGGCCAAGGAGTGTCCTGTGAAGAATGGACCTTAAAGAAAAAAGAAGAATGGAGACCTAGAAGAATATGTACTTAAGGACAATGAGCACATCACTCTGGATAAAGGTGGTTGTAAGCAAGACATAAAATCTGTTGCTCCCTGATTATTCCAACTCAAGCCCCTGTAGGCTGCTGTTAAGTCCAAGGGGGGAAACGTCCATGACTTAGAACTAACAGCTATTTGCCCATAAAAATATATTTTGACATTATAGGGTTCTGGATTGACAGCAATTGTACAGTGTATCACAAAAGGGGGAAGAAGTCAGCCATTGCCATGGGGAGGGAGTTGACAGTTCAGTGGCAGTGGAAAGGGGTGGGAGTCAGCAGCATAGTGGCTTTGGCACAGAGGCACAACTCTGGCCCTGGGAGGCATTGGCAGGAAAGAAGGGCCTGTGTTATAAGCACATGTGGGAGCACATCCGATGACTCCCAGAGATGACAGCACAGGGGGCTCTGAAGCAGTTCAAAGCTCTTTGCAATTGTGTAAAGGATTTTGCAGGATGTTGAATCCAACCACGATCTGATTTAGAATTCTTTCAAAATAATGTTCGTGAAGATCTCCAGTGATTGGACCTCTTAGCTCCCCCAACAGATGATTCCATCTTTGGACAGTTTTGACCTTCTTCATCACTAAATTGCCTCTTGATCCTTTTCTCATTACGCTTTGGGCAACACAATAATGCTCACAGCTCTTCTGCAAGAAAGTTTTTTCATTATTTAAAAATGCATACCATGCCCTGTGAGTTGTCTCCTCCCCTAAAGTAAGCATCCCTTTTTTCTTCATTTGTCTCTCATCTGACACAGCTTTTTGTTCCCTCACCATTTAAATCACTCTCTTCCCAATGCACTTGAATTTGTCCATGTTTCTGTTAAAATGTAGTGCCAGGGACTGAACACAATATTGTAGGAGGAGTCAGCTTAGCTGAAAGCAGAAGGAAACTGTTTGTCACCCGCTGTCTCCATCCCAGGAATCTCTGATTATGAACTCAAATGTAATTTAAATTCCCATATTACATGGGGATATTGCTTTTCAACTAAATATTAGATTAAGGTCAAAAGAATAAAAAAAAGGTTTTTTTCAGGAGACTCACAGTTCAGGAAATAATCCGGGCATATCTATTCAGTACATTCTACATCTTTATCCCTCAAATTAGCATACACCCACCACGCCTCAGGCCTCTAGAAAATAAGGTTGTTAGCACTAAAGAATAGTCACAAATTTGACCTCTTGCAGAAACTCTTAGTTTTTTTTTTTTTTTTAGAAATGTGGGGTTTTGGGGGGGCAGTAGGGGAACAAAGGTATTAATGGCAAGTCAGAATTACATACTCTTATCCCAAGAATAGGCGGACTTATCCCCCACAGAAGAAATCAGGTAAGCTCTTAATCTGCTTTTGAAATTATATTATGCTTTCATTGTGGTAGTAAAATCTATAAACTGATTTATTTCTTTTTTTAATGTTTATTTATTTATTTTGAGACAGAGAGAGAATATGCACATGAGATGGAGAAGGGCAGAGAGAGAGGAAGAGAGAGAATCCCAAGCAGGCTCCATGCTGTCAGTGCAGAGCCGCATGCAGGGTTCGATGTCATGAACTGTGAAATTGTAACCTGAGCTGAAATCAAGAGTCGGATACTTAACCCACTGAGCCAACCAGGCATCCCTATATTTTCTGAAAGAGCCATGAATAATAATTAATCCAAGTATGGTTGACTACACAGTACAACCTCATTACATTTACAGTATTAATGGTTTGTTTACTAAACTTTTTTCCTTCCACACCATAAATTCAACATTCCCAACATTTCCCACGTTTCTATGCTTTTATTTCTAATAGCTGAGTTATACATAAACATGTTATTATTGAGGCCATGTTTTATTTTTTTTTTAATTTTTTTTTCAACGTTTTTTTTTTTATTTTATTTTTGGGACAGAGAGAGACAGAGCATGAACGGGGGAGGGGCAGAGAGAGAGGGAGACACAGAATCGGAAACAGGCTCCAGGCTCTGAGCCATCAGCCCAGAGCCCGACGCGGGGCTCGAACTCACGGACTGCGAGATCGTGACCTGGCTGAAGTCGGACGCTCAACCGACTGCGCCACCCAGGCGCCCCGAGGCCATGTTTTAAAACACTAAGCTGTTCCAAGCCTCTTTACCTTTGGATACTATTCCTGGAATCTATTGCTGCATAACAAACCAAAAGTTTGTAGTTTCAATAACAGCAATCATTTATTTTGCTCATGAGTCAGAAATTTGGTCAAGGGCTTGGTGGGAATGATTTATCTCCCCGCAACACAATGTCACTTGGAGCAGTTTCACTGAAGAATGGAAGACCTGCTTTAAAGATGGCTCATTCACACAGCAGGCAAGTTGGTATTGGTTGTTGGCTAGGAGCTCAACGGGAGTCCTGGGTGAGGAACTCAGGATCCCCATAAGGACGTTCCATGGATTTCTTGGCTCCCTCACAGTCTGGTGGTCGGGTCCCAAAAGTGAGCATCCCAAGAAAACCAGACAAAAACTCCATACTCTTTCTTAATATAGCCTCATAAATCACCTGGTGTCATCTCTCCATATTGGATTCATGGAAGCCGTCATAATTCTCCAGATTCAAGGAGAAGGGAATTAAACTTTATCTCTTGATAGGGGAGTGACAAGTTTCTAGAAGGTTTTATGGAACTAGAGATATTGCTGCAGCCATTTTTGGAAAATATAATCTGCTACAGATACATCTGTATCCCTTTGTCTTGAATCCCCTTTCCCTCATTGTTCTCTAAGAATCCCAGTGCATCCTTCAGTGCTCTGTTCAGACATTACTCACTTCTGCTGTGTCACCTGTGTGCCTCAGATATTTGTCTAGTATCCCTCTTAATACAATGACTTGCACTTGCTGATATCGAACTCGTCATTAGATTTGAGTTCCTCAAGAGCCACTACCGCAAACACTCTTGGCTCACCAGTCAGCCATCTCCCAGGTGATAAAGGGTTGATGGTGCTGAAGCAACCCTTCACCCCTATAGATGTCCCTCCCATTCCACAGCTGAGTTCTGCTCTTAGAGCCAGCTTAGTAAGGCTCCTGATCTGGGCCACTGATTTACAGCTTTGCTACTCAAAGTGTGGTCCACAGACCAGCAGCAGAGCATCACTGGGAAACTTAGAAATGCAGATCATCACACCTTACCTCAGACACACCAAATCTACACTTTAACAAGATCCCAGTGATTTGTTTGCATATGAAAGTTCTGAGAAACATGGCTTTAGAGAACACCTCTGGTCTCCTTCTAAATAAGTCAGTGGGGCCAAGGGAATGTGCCTGTCCAGCTGGAGCCGATGCCTCTGCTTCTAGACCATGTCTTTGGTAAACAGAACTGGAAGTACCTGCCCAAATGGCTCTGAGAGAGCTCTTTCCTAGCAACTACTTGGATCTCTGCTGTGGGTCTGTCCTGAAAAGGGACTATGTTTCTATTGTGCACAACCCTGGGTTGAAGGGGTGACCACACACACACACACACACACACACACACCACCTGCCCATGAAGCACCTCATGGTGCCAGGGATTGAGAAGAGAAGGGGGCCATCTGTGGCTGGGACTTCCATTCTTACCCTTTGCCATGGGTCCCAACAATAGTTAAGAGCAAGCTAACAGGGATACTCATTTTTACAGCCTGTCTGATGGGATTTTGCTAGGGATTACACTGCATTTATAGATCAATATGAGAAGAGCCACCTCAACAATATTTAGTCTTCCAGTCCAGCAACATGAAATGTCTTTACATTTATTTAGGTCTTCTTTAATTTCTTTCGATAATGTTTCATAGTTTTCAGTGTACAAGTCTTGCATTTCTTCCTTTAAACTTATTCCTAAGTAGTTTATTCTCTTTGTTGTTACTGTGAAAGAATCATTTTCTTAATTTCCAAAAATTTCTGGTTTTTCCATTGCTAATGTATAGAAAGATACAATGAATTGGGTATATTGATTTTGTAATACTGCTAAAGTCCTTTATTAGTTCTGGTGAATTTTTTGTGGATTCCTTTGGATCATGTCATCTGTGATTAAAGACAGTTTTACTTCTCCTTTTCCAATCTGGATGCCCTTCATTTAAAAAGAGGTGTTTTTTTTTTTTTTTTTTTTTTTTTTTGTACTAGCTATAGAAACTCCAGTGCAAAGTTGAAGAAAATTGGTGAAAGCAGACATCTTTGCCTTGTTCCTGATCTTAGAAGGAAAGCATTCAATATTTCAAGCATTCAGTATGATATTAGCTGTGGGTTTTTTATAGATGCCCTTTATTAGGTTGAGGAAGTTCTATTCTATCCTTAGTTTGAGAGTTTTTATTATGAATGAATGTTGGATTTTTTTCAAATGCTTTTTTCTGTGTCTATTGAAATGATCATGTGGTTTTTGTGTCTTTTGAGATGATTGTGTGGTTTTTGTCTTTTATTCTGTTAATCGACTACATCTTCTTTTTTCTTTTTCATTGAATATGCACTTTCAGGAATTTTTGGGGCTTCCTGAAGTTCACAGCCAAAAGTTGTTAACTTTCACTTCCTCCGTTTGTCTTGGAGCCAACTGATTTTCTTCCCTGAAATAAAACAATCTGATTGTCAAGTGTTACTCCCAGCCTCCTGCCGGGATGAGTCTAATTTCTCTTCCCTCTCTTGAGTTTTAAGTCGTCTCAAGACTATGTTGAAATATTCTAAAAAGAATTAGACTTCTAAGGAGCAAATGGGGCTAAATTGATATGAAATTTAAACCCATTCAGATAAAATCTACCCTACCCTCTCTACCACAGTTTTTGCATCTCACCTGAAAGCCAGAGCAAAATAAATCTCCAGATACTGCTTATCCAGAAAACAGTTATAGAAATAGAATTGAGGACTGGAGGAGAGAGATGACGTATAGATAAGGATTCTGGAAAGAATCTTCTGTGCAAGCACTTTAATTAACAAACCCCAGACCCTTCATCCTGATAACAGCAAACATTTACTGATTGCTACTCTGTATTTGGACTGTCCAAAGTGCTTTAAATGACCTCATTTAGATATCACAGCAAATCCATGAGCTAAGCATTGTTTCATTTTCCAGCAGAGGAAACTGAGGCACAGACTGATTGGGCATCTTACCCGACGTCACGCCTTTCGTCAGTGGTGGAGCCAGAATGTGAGTCCAGGCTGAGTAACTGCAATCTGTGTGCCTAATCACTGTGTTATACCAAAAGAAAGCAAGGGCAATATTAGGACTGGGTTCTAGTGATTTACAGTTTATATGGCGTAAAATCCAATGTCTCAGAAACGAAAAAAGAGTCTAACCTTTACCACTATGTCTGATGCCTACCATCAGAATTGGTCCTTTGAGTTCAGTATCAAAAGTATTGCGTGTGGGTAGTAAGACAAATAACCTATTTTACATGGGGAAAAGATTTGAACAGATACTTCAGAGAAAAACTATATGAATGGGAATAAAAAGCGTATGAAAAGATGTTCAGCATCATTAGTCATCAGAGAAACGCAAACTAAAATCACAATGAGATATACTGCACAACTTTCCAAAGGGGAAAAGGGAAAAGGCTGACATGACTAAATGTTCATGAGGATGTGCAAAAACTAGAACCTTCATGTATTGCTGGTGGCCATATAGAACTATATATCCACTTCATTTTTATTTTATTTTATTTTATTTTATTTTATTTTATTTTATTTTATTTTATTTCATTTCATTTTATGTTATTTCCAGTGCAGTTAACATACAGTATTATATTAGTTTCAGGTGTGCAATATAGTGATTCAATCATTTATTTGACCACTTTAGACGGCAGTTTTTTATAAAGCCAAATATGAACTTACCATATCTCATAGTTATTCTGCTCCAAGTATTTACTCAGTAGAAATGACAATATATGTCCAAGAAAGAATTGCACAGAACGGTGATAACTTTGCTCATGGTAGTTCCAAAGTGGAAATAGTCCAAATGACCATCCAGGGGAAAATGAATAAACAGGTATACCCAGGAGCACCTGGGTGGCATAGTTGGTTAAATGTCTGACTCTGGATTTCAGCTCAGGTCATCACCTCGCTGTTCATGAGTTTGAGTCCCGCGTTGGGCTCTGTGCTGATGGCGCAGAGTCTGCTTGGGAGTCTGTCTCTCCTCTTGCCCATCCCCTGCTTGTGTGTGCCCCACCCCCCAATAAATAAATAAACTTAAAAAAAAAGTAAAACCTCGTATATCCTTACATACAACAACACGAATGAACCTCAAAAGCATTATGTTGAGATAAAAAAAAAAGCCAGACACAAAAAGTACCCATAGTATGATTTCATCTATATGAATTCTAGAGCAGGCAAAATTCATTTGTAGTGATGGAAAGCAGATCAGTGATTGCCTAGGGCTGGGAGGTCAGGTGTGGGGTGAGATTAACTGCAAAGGGGCAGGAGGAAGCCTTTTGGGGTGATGAGTAACGTTAGATAGTTTGAGTGTGGAGATGTCTACACAGGTGTATATCTGTTAAAACCCTTTGCACTGTATACTTAAGATAGCTGAATTTTATTCTATGTAATTATACTTGAAAAAAAGTTGATTTAAAAAGAAAAACTATATGCATGATGAAAAATACCACAATAGAAATTTTCTTGGTGATTAATTTGTTGTTTATTTTATTCACCTAGAGGGCAGAACAGTTTTTATGGGAAGAAGGGAAAAACAAAAGATACGGTTCCTGAGATGCACTGTTCCAGAAGGAAGTTTGGGTGACCTGCTAATTTGCTGACATCCTTCAGGTGACTGGATGGCTGAAGGGAGGGGGACCTGAGGGCGGGGGGGGGGGTGTATGGTGAGAATGGAGGGAGACTAGAACGACTGCCCGCTGTACTATTGCCGATGCTATCTGGTACAAAGCTATTCACTCTATTGTTACATTTCTACCATAATTATTTTGGTCTTTAGTTTTTCAATTTGTTGAACTTCACTCTCTTAAAAGAAGTGACAAAGAATATCAGGAGAAAATAGAAAGGTGGAGTGGGATGAGATGAGGGACTGGAATCATTCAGACAATGACTGCTTAATTATGTTGTAAGTAATTTACTACTGAGAAAGAAGAATGACAAAGCCCTTAAAGAAGTAAGAAGGAGGAGCCTGGGGTGTTCCAGAGGCCAGGGAAGTGGGTGTACTACCTTGATTCAATCTTGCATTTTTCTTTTTTACGGTGTCAAATAGCTCTTGGAAGGGCTGTATGTTAGTTTATTTAATTTAGCATTTAAATCCCGTATAACAAGCTGTAGCAGTGACTTTCAAACTTAAATGTGCACAAGGCGTTTGTGGGGAAATGCAGAACTGAGACTCTGCTTCAGCTCCTTTGGGATCTGCATTGTATCCTATATGGTTTGGGTACACTGTCTTCATGGACTGCACTTTGAGAAATACTGACCTGGAAGATTATAGGTGAGAATGAGAAAGTATAATTTGATGATCATATTTACTCCAGCGAAAGGAAAGACAGAAGCGATCAAAAGAAATCTTATGTTAAGAAAAGCATCAGTATTTATTTCAGTGAGAGGTGTGTGTGTGTGTGTGTGTGTGTGTGTGCATACACACGCATGCACGCTAAGAGAGAGCCAAGTAAGATATTAGGTAGGAGGTTTAGAGCCTTCTGATGTAGGGAACATATGCCTTGCTACTTATCACCCTGACCCAGACCTGGTTTTAAGGACTCTACTCTTTACTAGCCTATACCTCAAATCCTTTTTTCCCAAAGCCCATCAAATCGGTAGCAAATGTGAAACATTTGCTGGCCTGTCCCCCTAATCCATCATAGTACAATACAAAAAGATGTGAAGAGACTGAGGTGGATAAAGGAAATCAATACCCGTTTCCTGTTCCTTACCTTGAGATCCTTTGTCTGGTTTCAGTATGTCTTCAACAGAATAAGAAACATAGCTCTGATTCCCAATCAAAATCAGATAAAATGCAGGCGATAAGACATTGTGTCTCTCTTTTCTGCAGATAAGAAATTTGAGTTATAACAGAGCCGAATTGTCTAAGCCCACTGCGGTTTTTTAGCGATTAGAAGTTTTTTTTGTGTCTCATAGCAATTTATGCACTTAACCATAAAGTATTTAGAAATAAGGCAAATATTCCAACCTAGAATGTTGAGCAAATTGAATGAAAAATTTAAATCTCCACAAATTGCAAGTAATTCCATATACCTTCCAATTTAGATTGTAATCTTTCTTTTAAAATCTCTGAACACTATTAAATTGTATGTACTGGACCAAATATAAATATAGTTATTCTTTCCACACTTCGTCTATTGAGCAGTGTAAGGAAAAAGCTAGTTCAGTAGTGATTTCTAGCTTGGTGGCCCCATAGGACAGTCTTTGCAAATTTTTTATAAATTGCCTTTAATTTTTTTGTAAGTTATGTGTTTAACAAATATATATAGATCTCTCACTTAGACACTTAGAAAATTACGTGCTTATGACATACATATTACATTGTTTTCCAATTACAATAAGGATTAAGTAAGATAATCAGCAGAGTATTTCATTTTCAATATGATATCTGTTGCTGCTTGGTATCATACCTAAGGCATTTCTTCAAAATGGTCATGTAGTGGAAGAGAATAAACCTTTTTCCTTAGTCTTTGCATAGAAATGTGTTTACTATTATACTTGTAGACAGAATCAATAAAGTTATAGGAGACTTTAAGAAAAAGGTGGGGGGAAAAGCCTATTTACAGCAGGTCTGATAAAGCTTGTGTGCTTAACTAATACCCCCTTTTTCCCACCTGCACGTGGACACTAACACTTAAGTGTGGTTAATGTGGGCTTCCTTTCATTTTGTTTATCATTATAAAGCAAGGGTTGTGCCCTCAGATTGTCCCCCATAAAAGAGGGAGTTGCCTAACATCCAAGCCCTTACGATGTTTCTTCTATTGTGGGGCTCTCTTGATTTTTAAATTTTGAACAAGTACTATTTGAGAATGAAGTATTAGCCTGAAATGACCCTCCTTGACATGAGTTTTAAATGTTGATAGAAGTCATGTGATGAAAAAATTAAAAAAAAATTTTTTTAAATATTTATTTGTTTTGAGAGATAGTGAGAGACAGAGTGTGAGTAGGGGAGGGGCAGTGAGGGGGGGGAGACTGAATCCAACGCAGACTCCAGGCTCTGAGCTGTCAGCACAGAGCCAGACCCCGGGCTGAAACCCACAAGCTGTGAGATCATGACCTGAGCAGAAGTTGGAGGGTCAACCACCTGAGCCACCCAGGCACCCCTAGGTTACAAATTTTAAAAGGAGGCAAAGAAACTTAACACAGCCATAGTTATTATTACAGGGAATATGATCTTATAAATACTTGTATTGGATATCAATGCAGAAAGCTCTTTAAAATAACTTTTAAAGCAATTCAGAAAGTTATTGCATTTAGCTTACAGGCTTCACTAGAAAGAAACTTTTGTGATATTACCCAAATAAGTATATGTGATTTAGGGTAAGTTCTTTAATAGCATCACACATGGATTTTAAAGTGCTCTATTTCAAAAAACCTACTTGCATGTAAAGATGATGTATTGTGAGAAACAGTTGGATGGTTCCAAGATTAGTTCTAGTCATGACAATGATGCTATATTTTGTTAATTTCTATTAGGATTGCCCTGATCTAAAAAATTATTGCTTGTTCTTGGGAGAAATGTAAATGTGTGTTCTTTTGTAAACATTTGTTTATAGGAGAATGTGTTATGCTAAAAAAGAAGTGATTAGCAAATTTGATTATAGCCTCTTCTACTTTGGAGCATAGGCAGTGACAAAGAAGTAGAACACTTGGGCTCAGCTGCTGCCTGAGTAATACCACATGTGGGGTAAAAAGGACCAATGAGCCCAGACTTCAGGCTGAGAGTTCTCCATCCGTAGCCTCTCTTTGCCATGTTAATGCACACGGGCTACCTGTATGCTTTCATTCCCAGCAAAGCCAGCACTTGTGACGTTGAAGGATTGGTCCAAGTGTCTGGAATCCAGTTTGCCTACACTTGGGCGTATCTATTTATTTAAGTTCTCCTAGATACAGACCTTAATCAATGGTTAATGGACGCAGGGATATAATAAGCTAGCTACCTTGCCCCATGATGGGGATAACTCTGAGGAAATAGCTATCCTGTTGCCAAAGCTCCCCTGTAGAATGGAGCCAGTGACCAGGAGTAGAATTTTGCTTGATAACCTTGCTGGCCTCCTCTCTTTACACATTTCCTAATAAATCACTTTAACGCAAATCCTCATCTCAGGGTCTGTTTCTAGGGAAATCCATCAGCCTGCACACCTGAATTAAACGGATACTACCCCTGCAGCAGGAAATGAGGTGGGCTTCCTTCTTTATAGTGGATGCTGTCCAGATCTATCTTTCAGGACACAGGCACTCATTTTCCCAGCTGCTGGGAACACTGGCAGCTCACATCCTTCTCTGTGAATTGCCATTAGGCAAAGGATGGCCCTCATGGCATGGCTGTTCACTATGGGAGTTCAAGGCCAGGCCCCCTTGTGTCCATTTGGGACAACTTCCAAGTGCTGTCCCAATTCCAGAGCTTCCAGGGCACCAGGCAAAAAATGTTGCTCTTTGTTGTAACCCAATTTCTTCTTCCACCCAGCCCTGCTTGTTTCAGTCCCCATAGGTATTCTGAAGGGCATTTTCCATAAAACTCTTGCTAGTAAATCTCTATCTCAGAATCTATCTCCTGGGGAAACTGACCCAAGATATTCTTTAACCTAGAGAGGGAAGGGTGGGTGACCTGAACTCTGACGTTTAGAGATATCTGAAAACAAAGACCCAGGGAAGTGGCTTGCCCAAGTCCACATAGTTTCTAAGGATTGACAGAATATCTGACTCAAACCACCCAGGTAAGAATCTGGATACCTTTCCATTCGCACTAAAACACCCAAAGTGTAGGGCTATATTTTATTGTTGAAGGTCAACAGTTACTTGTTTTTATTTTCATTATTTATTTTAATAGGATATGAAAATACTTTATTTACTTGTTTTTATTTTCTTCTCATGAAAACAAATACTAAGTACCTATTCTTCAGGATGATGGCCCACATTAACCTTTTCTTTACCAAGTACCCTTTCTTTGTACTCTCACCAAGATTAAAATAAGAGTTTTCTGGAAGCCAATACTCAGAAAAACATTAAGCAAGAGCAAGACTGTGTGCTCTTAGGATAAGGATAAGTTTCTATATGTTGGAAGAAAGTTTCCATCCTGTACTAATGATAACATTTTCCTTTGGAGCAGATGCCCAAGAGAATAGCAGCTTAATGGGAGAACTTTCATTAACTGCCCAGACAAGTTTCTGTCAACTACAATGAATAACAAAACATGTATATGGATCTGAACACTGTGCACACACGCACACATATATGCACACATACTGGACCGTCTTACATTGGGCTCTGTCAACCTGTGAGCAAACAGGACTACATAAAAATGTTCATTAAATTATCTACTGTGCCTAGCTGTGTTGTGGCTGCAGAAAATGAATAGGATTATGCCTGGTGTTTTGCCAGATATGACCTAGTATTAATGAAAAGAAAGACATAATCTCATCTGCTGTGAAGCTTTAAAAGAAAATAAATTCTGGGGCGCCTGGGTGGCGCAGTCGGTTAGGCGTCCGACTTCAGCCAGGTCACGATCTCGCGGTCCGTGAGTTCGAGCCCCGCGTCGGGCTCTGGGCTGATGGCTCAGAGCCTGGAGCCTGTTTCCGATTCTGTGTCTCCCTCTCTCTGTGCCCCTCGCCCGTTCATGCTCTGTCTCTCTCTGTCCCAAAAATAAATAAAACGTTGAAAAAAAATTAAAAAAAAATAAATAAAAGAAAATAAATTCTGAAGAAAATATTCTTGATAACATTGAAAATTAAGCCGGCAACATTTTATTGAATTTATTCAATGCATTTCATTAGTATTGTCAAGATGGGAAAGTAAGGAGTAAAAGGGAAAAATGAAATGTGGGAATATAGATTGACTGGCAAGAGTGAGAGAGTGAGACTGATAAATGGGACATGTCTGTTATTGATTGGTATCCCCAATTTAACTGGTTTTCTGACCTACTGTGGGTATTCTTCTCTCTTGAGTTTATGTACAAAGAGGTAATAATAGTGTTCCACAGCTATCCAGTAGAACTTTTCTGTATCTTCCATGTCCAATATGATAGTCGCTAGCCACATGGGGCTTATCAGGTACTTGGAATGTGTATTAGTGCACGGGTGCTTGGGTGGCTCAGTTGGTTGAACATTTGACTCTTGCTTTGGGCTCAGGTCATGGTCCCAGGGTCATGAGATAGAGTCCCATGTGAGGCTCCAGATTGAGGGTGGAGCCTGCTTAAGATTCTCTTTCTCTCTCCCTCTGCCCCTCTCCCCCACTTGCACTCTTTCTCTATCTTTCTGTAAAACAAAATAATAAATAAATAAAAAGAAATGTGTACTAGTGCAACAGTAGAACTGAATGTTAATTTTATTTTTAAGGTTTATTTATTGATTTATTTTGAGAGAGAGAGAGAGAGAGCTTGCAAGCAAGTAAGGGAGGGGCAGATATAGAGGGAGAGAGAAAATCCCAAGCAGGATCCATGCTGTCAGCACAGAACCCTTCATGGGGCTTGATATCAGGAACCACGAGATCATGACCTGAGCCGAAATCTAGACTTGGACACTTAACCAACTGAGCTACCTAGATGGCCCCCTGAGTGTTAATTGTAGTTAATTAAAATTTAAATGTAAGTAGCTACATGTGGCAGTGGCTACTGCATTGGACAGTGCAGCCTACAATTATATAATGCAGTGAAAATTTTATTTCTTAACATTTATCATCAGGATTCCTTTTAGGTATAAAAATGGTTTTCTTTGCAATGACCTGTGCTAAGCCCGTTCGGGATATGTATTCCACTTTATATGTATTAGCTTATTTAACTCCCAGCAAAGGCAGTAACTAGTATTATCCTCATTGCAGAGGCAAGGAGTCTGAGGTTCAGAGAGATTAAGTAACCTGCCAAGAGTCACATAATAAGTAGATAATAATAATAAGTAGTCACATAATAAGTAGAGATCCAAAGACATGGCTGTCAGCAGGTGGGCAGATGCTGCAGTCTCACGGGAGAAGGATGAGCTGCTTGGCATGAATTAAGGGAAGGTCTAAAAAGAGGGTGAGAAGAGTGAGAAAGATGGAGAGATTCTGGGACTCTATGGGATGAAAAGCTCATGAGGCTGCAGGGAACAAGCTAGAACTGTGTTAGAAATACAGTAGCCACTAGCCACATATGGCTATTTAAATACAAATATATTAAAATTAAATAAATCCCAAATTCAATTTCTCAGCCATACTGGCCACATTTCAAGTGCTCCAAAGCCACATGTGGCTAATAATGACTGTATAAATGGTGCAGAAGTAGGGCATTTCCATCATCATAGAAAGTTCTATTGGACAGGGCTGAGTCACATTGTTTAGGAGGACTGTATCTATTGAGCAGCAAGGTGGTTTTCACTGATATAAGGTGTGTCTTTCATCTTTCCCCCAAACAAACAGCAAAGCTCACGAGTTTCATAAATGCTCTGTAGAAGTAAATGTAAATTGGAGAAAGGGCTGCATTTCTTGCTTAGGGCAGTAGGACGTGATGTATGGGATATGTTTCAAAAGCAAGAGGCTGGAGTCCAAGGTGGTCACATAAAGTTGTAAAAAGTATTCTTGGGGCAGGAACAGGGTCTTGAACTGCCATAAACTATGGAATTAGGGGAGTGACATGGTGGTTTGAACTAATTTTCACTAAGATTTGTGGATTCTGTGACTCTCGTCCCTCTAGCTCACAATATTCCTAGGACCATTCTTACAGTGAGAGAAAGGGAATTACATTCTACTCTGTTCTTGATCTCATAGTCTTTAAAATACTTGTCAAGTTTTCTTGAAAGCCACAATTTGTGGTAAGTTTGTATTTATCCATCCTGTTACTGATTTTAAGCCCCCACACAAGTGGCATTCCCGGCTTTAATTAATAGTGGTTAACAGTCTAAGTGCAAAACAGTGTTTTAAGCATTTTACGTGTATTAAACTCATTTGTTTTTATTTAAAAACTTTTTAAGTTTATTTCCTTTTTTTGAGAGAGACAAGAGGGTGAGTGGGGGAGGGGTAGAGAGAAAGAGAGGGAGAGAGAGAGAGATAATCCCATTCAGGCTCCACACTGTCAGCACAGAGCCTGATGCAGGGCTCGAACCGTGAGATCCTGACCTGAGCTGAAATCAAGAGTCAGATGCTTAACTGACTGAGCCACCCAGGTGTCCCTGTATCAAACTCATTTCATCCTCAGAGAAACTGAGTGAGAGAGTTGCTGTTCTCCCCATTGTAGAGGCAATGAATCCAAAGCACAAGAGATTAGGTAACTTCCCATGGGTCCCAGAGTGAGAGAGGCAGGCTTTGAATGAATTTTTCTCCAGACGCCAATAAATGCTTCTTACGTTTCAATAGGCAGGTAATCGAGAGTCTTAGGGTTTATTGGCTTGGCTCCTGAACTCCACCTTGTGTGTTGCCTTCATGGAGACTTCATTGCAAGAAGAGTCAGCTCTGCGGGTGAATTTAAGACATTAATTTATGTGCCTGTCATCTCTGGGAGGGTGGAATTAGAGAGCTGAGGAACACCAGGGAATCCTGAACGCTTTGGAACTCTGAAGGTGCCAATCTCTACCCTTTGGGTGGAAAATAAAAGTGTCCCTGACCAACTGTGCAGCTGTCTGAATGTTCACTGAACACCTGGTTGGCATCATTTCACTAGCCAGTTAGAGGAGGACAAGGAGTAGGGACATAAGCAATCTATAATTAATGACATATTACAGCCCTGTACAATGGTAGTGCTAGGATGGACTTTAGGGGTCATCTGGTCCAGACATTCTCAATGGCTGGGCTGTAGACATTCAGAATCATTCCAAAAGACTTTTAAGTATGCAGAAGCCAGGTCCTACCCCTGGAGAATCTGGTTCCATAGATCAGTGGTAGGATCTGGACATCTGTACTTTAAGGAGATGCCCATGAAGAAGAAATTCATTGGTCACATTTGGAGAATGTTAGAGAAACAATTCGTTATTTTAAAATCTGCCAAATAAAAGGGGAAAATCACGCACTCCTCCTGCTTTTCATTTGCCAATGCTGACAGAAAATCAATAGCTATTTAGGGAAATTTTCCCTTTACAGAAGACTGCAGCTAGTAAGTGAAGAAAGGATGTTAAAATAACATCATTTTGGAGTGCCTGGGTGGGTCAGTTCATTAAGGGTCTGACTTTGGCTCAGGTCATGATCTCATGGTTCATGGGTTCGAGCCCTTCATCAGGCTCTGTGCTGACAGCTCAGGGGCCTGGAGCCTGCTTCAGATTCTGTGTCTCCCTCTCTCTCTCCCCCTCCCCGGCTCACGCTGTGTCTCCCTCTGTCTCTCTCTCAAAAAAAAAAAAAAAAAGTTAAAAAAAATTTTAAATATCATCATTCTATAACTCCTAATGAATCAATGGATCTAGGCAATGATCATCAGTAGCTGTAAATAACACAAAAAGGGCCTGCAGATGAGGGCACACAACATCACATGTAAAGTGTTCTCACCAACAACTTAAGTTGGCATCTAATCAAGTTTCCATATCTCGCTTTCAATGTACAGGAAATATAGGGGACAAAGGAACGTGCTAAGTGACACCACTAGGATTCAATAATCAAAATGCAGACTGGTCAAATAATCCAGTTTCTTCGTCAAATATATTAAAAGGGGGAAAAAAGATAGAGGGGAAACCCAAGGAGACCGAAGAGACAAATCAATCAATTGAAACTGGATCTTGTTAGGCTCTTAATTTGATCCCATATTTAAAAGTACATATTGTTAATTTAGTTAGGTGTGATAATTATATTACAGATATGTTTTTAGAGTTACTGTAATATTTATGGATGAAATGAATGTGAATATTTATGAATAAAATTTAAACAAAAGATTTACTTTAAAATATTTCAGAGACGGGAGGTAGGTAAAGAGTTATATGAAACAAGATTAGTCCTAAGCTGACAACTGTTGAAGCTAGGTGATGAACACTGAGAAGTCACTCTACTCTTCTTGCAAGATGTATATGATTGAAATTGCCAAAGAAGTTGAAAATAACAATTGTGTCCAAAAATGCAAAGGCTGTGGCGTATCTCAGGGATCAGCAAACTACAGCTTTCAGGTTAAATTCAGTCTGCTGTCTGTTTTTTGTTAATAAAGTTTTATTAGAACACAACAAACCACACCTATTTATTTGCATCTTGTCTACAGCTGCTTTCAGGCTACAATGGCAGAGCTGAGTAGTTGTTGCAGAAACTGTGTGGCCCATAAAGCCTAAAATATTTGCCATCTGTCCCTTTACAGAAAATGTTTGCCAACTCCTAACTTAGAAGTTGTAACCTGTAACAAGAATTAAGTACTAATTTTTTGTTTGGTTATTATTGTACATACTATTTTTTATGTGCGTTTTTCTCATTTTTTTCAGCTTTTTGAATAACGTTAAACAATATCATCATTTTGTAACTCCTAAGGAGTCAATGTTTGTAGGCAATGCTATCAATAGCAATAGAACTTGGTCATCAATGAATAATGCATAAGAATATCGATGTAATGTGAAAGACTGTGAATGATAAATGGTTTAAGCTACTGCCCTAAAAAAATATATCATAGGTGATTCCAATAACTAGACCAAGTTGAGAACATTAACCTCCTTCCTCTTCATTATTTATGTGAGAAAACAGTTAGGTCATGGAACAGATACCAAAAGAAGGCACCCCCTCAGAGACCCAGACATGTTTCATCATGTAGGTTCTTTCTGTCCTCTCACAGTGTATTAGAGTGTTTTAAAACAAAACAAAACAGATCAAAACAGTGTATGAATACTAGCAAGATGTGCTTTGCATCAGTTTTTTTCTATCTCAGTTCTAGTAGTTCCTACAGACCATATTGGTCAGTACAGTATTGTGTCCCGCAGCATCATTAGCTGCCAAGTGGAGAGAGAAAGAAAGGTAGTTAATGTAATCACTGTCCTTACAGTAATGGTCCATATATTATCTGTCTAATCTTCTAAAGAATTGGGTGGTGCAGAGGGTGGAGTTTTGTAATATTCCAAACACTAGCTTTTCTGAAGGACAATTACGTTGCTGACTGAGGTAGTGGTTTGAAATTGAGAAGTGGGAGGGGAATGGTTGGAAAAAAACACTTCAAGGAATCTAGGGTCCTCACAAGCCTAAGGGAGGTAAGGCTGGAGGAGCAGAAAGGCTTGAGGCTGAAAGACGTAGTTTGAGCCCTGGCTTTTCCCTTATGACAAGGTGACTTCGGAAAAGCCACCTAACCTTTGTGAATTTCAGTTGCCTCTGATGTAGCAGGCTAAACTTCACAAGGTCGTTGTGAAGATTGAGTGGAATAATGTATCTGAAAGAATTTTGCAAACTCTATGATGCTAGGTAAATACAAAGGGTCATTATTTAGGCTCATTCATTCCGTCAATGAACTAGAGCCATCTTTGATAGTTGCCAAGTTCAGCAATGTTAAAAGAAGCACTTGGCTTTCTTGCAGATGGATGATTAACGCTGAATCTAAGCTGTTGCACTTTCTTCATCCGTAGCTAGACAATCCATATTGTCTTTTTAGACCAAATAGCTTATTTTCCCTTTATTCTCTCATCCCTAGGAGGGGAGCCAGATGTGTCATGGAGAAGAAACACAGAATGAAAGGAGAAGCAGGAATTCAGGCTGCCATATACTTTTTAAAGCAAGCAACATTCCTCTCTAATTTGGCAGAGAGAAGGTAAAAGAAATACAAAGTAATGTGTAATAGAAAATAGAACTGAGAAGGGAGGAGTGAGGAATGCAGAGAAGGTAGACATGCTTTCAGATACACTTGGTTTGGGGTCACCCATAGCATGACATTCCAAAGCCAAACACGGTTTCTTGGTCTTGTGCACAGCTCTGGCGTCCTCCCAGCCTATTTACTCCTCTTGGTTCTAAACAGTACCTGACAAAGTGCTATGCACATAGCAAGAACTCAATAAATATTTGTGGAATGAATAGTCCTTCCATTAAGGCTGAAAATAGAGAGTTGGCTACACATATTTCTTTCTTTCTGTAAAAGGACTTTGATTGCTCAGAGGAGGGCTGAGCCATTAAAAGAACATTGAGAATTTAGTCCAGGTTTGAGGTGATTAATTATCACCCTGTTTTCTCTGGCTTGGCTAGATACCATAACTACTTTGAAATGTTCTGTACAGCTAGCATACAGCTAGAAGCCACTGACAGTCTAGGAAACTACTATTGTCTAAACATTTTGTGGAGATGTATTTTTGATCCTCTGTTAGCTGAATTCTTGCTCTTGTATTCAGTCTAATTGCTACTCAAAGCAGAATATTTTTAACTGGTGCATCCTTTCTACCTTGCCCACTTCTAAATACATGAGTAAAAGTGTTTGCTGCTTAAAACAGAGTAAGAGATTCCTCCAGAAGGTGATGTTGCACTAAGAGTCTCTGATACCTTAGATATTGAATAATACTATAGATATTAAATAATACTATAGCTATTGAATAAATGTGTATATTTTATACAATATACTGACCAAGTCATAAGGATATAATGTACAACATGGTGACCATAGTTAATAATACTGTATTTGAAAGTTGCTAAGAAAGTAGATCTTAAAATTTCTCATCACAAGAAAAAAAATCTTATAACTATGGTGATGGATGTTAACTAGACTTATTGTGGTGATCATTTCACATAAACATGAATATTGAATCATTATTTTGTATACCTGAAACTATCATAATGTTATATGCCAGTTATACTTCCATAAAAAATGATTTGACAGGGTTGTAAATTGAATACGCAAAAAAAAAAAAAAAAATACTGAGCAGGATAGTATTAGTTTCTGAAGTTTAACGCAGGTGACCCAGACAGTAATGGCTCTTTTTGAGAAATTTATTGCTTAGGTCTTGCCTTAAGTCAGGTTGGTTAGAATCGGAGCCTGGGATGGGGATTCTTGTTTGAATGATTTACTGGGGAAGCGTTCCCAGAACAGCAGTGCAGAAGCAGGAGAGAGTAAGGAAAGGAGCTAAGCAATGATGTGGTCTTAGCTGGAGACTGGCTTCAGCCTAATCCCTGTGGGGCCCTGACACCATGCACTACATGGCTCCTTTTATTTTTATTTTTTTTAAGTTTTTATTTATTTTTGAGACAGAGAGAGACAGAGCATGAGCAGGGGAGGGGCAGAGAGAGAGGGAGACACAGAATCCGAAGCAGGCTCCAGGCTCCAAGCTGTCAGCACAGAGCCTGACGTAGGGCCCCAACCCACGGACTGCAAGATCATGACCTGAGCCGAAGTTGGATGCTCAACAGACTGAGCCAACCAGGCGCCCCTATGCTGCATGGAATTTCTTACTTGAATACAGTTGGTAACAATTATTTCAGTATATGTGTGTGTGGAGGGATGTTGGAGAGAATGGGATAGGATTGTAAGTATAATGACATAGATTTGGTAGATTTTTCTATGGCTTAATAGAGAATATGTATTATATATAATATAATATAATATAATATAATATAATATAATATAATATAATATA
>NW_024412400.1:19284100-19315038 GCF_014898765.1 Herpailurus yagouaroundi
TAATATAATATAATATAATATAATATAATATAATATAATATAATATATATACATATATAGCTAAATTTATATATATCTATAAATAGAAAATATGTATTATATATATGTATATATATATACACAGATAGTAAATGTATAGCTAAATAGAAAATGTATATATTCTATGGGGATATATATTTCCCATAGAGTGTCATTTCATACCCATTTCACTGCTAGCACTAAAATGGAAATAGCATTTGTTACCTAAATTGGGTTATGGGAGAAGTAGACTAAATTCATACAACATCTTACAATTGTAATGTGATGAAATTTGTCAAAATTACTCATTATCTCTTCCCTTCTTACCTTTTTCTAATTTGTAAAAATAAGTCAATAATTTATGCTATCTCTAAAAGTGTTTATTTTTTTTAAAACGTTTTATTCTTTCACTGACTATTTTTTATCTGACAATTTTTTATTTGACAAGAGCCAAAGTTGGACGCTTAACCGACTGAGCCACCCAGGCGCTCCCCCTACAATTCTTTTTTTTTGACATATGTGCACAGGAAGCTACGAGAAAGCTATATGAAACAAGCGAAGATCATTAAATATGTATACTACAATCCAAAATACTATATATCCATGGGAAAAACAGGCATATGGGAAAAGACAGGCACATACCTGGACCCTGATATGTTTCCATATGAGAACTATAAAAAAACCTGAAGGATGGGGAGGAACGGAGTTGGGAGACTCCAGAAGGCAAGCTGGGGTGTATAAAATGTTTCCAAGTGTCCCAGCATAAAGGTAGCTTAGAAAATGTCAGAAAGATGGCAGATTTTATTAAGAGTAAGCAGAATGATGAGAGAGAACCTCAGGGAATTAGCAAAGTGCCAGGATCAAATGGGAGTGTCAAGAAAGCTGGAAGCCAAGAGCCTCAGGGAGACTCCAGAGGTAGGAAAGTGTTGAGAAACCTTGAAGGGAATGGAATTTAAGCCAGGTTTGGGAGAAAGCCCCTGCAGACACTGCACAATGGCCTGTAATTTACAACCTAACCAGAATCCTCATTGCTTGCTTGAAAAATAACAACCCTTTCCCAGAATGGGAGCCTTGACTCAGCTCATGCCCTGGGCCCTCACCAAGAGCAGTCCTTCAAGACGGCTGCTTCTGCAGGTCACAAATGCCATCTCAGAGGTAATCTTTGCTCTCTGGTCTCTATTGCATGGAGAGACCCTTTGAAAGGTTGACTCACGTTGAGTCACAGTCTATCCCTCTCCAGCTCCTCACTGCTACTGCCGAGGAAAAGTAATCGGAATTTTGTGTTCTGAGGTTAAAAAGGAGGAAAACTGTCGTGCAGCCTGGGCTCCCTGAGGACTCCAGGGGCTTCTGAAGACCTAAAAACAGGTGGCAGGACCTTGAAGGGGCAGAGTGAAGAGAAGGCAGCCACAGCACAGCTGGGCCTCCTGAGCCTGGCCTGACCAATGATGGGGCGGGTCTGCACAGCAGACAGTGGGCCACAGGGGTGGTCTCCAGGCACAGGTGCACTGCCAGGGCAGCATGAGACATGATCTCCTAGGAGATGTGCAGAAAATGTCAGAGCTCCTGGGGTTTTTTATCTGACATTAAACTTTAGTAATAATGAATATGCATATTGACACTGGTGCCTTTGGTGTATATGAGATGGTGCGTGTTACATACAGTCTTTGAGGCATCTTCAGGCAAAGGTAGGAGCTCCACTATGTGTGTGTGCATAAGGGGGGAGGTGGGTGTTGACCTTGGCACTTGCACTTATTTAAGTGTTTCAGAGCACTGTAATCGATGTGTTGTAGGTTGCTCGTGCCATATTAATTGCACTGATGAATTATTATCCCTACTTGAACTAACCCTTGCAAGATGAACAAGGGGATTAGGTAGATTCCTACAAAGAGACTGAAGGCTAAAGTAAACGCAAACATAAGCAAACAGCAAGAGACCAGATCTGATGTCACTTTTATGCTTCATCAGTCACCAAAGAGGTAAAAATGATGTTGATCTAACTAGATATGACAAAGTTAGCCAAAATAAGTTGTCATTCGCAAGATGACTTTATGACATAGATATACATCTATTTTCATGAACAATGTCCTTACCTTTTGTGAACATGGAGCATGAAGATATATGTTTTTAAGAATGGGCTGCCCTTGGTGGAACAGTCAGGCGAAACAGGACAATGAGGAGTTGGCTTTATTTTTCTGTGAATATCGTTCTTAACCATGACTGTCTTAGTCCATTCAGGCTGCTATAACAAAATACCACACCAGGGGGCTTATCGAAAAAATCAGAAATTTATTTCTCACAGTTCTGGAGCCCGGGAAGTCTGAGATCATGGGGCCTGTATGGTTGCCTTCTCTGATAAGGGCCCTCTTCCTGGTTCATAGCTGGCGCCTTCTCAGTGTGTCTTCACAGGTGGAAGGGGCTAGGGAGCTCTGTGGGGTCTCTTTTATGAGAGCACTCCACTGTCATGACCTACTCACCTCCCATAGGCCCCATTTCGTAATACTTCACATTGGACATCAGGATTTCAACATATGAATTTGGGTGGGGGCATAGCAATGGCATATCCCTCCTCTCTCACTGTTGAACAAGATATTGGGTTAATTCCATTCTAGTTACTTTCCAGCTATGCAAAAAGTCTCATGTAGGTAATTATAACTCATTTTCAGGTGTTAGAAGACTCAGCTCAGGCTAATACCAAAACAACACTCTCACATCCAGGGGACCAATGGTGTCAGAAGAGTCCCTCCCTCTTTCTCAACTTCTCTCAGTTAAAAAGAAAAACTGGTGCTGCTATTGTTCTATCTTGATTAACACTGTCTGGCTCTTTCATGGGACATTTTTGTGTTGTTTGGAATGTACTCCTGTGGGGAGTGGTGGGGGTGATACATTCTACTAATGACTCCTTGGTCCAGTGCCCTCAGCTCTTACCTTTGGCAGTCTATGCCCTAGATCCTAACTGCTCAGGTTCCTTCTCTCCATGGGCTGCTCTCTTGGGCAGGTCCCATCACGATGGCTTGAATATGCATCCATGTGTCCATGGGGAGCACCCACACCTTTGCCATCCAAATGGTACAACGTGCTTTACTTACTGTTGCCCTCTCACCTTCTACGGCTGACGGCTCTATCTAGCCTCTTGCTTTCTGTCATCACTAGCTGGTAAGTGGATCCTAACCTCCGTGTTCACCCTTTCCTTCATCCAGTCAATCCCCAAGTTATTCTGATTTTACTTCCTAAATATTTCTCGAATGGATTTTTTTTCCCTCTCTTTCCTTGCTGCCATTTTTGTAGTTCAATCTATTATCTATTTTTCTTTCTAACTTATCTTGTCCTCTTAAATTTTTTTTAATGTTTATTTATTTTTGACAGAGAGAGAGAGAGAGACAGAGCATGAGTGGGGGAGGGGCAGAGAGAGATGGAGACACAGAATCCGAAACAGGCTCCAGGATCTGAGCTCTCAGCACAGAACCTGACACGGGGCTCGAACTCACAGACCGTGAGATCATGACCTGAGCTGAAGTCGGACGCTCAACCGACTGAGCCACCCAGGCGCCCCATATCTTGTCCTCTTAAAACCTACCCTCCACACAACTGCCAGAATGATCTATTGAAAATGAAAATTGGATCATATTGCTACCCTGTATCATGAATGTTGGTATTTCTTCCTGGACATTGCCTACAGGATCAATTCCAAGTTTAACTTCTGCATGATCTGGCTCCTGTTGGGCTCTCTGGTCACCATGTGTACATGATATGCTTCATCCTAGCTGCCTTGATTTTTGCTGTCCTTCTGTCAGAAATGTTTTCTAGCCACCATGCTGTCTTCCCCGGAACTGACTCATTAGTTAAGACTCAGCTTACTTTAGGGGCATCTGGGTGGCTCAGTTGGTGAAGCGTCCAACTTCTGCTCAGGTCATGATCTCACAGTTCATGGATTTGAACCTCACATCGGGCTCTGTGCTGACAGCTCAGAGTCTGCTTCAGATTCCGTTTCCCTCTCTCTCTCTCTCTGCCCCTCCTCTGCTCATGCCCTCTTTCTCTCAAAAATAAATAAACATAAAAAACATTAAAAAAAAAGACTCAGCTTGCTTTAAAGTTTATTGAGAGAGAGAGAGAGAGAGAGAGAGAGAGAGAGAGAGAGAGAGAAAGTGAGTGAGGGAAGGGCAGAGAGAGAGGGAGAGTGATAATCCCAAGCCAGCTCCTGGCTGTCAGTGCAGAGCCTGATGCCGGGCTCTGTCTCACAAACCATGAGATCATGACCTGAGCAGAAATCGGATGTCTCACCGAGTAAACCACCCAGGCACTCCAAGACTCAGCTCACTTGAAGCTCCACCAGGGAATTTTCCTGAAGACCTCACTTCTACCTGCACTCCCGCTGCCGCTGAGCTGGGTTAGGAGCTTCTCTTCATCCCTCTTTAGGCTCTTCTGTCACTGTCAGTTCTATTACTACACTTGCTGTACATGTTCCAGTATGTGCATGTCTGTTTCCCCCATTAGACTGAGCACCTGGGAGGAAGAACAAGGTCATTTTGACTTGAGGCTTGCCTCGTGCTGGTGCGTGATAGGCACTACAGAAATATTTGCTGAAGGAATAAATGAAGAAATGGAAGAATAAAATAAGGCTTTAGGATAACAGCGGGAGACCAGGTTGGAAAAGATGATTCCTCTCCTTCTTTCCTCTATTGTTTCCACCACAGTTCTGAGTCACCACCAAGTGGGCTTTCTCAACAGCAGTAGGGAAGCCATCTGTGCTCCCACCACAGGTCTGTATGTCTTGTTTTCCTACTTAAGAAAATACAAGGCCAGAGTAGATGATCACTCCTGTTTACTTGCACCACAAAGCTTCCCTTGCCTCAGGGGATCATGATGGGTTGCCTGGCTTTAGAAAACAAAACAAACAACCGAACTGGTGCTTGTGGGTTTTCTCATTGGATTCCAGACATGTGGTGCACAGGGCAGAGTGTGAGTAAGTCACAGAAGGGCATTTCTTAGATGCTTCTAGATCTCCAAGGTAGTCTGACGGTCCCAATGCTTCCAAAGCATTGTCATGATGGCGGTTGCCAATAAGAAGGTAGAATCGTTATGGGCAGGATGACAGACAGCCGTGGAAATGTGGGACCAGGATGGGTGGAAGACTTAGGAACAGACTATTCAAGATGGTGCCATGTGATGGGCCCCCTCGATAGCAGGCCACAGGAGGTAGAGAAAGGTGGGAACATGGTGGCCCCAGTGGCACATTTTGCCTCTGTCTGTATTTACCTAGTGTCTAGTCCTGAATCTGGGAAATATCAGATGTCTGCTAAGGGGGGAGGTGACCCAGGACTCCGCACTGTCTAGGATTATTTCAAAAAACAAATAAAACTTGTCCTAAACCATGGCAGTCACTGAAAATAACTTACTCTTGCACACCCATGGATTTTCTAAATTAAGAGAAATGGTTTTGGCCTTCAGTTCCTGCATATTCCTAAGATCATTGTTATCTAAGCAGGAAGTTTCTCTCCCATAAAACTCTGAAGAAACGCCAACATGCTGTTGCTGTCTGCTCAGCATCCATTTCCTCTTTTTCTGATCAAAGAGCCCCACTTTTTCTTTGGGGGAATCATCCTTCTCTGTAATGAATCCATGTGGGATCTGTCCTCTTTTGTTTCCAGGAGTGGACATGTTGAAGACCCAACTAGGCAATAAGAGGATGGCATCCCCTGGCCATAGCGATGTGTCTAGGGGAGAGGACAAACGTCAGACCTAGGAGATACAGGCTCGGGTCTTATTGTAGAATGATTGTCAGAGAGGATCTTTGTATTAGGTTGACTAATATGAGAAAATGTAAGGCCTAGAAATGCTGGAAGCCACATCTGGGGAAAGCCTGCCTGGCAATGATGCCAAGTCAGAGGAAAGCAGAGCCTAGTGATGGGGAAAATCAGAGTCCTGATAACATTGTGTGTATGCCGACATCAAGCCAGACCTGTAACCAACATGCTTTGGACTTTTATGTTCCAAAAGCCAACAAATTTCCTTGTTTAATTCAGGCAGTCTTAGTTGGGTTTTCTATCAGTGTCTCCCCCCCAAGTTTATGACATACTAGACCCTGGAATTCTGCTTAGAGTGGATAGAGCCTCTTCTGTTGCTGTCTAGGGCGTACTTCTTACTAATGCCCTCGGGTTCACACAGAAGCATTACAGATGCCCAAACCTGTCAGGAGTTCTTAGGACAGACACTCACCCTATTTACTCTTCTTTTTAGGTAGGTATGTAAGGTAAAGAAATATTGATTTGAGACATGATACATATTTTTAAGGCTACTATAACATTTTGAATCCTTTTGGGTGGGGGGCACCTGGGTGGTCCAGTTGGTTAAGCATCCAACTTCAGCTCAGGTGATGATCTCAGAGTTAGTGAGATCGAGCCCTACAATGGGCTCTGTGTTGAAGGTACAGAGCCTGCTTGGGATTCTCTCTCTCTCTCTCTCTCTCTCTCTCTCTCTCTCTCTTTCAAAATAAATAAACTTAAAAAAACCTATGAATACTTTCAAAAAGGAAAATAATTTTCCAGTTTTCCCTTACCTTCTATTTCTTTTCTGAGGACAGTGATAAGAAAAGCTCTTCTACTTTGAATCTTGGGTTTTCTATTGTCCTTCCGTCCAGCCTATCCCTCTTCCCCACACTCCACCTGCGGGTCTCCCCACAGCTATGCCTTAGATGGCTTCACCACCCAGGGGCCACACCAGCACCAGCAGTTGCAATTCTGAAAGTGTTCCCATATCATTGTTCTAGCCTTCCATTTCCCCTACTTTCCTATTTGCTTTGAACTCGGCTCTGTCCTCATTTATCCTGCAAATGTTTATTGAGCACCTACCAAGTGACAAGCACAGTTTTTGGCACTTCAGATACATTAGTGAACAAAATTCAGATTCCTGTTCTCAGAGAGCTTACATTTTGGTGTGTATGGTCGGGGGGGGGGGGGAGGTAGATAGATAAGAAATAATAAATATTACAAGCAGGTAAATTATACAGTCATAGAAGGGTCATGAGGAAAAAATGAAAGAAAAGAAGAAAGAGTAAGGGGATCAGGGTTCCTGGGGGTGAGGGTGGTTGCAGGGTTAAAGAGGCCACACTGAGAAGGTGGGATGTGACATGGAAGGAAGGTGGGATGAAGACGTGGAAGGAAGGCTTAGCGGTTAGATTTGGGGGAGGAGCTTCCAAGGAAAGGGAAGAGCCAGTTCCAAGTCCCCATGCAACAGCGTGCCCAGCAGTGTTCATGGAATGGCAGAATGTCTCCCTGGGATGGAGACACGACAGGAGACATGTGTGGGAGGCGAGGCAAGGTGAGCAGTGGGAGGGGAGGTGATGAGATCTGTATCACGGGGGACTTGGGTTTTTACTTTGAGTAAAGGAGGACTTACTGGAAGGTTTCGATAGGAAGAGACGTGATCTGACGCAGATTGTAGAATGATTACTCTGGCTACAGAGTTGAAAATAAGCTTCAGAGGAGCAAGGGTGGAGCAGCGAGTATGTAATCAACGCAGAGACGATGACAGTGGCAGGAGAGGTAGAGACAAGTGGCTGGGTTTATTTGAAAGACGAAGCCATCAGGATTTGCTGAGAGATCGGATGGGGCGCTTGTGAGAGCAGCAGGGGAAGATACTTGCCTTCAGCCTTTGCGAGGATAGAGTTGCCATCACCTGGGAGGGAGAAAACTGAAGGGGAAGCACCTCTGAGGGGATAGCAACAGTTCGATTGAGGACAGCTGAGGACGAAGTTAGTGATGTTGGATAGGGAGTCGAGTACTGGGTTTCAGGAGGTACTAGAAAGGTAAACTTGGGAGTTGTTACCATCTAGATGGTACTTAAAACCTTACTGTGAACTCTAGGTCTTTCTTATCAAGCAATCCTCCTATTACCTTCCTGGTCTGACTTGCAGTGAGAGTTGAGAGCCTGACACATTGGGAAAAAAAGATGGGTTTTAGAGTGGGACAGATGTAGATCAGGATACTAGTGATGCTGCCTTACTAGTCATGTGACCTTGGGCAAGTTCCTTATCTCTCTCACTTGCAATTTACTTCTCTGAAAAATTGAATGATAAAACCCACTTTCTAGGATAGTCGAAACTCATGAAATTAACTAATGCCTGTGAAACTCCTGGCACATAGTGTGTACTCAAGAATTAAGTTCCCACCCCACTCTTTTTTTTTTTTTTAATCTAGTATGGATGCTTAGCAATGATTGCAGCTCTGCTCTTACTTCCCTGGACTAGCTCTACCCAAAGTGCGGTCAATGATAGAAGCATCAACATCTCCTGGAAGCTTGGTAGAAATGCAGCTTCTCAAACCCCATCATCCCAGCCTACTGAATCAAAATTCCGGAGTGGGTCCTAGCAATCTGTGTTTGAACAAGTCCTCCAGGCGATTCTGGTAAATGCTAGAATTTGAGAACCACAGTTTTAGTGGCTACCCTTTCACAAGCTTCCATGTGACCCCCGAGGACACCCATCTGTCTCTGCTCATGGTCCTGCTGTTGTCAGAAAAAGTTATATTGACCAAGTTAAATAGCTTTACTACACATTCTTTCTATTGATCCTTTAGCCCTGACCTCTCAGTTGAGTCCAGACTCATACTTCCAATTTTCTCCACATTAAATAAAACTGTTCTGGAAGATACTCAAACTCAAGGGGCAAGATCCCTGCCACTCAAAAAACAACAACAACAAAAACAACAACAAACAAACAAACAAACAAACAAACAAGAAAACAACTGAAAACCAAAAACTGGCTATAAGACAAATAACCCCAACTTCCCTCTCTTCTTCTAGGTTCCTTATTTTAATACTAGAGAAAGTTATTTGTTGAATGCTCCCTATATGTACCATAACGCGTGTGTTTCATTGAGTTCTCCCTAAAACTCCATAAAGTAGGACTAATGTGAGGTCCCACTTAGCAGACAAGGAATTTGAGGATTAAGGAAATTAAATAGCTGACTCACGGGTACACAGGTCGTGCCAATGAGGGGCACCAGAAGGGGACTTTGAGGCTGAAGAAGGGACTTGTTCTTTCCTGCTCTGCTTAGAATTACTTCCTATGGTTTATGGACAGCAACAGGGCTTCCCCTTCATGCGGAAAGAGAGTGGGCTTTCTTGAGTGTGTGTGTGTGTGTGTGTGTGTGTGTGTGTGTGTCCCAGTCTAAGAAGACTGAATTAAGCAATCTCATCGCAGGGAATCGGGTACTAATCAAAAAACTTTTGGGGCGCCTGGGTGGCGCAGTCGGTTAAGCGTCCGACTTCAGCCAGGTCACGATCTCGCGGTCCGTGAGTTCGAGCCCCACGTCAGGCTCTGGGCTGATGGCTCAGAGCGTGGAGCCTGTTTCCGATTCTGTGTCTCCCTCTCTCTCTGCCCCTCCCCCGTTCATGCTCTGTCTCTCTCTGTCCCAAAAATAAATAAACGTTGAAAAAAAAATTAAAAAAAAAAAAAAACTTTCATTCCTGTCTTCAGAATCTTACCAAAGGTCTCTTTTCTCACGCTCTTGAGGAAACTAGGTCACTTTTGCTTCCACAGAGAAACCAATGGAGCTTCACAAATAGGTTGTCTGCCACTTTAGGTTATTGTTAGTTTGTTTCTATACAGTTGACTTTTGGGATATGGAAATGAAGATCTGTTTTCCTCATTACTTGGGAAAATGAGGTTTATTTTTTGATTCCAACTCTTTAAATACATAAAACAAAATTATTTAAGAAACCAGTAGGAGTTTTTGTAAGGAAGGTTATGTGGTAGAATATATTCAGAGACATGTAGGAGAGGATAAGTGTAGCCAAAAAAAAAAAAAAAAAAAAAAAAAGCTGTAGTGAAAAAAAAAAACAGCTGGAGTGTAGACTTTGGTAATTTTTGGTATTATCATTTGCATTTTAAATGGGTGAGCAATAAAACAGCAGCTATCTATATATGTCTCTATCCAGCCTGACTTTAAAGTACACAATTATGATTTCACCCAGAAAGCTGACAAAGTTTTCAAAGCACCATATTGTCCACTTTCTGCCCCTGAGACACATTGTGTTAAAACAAAGTAGAGGCTTGGTGAGGCCAATGGCTACAGAAATACCACCATGTAAAGCCCTGGGGCTAGAGAACTCACGTTTGAGTCTTCTTTCCTCCACAAAGTTGAGATCTTTGTTGCCTGCCATCGTCGTTTGGGTTCTATAGACTGATGACAACAGAGCATCCAGGGCATTTGGGAATGGATGATTCTCCTTCTTAGTTGTCAGATTATATTTTTTCCTTTCTTACTGATGCATTAAAAGCTTACTCTCTGGAAAGTAGATGTCCCAAGAGAATATTATCTAATCCTAATTACTCATTGGAGAGATTAAAGTAAGAAAGTGTTCCTTAAAATAGAAGGGGGATGGGGCGCCTGGGTGGCGCAGTCGGTTAAGCGTCCGACTTCAGCCAGGTCGCGATCTCGCGGTCCGTGAGTTCGAGCCCCGCGTCGGGCTCTGGGCTGATGGCTCAGAGCCTGGAGCCTGTTCCGATTCTGTGTCTCCCTCTCTCTCTGCTCCTCCCCCGTTCATGCTCTGTCTCTCTCTGTCCCAAAAAAAAAAAAAAAAAAAAAAAAAAAAAAAACAAAAAACGTTGAAAAAAAAAAAATAGAAGGGGATTTTCACTTTGAAGGCACGAAGGTTTTCCCTTCTTATCCTTAGTCATAGAGGTTGCGCTATCCCTGACATCCTTCTTCCTGTTCTGATTCCTGACTCATTAAAAAAATACCGGGGAATATACTCCATTTTTTAAAACATTTTCTTCATGCGTTTGATTAAAGACTGGTATTTTCTGTTGATAAAAATACTCAGGACTGTAGAAGTCCAGTGTAGATGCATTTAGAGACAGATCCATATATACAAAGTGTTGGTGAGAAGTCTTTTGGCTACTGCTTGCAGGGGAGAATCACCTCAGCAGATTACCTTCACGGCTCACAGCCGGGTAGGCAGAGTTCCACATACCATTTCTGCCAGGTAGGAATATTGTTACCTACGTTGCCAAGACTTTGTTTACTCTTTTCCCCTTTCTTTTTTAAAAAAATATTTATTTATTTTGGGGTGAGCGCAAGTGGGAAAGGGGCAGAGAGAGGGGGACAGAGGATCTGGGGTGGGCTATGTACTGACAGGCCCTTCCTATCAGCAGCGAGTCTGATGTGGGGCTCGAACCCACGAACTGTAAGCTCATGACCTGAGCCAAAGTCGGATGCTCAACCAACTGAGCCACCCAGGTGCCCCTCTTTTCCCCTTTCTTATATACTTATCAAATGTAGTTAGCAGTTTTTTTAATTTGTTCCCACATCAGCTTCATGTCCCCAACTAGCTATGCAAGATTTGGGACACCTTTTCTCATCCTTGGACTTCATTTTCTGTTAAAATTATAGGTACATTATCTTTAAAATCTTCATCAGCTCAGAAATTCTATAGTTTCTTATCTATGCTTCTATGTTTTAATGCATTAGACTCTGGTCTTAATTTTTAAACTTATCTTGGTATTTAGCTCTCACTTGAGATAAATGTCACAAGCAGAGATAGGAAGAAATAGTATCTTAGTGTTTTAAGTACAGGTATTAGAAGCTCATGAATTACAATGAACCTTGAGTTACTTGGTGGTGATCTTAACTTTATATCATTTTGCCTCAGATCACTCCTGTACAAAAGGCAGATAGTGTTTGGAGGTCAAAGAAAGAATCCTGGGGGGTGTAATTATGAATGCTATACAAATAAATAATACAAGGACAGGGGCAACATTTATGATTGACAATGGTGTGAAAACCACTCTTGGAATTGTATTGCCTCTTGTTAAAGGTAAAACATAGTGGGGTGTTTTACTAGAAGTCTGTGTGTGCTTGTACTGGGAATCCTGACATAAACTCCATCGTAAATTAAAAGCAAGGAATACTATTTATTCTAGGGGCCTTTGTAAACCCAAATATAGTCATCACTTTGTCTCATTTAAAATATTATGTGTCTGGAAAACATTCATATGTCACTCTGTGGGAGCATTGCCATTCAACTCTTCATTGTCTTTAAAACCAGGAGAAATTTCCACTTAAAAAATTATATAGATTAATTGTAAGGTTTAAAAGTGAAAAATAATTTTTAGATGAGAAGGAAAATGATCTCATTACTTGACTTTTACTCCTTTATTGCCTTTAAAAAACCCCATTGTTTTCATTGTATAATGATAGACTATTAGAGAATAATTAATATAGTTTAGAAAATTTTATAAACATTAAGACAAGTTGAGACAGTTATTTTGACTAATGTCTGTATCTAATCATAAATTAAAATACCGAGAGGAAATCATATAAACATTAAGACAAGTTGAGACAGTTATTTTGAATGATGTCTACACTTGATTGTAAATTAAAATACTGAAAAGAAATATAAACACGGGTTCTTTCTTTAATGTAAAACGTCACATAGGCTGCTCGGTGGTCAGGAAAACCACAGGCTTACTGCAAAGTAAGTTGTAGTGATTGTTTCAGGTCAGTGGTTCAATTTTAAACAATTTGACTCTGTGCTATATGTTTACCAGGCTAGTGTTTAAAAACCTTCATAAATATGTATTCCCAGGATCTATAGCTGTTAGAGAAAGTCTTGTCAACTTTCATGCACTTTTATGACAGATTGTTTTTCTTTTTCACACAAAGGATACATGGCTGACTCAAAGCTCAGAACAGTTCAGTAGCAGTTATATGATCCCATGACAAGTTCTATCGAAGCTGGTTTAAAAATATTCTTCAGGGAATGTTTCAAAGAATGGCACACAGCGACAACTGGAAGAAAACTGCTTTATTAGTAGTTGGCAATTCCTACCAATTCCAGGCCTGTTGCATAGCCTCTGCTCAGCTCCATCGTCTGTTGGCGTTCACAGCCATCTCTAAAATAGCTGCTTACATATTGTGTAGGTAGTAAGGAATACTCTTGGGCAAACTGGGTTTGACTTTACATAAAATAAATTTATATTAAGCCAACAGAAGCAATGTGAAATATAAAACATTGACCTCTCTGATTAAGACTTACCATTCCCTTTGGGGTGCCTAGGTGGCTCAGTGGGTTAAGCTTCTGACTTTGGATCAGGTTACGATCTCACTGTTCGTGAGTTCCAGCCCCACATCCAACTCTGTGTTGTCAGCACCTCTGTCTCCCTCTCCCTCTCTCTCTGCCCTTCCCCTGCTCCCACGTGCTTTCCCTCCCACTCTTTCTAAAAATAAATAAACATGGGGGTGCCTGGGTGGCTCAGTCAGTTAAGCCTCTGACTTCGGCTCAGGTCATGAGATCATGAGTTCGAGCCCCGTGTCAGGCTCTGTGCTGACAGCTCAGAGACTAGAGCCTGCTTCAGATTCTGTGTCTCCCTCTCTCTTGGCCCCTCACCTGCTCACACTGTGTCTGTCTCTCTCAAAAATAAACAAGCATTAAAAATTAAAAAAAAAAAAACAACACTGAAAAAAAAGAAAAGGCTTACTCAGCACTCCCTTTGATCGAAATGTAAATCAGATGGCTCCAGCTTAGGGTCTTTTCAGTGACCCTCCAGGTGAGAGAGGATTTTCATCTCCTGCTTTCCCTTCTCTGCCCCGTTCCCATTTTCACTTTCTCCTCTTTCTTAACCTTTGTTCTCTTTGCTTTCCCACTGAACCCTACTTCTCCTTCCTCTGTTGTTTCCTCTTCTCCCTTTTCCTCTTTATACTTTTTCTCCCTGCTTGGATTTACTTTCTTCCCTCCGTGCTTTCGATCTCCCTTTGTCTCCCTTCTGGTGTTGAAATCATTACCGTCTAGTAGAGCCAAGTAAATGGTGACTGCAAGGACGCCATCCGATGTGTACCACAGAAAATTTACATTTGTGATTCCTTTTGTTGTTTATACTGGCAATTAACGAAATCCAATGTTAACTTCTTAAAGCCATGCCTTAATCAGAGGAGTATTTATATGAAACCACTACATGTGAAATGCAGAGTGGAATTAAAAAGCTTTTTTTTTTTTTTAACACCAATATTATTTCATTTACTAATGTTCACTGCTGGCTATTTAGATTTAGCCTATTGAGTGAAAAAGCAAACAATTAACTCATTTAAGTATAAGTAGCAGATAATTCACGAATAACTAAATTATACTTTCTTGCTACAGTATCTTAACAGGAAGCTTTTAAAGTAGTAACACCTCAGATCTATAACAAAATTGTTTCCTTTAAAACTAAACAAATGCAGAAAAACAAGGCAGGAGGTCAGGCTTTACAAACCAGCCCCTGGGATCCATCTGATCTAACAGTCTCAGCTCATTGAGAAGAGGGATTGCTAGCCTGCAAATGTAAGCTGTCTGAACACTGAGAAAGCAATAGGTTATATTCTGTTTACATTAGTCCTTAGGAAGCAAATATTAAAATAAAAATATTCTGATATCAGCCTCTGTATCTCCATGTGAGCTAAAGGACACCAAGTTTTTACAGGTCATGAAATACTTAACTCTGTACTCTTTCCCCCTCAGAATTGCAATATTAATATCTAAGCAAAGGTAAAGACTAAAAATGTGAAATTAAAAAAATATTACTGTTGAGTTGCAAGACATAATTTTGCAATAAGAAAAAGAAATGTGACTTTAATAGCAATATGACCAAAACATTTATTTCAAATCTCTTAAGTTTGCTGATAAAACACACCCAAATTTTTCTGATCACTGAGGAGGTCTTCCTTGGAAGGCACTCAGGAGGATACCCAGCGAATCAATAGCACATTGCTATATCATTGCTATTTATTAAATATATTCTTCTTTAGTGGTCGTACTATATTTCGTGGGCTATTGCGTTAAAACTACTGTAGGAGGGGCTCCTGGATGGCTTAGCGTCCGACTTTGGCTTAGGTCATGATCTCGCGGTTTGTGGGTTCGAGCCCTGCGTGGGGCTCTGTGCTGACAGCTCGGAGCCTGGATCCTGCTTCCGATTCTGTGTCTCCCTCTCTCTCTGCCCCTCCCGTGCTCATGCTCTGTCTGTCTCTCTCTCTCTCAATAATAAATAAACATTAAAAAAAAAAAAAACTACTGAAGGAAATGGCCTTATCAATATTAAATAATGTAGGTGTTTAATCAAAATTAGCTCATAACATTTTTCAGATCTGGATTAAAATAAATTGCTAGTTTATTTTGATTTGGGGCTAACCTAAACCATTCTTTTTTTGTCTGAGGTTCTTAAATCAAGTTGATATAGTACACTTCCAAAAAAACCCATTTTTTATATGGAAATAATTCCAAGAGCACTGAAAAGTTTCAAGAATAAGAGTGGTATAAAGAAGATCTGTATATCCGTTACCCACGTTCATCCATTATTAACCTTTTATCCAATTTGCATTATTACTTCTGCACACTTTCTGTGTGTGTGTGTGTGTGTTTATATGTATATATAGACATAAGTGCATATATTTTTTCTGAATCATTTGAGAGTCAGTGTCCTATACCGTGCCCCTTCACTCCTAAACACATGGTGTGTATTTTCTAAGAATAGGGATTGTCTCTTACCTAACCAGGTACCGTTAAAACTTGAGTAAATGCATTGATATACTTGTATTTAATATGCATTCTCATTCTGTCTACATACCCAGTAATGGCCCTGCCTCATTCCTCAACCTGGCCCCCAGTATGAAATCTTGTCTAGGATAAGGTATTGCCTCCTGTGGTTGTGTTTCTTTAATTTCCTTTAATCTGGAACATTTTTATACCCATCCTTTGTCTTTTATGACAAAAGTTTCTCATTTTTGGTTTGCTTAATTTTTCGTAGTGCTTACAGCGAGGCTGTGCATTCCTGGCTGGTATATTACATGAGCGATACTGGACCTTCTTAGCGTGTGGCCCGGATGCAAGTACTGTTGGACTCGTCCACGTTAATGATGTTGATTTTGGCCACCCAGTCACGTGTTGTTCTATATCTCTGTCACATAGTATTTTTTTTCCTCTTGCAACTAATAAGCGATCTGCGGGAAGCACATTACGATCACACAAGTATTCTGCCCTTCCCTCGTCAAACTTTCTCCTAGATTTAGCATCCTTTTACAATTTTTGCTTGAACTAATTTTCTCTGCGGTGGTTGCACCGCAAATGTGCAAAAGTCCTGTAGTCCACATTTACCAGCTTGACATGCTACCATAAATAAGATCCCTCCTTTCTCCCTCTTTAAGTATTTATTAGTGGTGAGGACTTATGGATTCCTTTTTTCTCTCACTGGTTTATAATTCATCACTGCCCTTAGGCATTTTGTGCTCAAATTGTCCCAGATTTGGCCAGTGGAACCCCTTCAAACTGCCTCCCCAGTCTTTATGACTTGGTTTATTTTTGTGAGAACTTCCTTATCAGAAGTTCCAAGGCTATCTTTTGTTTATTCTTCCCCGGCCCCAGCCCCAGCCCCAGCCCCAGCCCCAGCACTGGCCTTCTCCCCACCCCCTCCCCGGAGGAACCCTTCCTATTTCCTGGTAGTGGGGAATGGTATTTAAAATGGAATATCTGGTGTCTGGGAGGCTCAGTTGGTTAAGTGTCCAACTTAGGCTCAGGTCATGATCTTGTGGTCCATGAGTTCGAGCCCCTAGTCGGGCTCTGTGCTGACAGCTTGGAGCCTGGAGCCTGCTTCGGATTCTGTGTCTCCTCTCTCTAACCTTTCCCACTCACACTCTGTCTCTGTCTCTCAAAAATAAGTAAACATTAAAAAATATTAAAATGGGATACCTGGGTGCTGCTGAGGTATATTTGTTTCTATGGCCTTTCAGCAGACAAAGCTAATAAATATCTGTATGTGTGTGTACGTGTATACACACATACTTACACATGCACAGACATGTGTATATGTATGTGCATAAGCATGCATGTATATATGCATAGACATACATATGTTTAAAAAATCATGGGTTCACCTAGTCCTGCAAGTCCAATGTATCACCAAAGGGTTTTTTCTCACCTTCCTCTATTTTCTGTTTGTATGTTTCTTCTTTCATAGTGAGAACCTGGCCACCAACAATATTGACACATTTATTCCTTCATTGCTACACTGTATCCAAGATGGTTTCAGAAGTACTTAGCTCATACCAGTGCAATAAACAAGGCTACAAAAATAGAGCTTAGATTGTGTGTGCGGTTTTACCTCTGCTCCACAAACTACACAAGACTGAAGATACAGATTTGAAGTCACACATTCTGCTCTTTTGTTTCTTAGATTACATTTTTTCCTTCCCTATCTACTACGAATATGGTATTCACTTGAAAAATCATTGGATTCATTATTTTCGCTTGCTTTCAGCTTTAGATTTTAAAATTTTTCCCTTCCCATCTTTGTTGATTGAATTTGATTTAATTTTTTGAATGTCTAGAACCGTAACATGCTTCCAAAATTCAAAACTGTATGAAAAGAGAGTCAGAAGCATCACTCTGTCCTACATCTTCTACCTCACCCTTCCCACCCCTGTTTTGGGCTCGTGTTCTCCCTGTGTGTCTTTGATAAAGATAGCACGTAAATGTATGCTAAGTTATTTCCTCTTCTTTTTTTCCTCTATATGTCTGCCATCTATCTATCTATCTATCCATCAACTTCATTTGCATTTTACTTGAATTTTTTTTCTTTGCTTAACAATAATTCCTGGAAATACGTTTATATCAGTTCATAGACATCGTTCTCTTCCTTTTGACAGCTTCATGGTTCTCAAATGTGATCGTAAACCAATCAATCCTCTGTATGTAGTCTCTGATACTTTGCAATTACAAATAGTGCTGCAGTGATTGAACGTGTGCATGTGTATTTTCATATTATGGAAGGTATAATCTCCAGGATAGATTTCTAGAAGGGGGGTTGCATATGTAGTGTTGTGAAATATTGCCTGTCCCCTCCACATGGGAAGTCTCCTTGATGTTGCATTTCTACCAGCTGTGTAGGAACATACATGTTTCCCCACAGCCTCAGCAGCCAATGGAGTATGTTGTCAAGCTTTTCAACGTTTGCCAATCTACCACAGTGAGAAATAGTATCTCACTATGGTTTTAATGTGCATTTTCCTTATTGGGAGTAGTATTGTACATCTCTCACATTAAAGGCCACTTCTATCTCCTACAATTTTTTTCTGTGTCTTTATCTTTTTTTCTTTGGGATTTATGGTCTTTTTCCTCTCAGTTTTTTTTTTTAAATTTAATGTTTATTTATTTTTGAGAGAGTCTGAGACAGAGTATGAGTGGGGGAGAGACCAAGAGAGAGGGAGACACAGAATCAGAAGCAGGATCCAGGCTCCAAGCTTGAAGCCATGAACTGTGATATCTTGACCTGAGCCCAAGTCAGACTCTTAACCAACTGAGCCACCCACGCACCCCTTTTTCCGCTCAGTTTTAAATCATCCTTTATATAGTAGGTCTGTTAGCTCCTTGTGGATGTAATATATAGCAATTGTTTTCTCCCCATTTATTGTTTGTCTTTTGACTTTATTTATGGTCATTTTTTTTCTTGGCCATGCAAACATTCTTTATTTTTATATAGTCACGTTTATCAGGCTTCTCTTACTGTGTCTAAATTTTTAGTCACGGAAGGACTCTCCCTACACCCAGGCTAAAGAGGAATTCACTTACTTTCCTCTGGTATTATATAAAATTTGTCTAATTTTATTTCTTATATTAAGGTCTTAGATACATTTGGAGTGTATGCTTGTGTATAGTTTGTGGAATTAACCTGGTTTTATCTTTTTATCCAAATGGTCATCCAGTTATCTCAACATTTTATTAAAAAGACCAACTTTGCCTCAGTGATCTAAGATGCCGCTTCGATCGAATACTAGATTCCTGCATTTTGTTGGGCATGTTTCTGAACTCTGTTTTATTCTGCTGGTATGCTTGCCTACTTACGCAACAGTACTGCCCTGTTTTAATTCTCAAGGCTTTGCAGAAAGCTGAGAGAGCAGTCCTTCCTAGAACTCTTCCCTTTTAGTGTTTTCTAGCTGTTCTTTCATGGTTTCCTCGCCTTGTGAACTTTAGGATCAATTTGTCTGGCTCCATAAATAGCTTATGAGTATTTTAATTCGAATCCCATTAAATTGATCAATTCCCTTAGAACGGGTATTTTGATGATGTTGAATTGTCCTAAGAACAAGGGATGTCTTTGCATTTGCTCATCTCCTTTAGGGCAGCCCATCCTTCTTCCCTCCTCTTCACAAAATAAGCTTTTATTGTAACAAGATAAGTATATGTACATTGTAGATATTAGAAAATGCAGAGAAGCCAAAAGTGAGATGGTAAAAAGATACCATTCTATAGCCCATTCATTATCATGATTAAACTCTTAGTGTATATTTTTTCCTATCTTTTATCTAGGAGATCATACTGTGCATGTTGGCTTGTTAATTGCTTTTTTCAGCTAAAAATCTCTAACTTTTCATGTCCTAACGCCTATGGACATCTTGTCTAACATCGTGTTTGTATTATAACTTCCACAATTGGACAGGCTATTCCTCATTTTTTTAAATGTTTATTTATTTTTGAGAGAGAGAGAGAGAGAGAGAGTGACAGAGCGTGAGCAGGGGAGGGGCAGAGAAAGAGGGAGACACAGAATCCGAAGCAGGCTCCAGGCTCTGAGCTGTCAGCAGAGAGCCCCATGCGAGGCTTGAACTTAAGAACCGCGAGATCAGGACGGGGGCCGAAGTTGGGGATGCTCAATCGACTGAGTCACCCAGGTGTCCCTGGACAGCCTATTCCTAATCAAAGTGAGTAATGATATTAGGTACTCTTTAATTTTTTTTTCTGCTGTGCTTCAATCTATATGATGGACTGACAGGCCGTGCCTGCTTGGGATTCTCTCTCCTCCTCTCTCTGCCCTTCCCCTGTTCTGTCTCTCTTTCATTCTCTCTCTCAAAATAAATAAATAAACTTAAAAAATTTTTTTAAAGTTAAAATTTTAAAAAATATATGGTGAAATAAATAAGAAATTTAAGTGGCTGTGGGCAAGGGAAAGAAACACTTTGAAGACCTTGTAGGTGCCACATACTTTACAAAGTGTTATTTAATTCTCAGACAACCATGTTATTGATTTTGCTTTCTACATGTTGGGGAGGGGAGTACTCTTTCAGAGAACTTATCTTACTTCCCTGATAATAGCCCATGAAGAGCGAGAGCAGGACTCGGATCCTGCTCTGTGTGCCATAAGTGTACGCTTTCTTTTCTATTTTTTTTTTTAATGTTTATTTTTGACAGAGAGAGAGAGAGAGAGAGACAGAGCATGAGCGGGGGAGGGGCAGACAGAGAGGGAGACACAGAATCCGAAGCAGGCTCCAAGCTCAGAGCTTTCAGCACGTGCCTGATGGGGGGCTCAAACCCACCAACCGTGAGATCATGACCTGAGCTGAAGTTGGATGCTCCACCGACTGAGCCACCCAGGCGCCCCAACGTACACTTTCTTTAAGTTCAGTACGTGTTAAAAACATTGCATCATTCTTATTGTATCAAAGGTTTACATTGTCTTATTTGGCTTTTAATTTTTTTAATGTTTATGTATTAAAAAAGATTTTTTTTTAACGTTTATTCATTATTGAGAAACAGAGAGAGACAGAGACAGGGCATGAGCATAGGAGGGGCAGAGAGACGGGGAGACACAGAATCCAAAGCAGGCTCCAGGCTCTGAGCTGTCAGTGCAGAGCCTGACGCAGGGCTTGAATTCATGAGCCATGAGATCATGACCTGAGTTGAAGTTGGATGCTTAACCAACTGAGCCACTCAAGAGCCCTTCTACATTTATATTATACTTATTAAAATTGTTTTTTTAACATTTATTTATTATTGAGAGACAGAGAGACACAGAGCGTGAGCAGGGGACGGGTAGAGAGAGGGGGAAACACAGAATCTGAAGCAGGCTCCAGGCTCAGAGCTGTCAGCACAGAGCCTGATGTGGGGCTCGAACTCACAAACTGCGAGATCATGACCCGAGCCGAAGTCGGTCGCTTAACCAACTGAGCCACCCAGGTGCCCCCCCCCACCAAAAAATTTTTTTAATGTTTATTTATTTTTGAGAGACAGAGAGAGAGAGACAGACACAGCATGAGCCAGGGAGGGTCAGAGAGCAAGGGAGGCAGAATGTGAAGCAGGCTCCAGGCCCTGAGCTGTCAGCACCAAATCCGACACAGGAATCAAACTCACAAACTACGAGATCATGACCTGAGCTGAAGTCGGATGCTCAACCGACTGAGCCACCCAGGCACTCCTGATTTTTAGAGGTACCTGTGAAGTCAGTAAGGCATGGGCTATTATGACACGAATTTTGCAGATAAGGAACTGGGGCTCAAGAGGGGGTAAGTGACCCAAGATGGCGGTTAGTGTCAGAGTTGGTTCTGGAGCATGTGACCCTGCTCTTTTAGGATATCACTCTCAGCCTAAAAATTCAAAGGAAAACAATTACACCTTTTCCTATCAATCTTAGACATGGATGATTTGAAAATGAAATTTTTGTAGGAGAATAGCAAAGCACTCCACACTTGTCCCATGCTGGCTGGAAGCCTTCCTTTGTTCTCTGTGAGTCAGAGGGTGGCAGGCACTTCCCCGATTACAATAATTTTTGTTCCTATTGCCACTTGCTGTCTTACCAGCAAAATGTAAGAACTGAATTTGAATCAGCGAATCTCCAGGAAGCTCAGAAAAACAGACATCTGGGTCACCCACACCCCAGAGATGAGTATTTAATTGGTCCAGGGTATGACCTGGTCTTCGGGATCTTCGAAAACTACCCATGATGCTAATGTGCACCCAAGGCTGAAAACCCCTTGCCTAGATGATTTTTAAGGTACCTTCGCTGTTAATATTCTATGGTTCTGAGATTTCTTGTTCTGTAGTAGTTAAGAGGAGTACAAACTCTGAAATTAGCTGAAATTATAATAGTTGGATCTTAGGTAATCACGGAGTCTCTTTAATCTTTAATTTCTTAAGGGTTCCTCTAATCTTAATTTCATCTATGAAATAGGCATAGGTATGTGGCACGTAATGTGACAGAGTTAATGGTCATGGATATTTCCTAGTTTTTGTGAAGAAAATATATGATGAAATTATTAAAGCACTTAACATGTAGACCTGCAGATAATTAGTGCTCGATAAATGTTAGCTATTATTTTCTGTCTAACCTCCTGGTTTCTCCTTGAAATACTGATTTTGAAGGAAGGAGAGTGAATCCCAAACTAGATGCTAAATCATGGGACTTTATCTGGTTTGTAACATACCTGGCACCGGGCTGCATAGTGTTAACGGAGCCTTGAACCATAGATGGTAGGCAGTAGAAAGTGCCCATGGGGAGGAGCTGCAGAGAGAGTTGACTGAAGGGAGGCCCACCGTTGCCCTGGGCTGAGAGACCGATGGGAAAAGTGGGGGAAGGAAAATCCAATGGGATTCGCTTTGGGTGTTGCTGTGTGCGTGCCCCTGGGAGTGTAAGAATGTGTGAATCTGTTTAAGTGAAATTTCTCCATGTGTCAGGACACAGAAGATGATGAGAGGGAAGAAAAACAAGGAATTAAGGAACTGAAGAAAAAAGTACATGAGAACACAGAGAAATACCACCCCACACCTGCTTTCACCTTTTCCTTACCACCCACAAAATCTTGGCTCATTTTCATTCACTTCTGTGTATGTATTTTATCTTGGCTACTGTTGGAAGAAAGAAAAATTTGGAGTTTTAAAAGCCTGGGGTAGCTTTGAAATCACAGATGTTGTGTGACCCAAGTCTCCTCTCTGCTTCCTCCCTTCCTCCCTCCTTCCTTTCTCCCTTTCTCCCTCCCTCCCTCCCTCCTTCTTTCCTTCCTTCCTTCCTTCCTTCCTTCCTTCCTTCCTTCCTTCCTTCCTTCCTCCTCTAACATTAATAAAGAGCCAGACTCACTTACTACTCAGTAAATACTTGTTGAATTAACATATTAGACTTTGGACTTAAAAAATTAAAAGCCAGGGCTGGCATCTTTGAGAGGCTCATAATTTCCAAATTTGGGGAGGGCTTCACTCATTGGATTGACATTATAATGAACTCATTTTCCTTTCTTTTTTTTAAAATATTTTTTTAATGTTTATTTTTGAGAGACACTGATTGCAAGCGGGGGAGGGACAGAGAGAGAGGGAGACACAGAATCCGAAGCAGGCTTCAGGCTCTGAGCTGTCAGCACAGAGCCTGGCACGGGGCTCGAACTCACAGACTGTGAGATCATGAACTGAGCCGAAGTCGGCCGCTTAACCGACTGAGCCACCCAGGCGCCCCTTTACTGGGGGCTTCTCTGTCAGCACACAGCCTGATGCAGGGCTCCAACGCAGGAACCATGAGATCATGACCTGAGCTGCAGTCGGATGCTCAACCGACTGAGCCACACAGGCGCCCCTGGACTCATTTTGATCCCTGCAGTTTGTTACAGTAATTCTCCCACTTTGTTTTACATCTCAGTCACCTGGAGGGCTTGTTAAAACACAGCTTGCTGGGCTCACCTGCGATTTCTGATTTGGTAGGGCCGACGTGGGGACCAGTAATCTGCACTTCTAAGAAGTTCCCGGGTCCTCACTTTCCCTCCTAATTGCCATCAGAGAAAATGGCATAACACAGGCTGCTTTAGGAAGCATTTTTGCCTGGTGGTGGTGGTGAAGGGGGCACGGCCGGATGCATCCTGTGCCTGTGAAACCCCTGACGGGGCTGAGAGGTAAGAGTAGAGATGAGTCAGAACTTTTCTCTTCAGAGCTACCATGCTCACCTGGCTCAAATGGTGCAATGAGCAACGACTGTCTTTTGCGTAAGAGCTCACCACTCCTGCATTTAATGGAAATGTCTTCACATTGTGACACATTATCTTCTTTCAATCTAGAGCAGTTGTTAATATATTTTTTGAGTGGATCTGTTTCCACAGGTACTTGGAAGAAGACATTATGGGTATAGTAGCGTAACAACTTACCACATTTAGCCTCCTCTTAAAAATATCATTCCCTAAGAACATGTTAATTTGGTAGTGGTGAAGAACTCTTTCTTTGTAAGAGCCCAAGCTACCTACATGCACTTGACTTAGAAGCCAGTGTCTCAGGTCCAGATTTCTCTCGAAGCTCTGGAGGTCTCCCCTGGAATTCTCCATGGGTACTTTAAGCTTGTCATAGTCAACCCAGAGCCCATCATCTTCCTTCCCAAGCTCTCCCCTGTACCTCTGTTTTCTATTTTGGTGATTAGCACTGTCATCTAACAAGTTTCGCAAGCTGGAATCCTCCTGCCTCCTTCAATTTCTAGGTCATGCGGGCTCTTAATAGATATATTTGCTGTGCCCTTTGATCTGTTCCCTCAGCCATGGTCTCAGCTAGGCCCTCATTCATCTGACTCATCATGATGGCCTCCCAGCTGGTGCCTCATTTGGTCCCACTCTGGGCCCATCTCCCCAAAGCTGCTAAAGTACTCTTTTAAAAATGCAAATTGGGTTTCATTGCTCCTTTATTCCACATGGCTTTCAGAATAAAATTAGAATTTCTCAGCCAAGAACAAGGCTCTTCAGCATTTTGCCTTTGCTTGCCTCTCTGCCCTCAGAGCTTACCACTTTCCATTTTGTATCATTCACTCTAGTCATGTATAACCAACTGGAGGGCACCGAGGCATTACTGTGTTTTAGATATTAATACAAAAAACCTTTATTTTGAAGTAGTTTCAAACAGAAAAATTGCAAGACTAGAACAGAAACCTCTCATGTATTCTTCACCTAGATTCACCAATTGTTAACAGTTTAACACATTTGCTTTATCATTCTTTCTATCATCTCTCTATCTCTAATCTCTCTGTTTTCTGAACATTTTGAGAGTAAATCATAGACATACTCCTTTTATCCAAGAATGTATTTCCTAAGTGCAAAAGCATTCACTTACTCAAACACGGGGCAGTTACCAAATTCAAGAAATTTACATCAATAAAATAGCATTACCTAATTTATAGACCCCATTTAAATTTCACCCATTAAAAAAAATTGAAGTATAGTTAACACACAATGTTGCATTAGTAACATATTTCAAGTGTACAACATAAAATTTCACCAAATAAAAAGATTTTTTTTAATGTTTATTCATTTTTTTTGAGAGAGAGAGAGAACAGAGCGTGAGCTGGGAAGGGGCAGATAGAGAGGGAGACAGAATCAAAAGCAGGCTCCAGGCTCTGAGCTGTCAGCACAGAGCCCGATGAGGGGCTCGAACTCACTGACCACAAGGTCATGACCTGAGCCGAAGTCAGATTCTTAACTGACTGAGCCACCCAGGTGCCCCAAAATTTCACCATTTTTTAAAACACTTTTATTTTTTATTTTTGAGAGATAGAGATAGACAGAGCATGAGTGGGGGAGGGGCAGAGAGAGGGGGAGACACAGAATCCAAAGCAGGCTCCAGGGTGTGAGCTATCAGCACAGAGCCCGATGCGAGTCTCTAACCCAGGAACCTCAAGATCATGACCTGAGCTGAAGTTGGACGCTTAACTTACTGAGCCACCCAGGCACCCCAAATTTCACCAATTTTTATAGAACTTTTGTTTTGTTGTTCTCTGCAGCCACTCTTTGCATGTAATTGTCATGTTCTTATAATCTTCTTTAATGTGGACAGTTTTTTGTGCATCCACGGCAACTCCCAGTCTCATCTGTCTTTCAGGAATATTCTTTGCCTCATTACCCAACAGATTCTTACTTCATCCAACTAGCACTGACAAGCACTTGCCCAGACATGTTTTACATGACCTCCCAATCTGATTTTCCCAAATTTCCCCTCCTGTTGCACCACGTGAAAAGCTTCATTCTTGAACTAATCATATTGCTTTTCTTATTTGGTTTGTAAGCCACTCAAGGATGAGGATAAAGCCTTATTTAACTTTTTATCACCAGCGGCCAGCAAAGTGCTCAACACAAAGTTTGTGTTCAGTATGTGTATTTTTAATATTTTGATAAGTGTGCTCCCATGAATGAGTGTCTAACATTTAGAGGTCAGTACCCCCGATATCCAAAGAGCCCCCTCAGACTGATAAAAGTGTGGGAACATGGGTTGGTAGGAGTGTGAATTGCTATCACCTACTGGGAAGGTAATCTGGCAGTATCTGACAAAGTTAAAATTTAAGGAATTTAAAAAATCCTGTTGTGGGGGCTATATCTTTGATGAAACAAAGGATAGTACATAAAGACATGAGTGCAGTGAAGTTTATTATAACATCATTTACTATAATTAGAAAAATACCAGAAACAATTTAAATATTCATCGGCAGAAGAATAGTTGATTATGGAATATTCATACAATTAAAAAGAAATGAACATTTTGGTACATCCATATAGTAAAATGGAATGAAGGCATAGCTACCATGCTGAACAAAAGAAGCAGAACACAAAAGGGTGCAAACCTTTGGACTCAATTATAGGAAATTATGAAACATGCAAAATCATATCATGGTTTATTGGTATGGGGAGGGCAGGTTTGATGAGGAAGGGACACATGAGAACTTTCTAGAATGATGGAAACGTTCTGTATCTTGACAGGGGTGTCAGTTCCATGGGTATACGCACTTGTAAAAATCTCTTGGGCGATACGCTTACACTTGTTAATTTTAACAATATTCCCAAGGAAATTTGTCATAATGGTATAGTAGGACAATAAAAACAGCCAAAAACTTGGAAACACCCTAAACGTTCATCTCTAAAGGAATAAGTATATTTTGATATAGGTATAAATAAAAATGATGTAATTACTTAAAAAAGAATAAGTACAACATAAATGTCCTAATCTGGAGGGATAGGCATGATATATTTTTAACAAAATAAAAATTGTTTAATAGAGTATATAGTATATTATTTTTATAAAAAGTAGCAAAAACTTTCATATAATTATAAATGTTTATATAGCCTATGGAGAAAGGTTATAAAGGAATCCATGCCCAATTCAGCACTGAGAATCTACATGTATTTCTGCAGTTTGCATGTATTTTTATGATTAAAAAAAATCCCACAAAAGTGAATTCAGTCACAAAAATACGTGCAAGGAAACAGAGAAGTAAATACATATGAAATAAAACTAGTGGGGAAAACACATTATGGGGCTGAAGACATAGTTACTGCTTGGCTCAATTCCAGTTGTCATTCCCTTCCAGCTGTCATTTGCCTTTTTGTCCTTTGTCCAATTGTTTTTTGTTGAATAGCACTGTTGAGTGAATAATATGAGAAAGTAATATAAAGAGCTCCTGAAAAAAAGAATCAGAGAACATTACATCGTGTTCCCATTGAAGTTAAGCATGTGAGTGAGCCAGCAGACTGGTTGGAACTGGTGAACCAGCAATTGAGCAAATTTGACAACTTTTGGCAAATATGACTTATGTTGTGGGGATGAGGCAGAGATGTTTTCATGTGTCTTGTATTTATTTGACCAAAGCTTTTTCTGAGGGATGCACAATTATGATGTACACAGAACGGACAAAATGAAAACAAATGTTTGTGTGGTCAGGCTTGTCCTTCTGGCTAAACCAGCCCACAGACCAATGCGCCCAAGCCTCCCTCTGTTTCTACGGAGGCAGTGTGCTGTAGGAGAAAGAGAATTTTTAGAAAGGAAGAAAGAGGAAAGAAAATAAAAAAGAGCTCAAGCTTTAGAAGGGAGGCAGGGGTTTGAGTCAAGCCTTCTTCGCTTAAAAGCATACCAATGGACAAGTGTCTGACTTCTCTGAGTCTCTCTTTCCTCATCAGAGGTGACTGTGAGGTTTGCTGGATTTAAAAAGACAGCACAGTGCCTGGCAGGTGTTAGATACTTGAACAGATTAATGTATGTTCGTTTCTAGTTTGCACTGTCATATTTATACTTGCCCAGAAACATCCTAGTATTTTTCTTTAGGCAATTCCGATCTTAGTGAAGGAAACTAGCTCAGAAACAAAGGGATTTATCTAGCCACATAGGTAACTTTCCATATTTCACCTACATTGGACTCAGGTCTACAACTTCCCATCATGAAGCTGGCTTTCCTCTGCCCTCGCTTCCACTTTTCATCTCGAGCTGTACAGTCTTAGCAGAACAGGATCCTTAAGTCTGCATTTGTGATAAAAGAGACAGCAGCTTATACTAAAGTGGCTTTCTCTCTGTGTGTTGAGTCTGCCTGACTGATAACAGATCAGAAACAGCGAGTGGCCTTTGAAATTGAAACACTGACTGTAGTGGGGAAAATGAAAGGATCTTACGTTTTTGATCAAAGGACGATATCTTCCAACTTGGAAAAGGGGGTTATTCTGCCTGCCAAGGCCTCTGATACTGTGTTACCTACTTACCCTAAGGAAGAAGATTCAATTTCATAGCTATTACATTGCCACATAGTTTTAAAATATATTTATAGATACACATTTCCGCAGTCATTTTGCATTCCTTTTCCAACTTCTGTCCTTCAATCTGGCCTCCAGGCAAATGGTCCTGTGATTCCTACTCTAAATAGCATTTAAACAATTCTCTGGATCCTTAATCCTTAATGAACATTCCCTACTAAAGAGAAGACAAACTTTAAATAAAGGGAGGGTCTTAGATAAAATGAAGGCCACCATGGTGAATGGTAGGTGTTTAGTGGGATAGTTTCTGGTGTAATTCCACAGGATGAGATTTTGTGTTATTAATAAAACTGGCTGAGGGAGATGTGTGGATATGGAAATGGCATAGACCCTGACTATGAGTCCAAGGTCAGAACTCATGGGTGTCTGAAATGAGGAGAGGTGCTCAAGAGAATGAGAAGAAAGGGGTTTTTAACACTAGACAAGAAAGGAGGCTGCCATAACTGACCACTGGGGACAGTATGACTACAAATTAGACAAGGGATGGACAGATGGGAGACAACGTGGAATTATTTGCCCAAATAAAGACTGTATTCTATAAAGGCAGCCTTGGGTATTTTTGCGGGGGGGGGGGGGGGGCATGCTAAGTCTTTATTGACTTATAAGTCTATTCACTTACAAGTTATGTCAGTTGCTGGCCTATCAATCATAAATTCTGAATCTGTTTGCACTCAACATGTGTGTGTATATATATATATATATATATACACATACACATAAAGATATACACTCATATTGAGTTATATTGTCTTATTTCAATGTAGAATTGGCTTCTGCTTACCAGTCCAGTTATTTGTTTCTCGGTTACTCAAGCTAGATCTCAAACCACAGGTATTCTAGATTTTTCTCTCTCCTTACATACCTAATTTCCATTTATATCCTCAATTCCTTCTCACTCCTCCTACCGATGGCTCTTTTTAAAATTTTTTTAAATTTTTAAAAATTTTATTTAGACCCAAGTTAGTTAAATTGAGTGTAATAATGGTTTCAGAAGTAAAACTTAGTGATTCATCACTTACATATAACACCCAGTGCTCATCCCAACAAGTGCCTTCCTTAGTACCCATCACCCATTTAACCCATCCCCCTAACCACCTCCCCTCCAGCAATCCTTAGTTTGTTCTCTGTGTTTAAGAGTCTCTCATGGTTTGCCTCCCTCTCTGTTTTTACCTTATTTTTCCTTTCTTTCCCCTATGTTCGTTTGTTCTGTTTCTTTCTTTGTTTCTTTCTTTTTTTTAGGCTTCACTCTCCAATATGGCAGCCACAAGCCACATGTGGCTCTTGAGCACTTGAAATGCGGCTAGTCTAAATTAAGATATGCTTTAAACTTAAAATACACAATGAATTTCAAAGACCTCGTATGAAAAAAGGAATGTAAAATATCTTAGCAATTGATACAATATTTTTAATTACTATATATAATATTAAATTAATGGAATATAATATTGTCAAACATAGATATAATATTAAAAATGATATTGTAATATTGACTATAATATTTAAATTATAATATTTTGGATCAATTAAATTTAATTAAAATAACTTCACATGTTCCTTTTTATGTAAAAAAAATGGCTACTAGAAAATTAAAGATTAGGTTGTGTGGCATGCATCTGTGGCCCACATTATATATCTGTTGGGTAGTACTTCTCTAGGCCTTCTTACCTCTTCCTTTAAGGAAAAAAAGAATTGGAAATACCCAAAGCAAGTTCCCAGAGGGCTCACCCTAGTCCACATATTGATGTGCCATAAGTTTATCTCTATCCTTCATAGACAGTACCATGGACTGGTTAAGAGCACAGTGCTAGAATCACAGTGCTTTGGGTTCAAACCCTGACTCTGTTGCTTGGTACCTATGTGACTTGGGGCAAGTTACTATATCTCTCTTTGCCTGTTTTCCCATCTATTAAATAGGATATTAACAGAAACTACTCCAGAGGATAAGGTAAAATAAGATAAATAAGGTAAAAACTACTTCAGAGAATGAGGATCAATCGAGTCAATGGATGAAGCACTTTGAACTGTGTGTGACTCAAAGAAAATACTCAACTAATGTTAGCTACTTTATTGTTCCTGAAGATCACAGAGAAAGACTGTCTTCTACTTTGTAACTCTTAGGGGATTTGAGTGTCTATTTATTTATTTATTTTAAATTTATTACTTTTTTTTAATGTTTATTTATTTTTGAGACAGAGAGAGAGCATGAGCAGGGGAGGGGCAGAGAGAGAGGGAGACACAGAATCTGAAGCAGCCTCCAGGCTCTGAGCCGTCAGCACCGAGCCCGACGCGGGGCTCGAACTCACGGACTGCGAGATCGTGACCTGAGCCGAAGTCGGATGCTTAACCAACTGAGCCACCCGGGCGTGCCTCCCTTCTGTCTTTAAATAAGCTCCACCAAGTCCGGATTAAAAATTCTCTTGAGGGCGCCTGGGTGGCGCAGTCGGTTAAGCGTCCGACTTCAGCCAGGTCACGATCTCGCGTTCCGGGAGTTCGAGCCCCGCGTCGGGCTCTGGGCTGATGGCTCAGAGCCTGGAGCCTGTTTCTGATTCTGTGTCTCCCTCTCTCTCTGCCCCTCCCCCGTTCATGCTCTGTCTCTCTCTGTCCCCT
>NW_024412400.1:19315438-19339935 GCF_014898765.1 Herpailurus yagouaroundi
GTTGAAAAAAAAAATTAAAAAAAAAAATTCTCTTGAGTATCCTTGACCTTGAGCTGACCTCTGTATTTTTTCACTTTCTTCTGCATTTCCTCTCTTTAAAATCCCTTGCAGTCTGTTTTTCTTCAAGAATATATGCTCCACACATCCTGACCGTGTGGTTTAGGACCAGTACTAGGAGACAGAAAGGATCAGGCTCATTCCTATGGGGTAGGGGACAGGGAAACCAAGCCCAAGTTCTAGAATAAAGGTAGTATCAAGAGAGAGGGAACAATCATCAGATCCAACGGGGAGTAAACACAGGGCAGAAAACTCTCATAGTGTCTGTGTCTGGAGACGAGGAACAGGAGAAAACTGCTTCTGGCAGAGTCTCCTCCCTGGGGAACTGATATATAGAGGTAGGCTTACTGTTTGAGGGTATCTTTGGCTCATCTGTAGGTGCGGGTGAAGCCACAAACGTGCCAATCTGTCTGGATAATTACAATAACCGAGTAAGTGGCTTTTTCCGTCTTCCTTGGCCTTTGGACATTTAGCTGACATCCCCACTTTATGCTTGCACATTATTCCTTCTCTCCTGTCGTCATTACCAGGGGGGAAGGAACCTCCTGGCATTCTGGGGCCTCCGCAGTTTAGGAGCACAGACAATCAGAGAAAGGGTAACCTGTCAGGCAGAACTGAGTTCGTAGGAACCAGCTGGATGCAGAATCTCCTGAGGAAGGTTGCCTACTCTTGAACAATCTAGGGACATGGTGCGTGTAGGAAACTGAGATCTGCCTTTGCTGGCAGGTGAGAGGTGAATCTGTAGGGAGAGGTGAATCTGTAAACCAGACCATGGACTGAATCCCGGGTGGAGCTAGTAAGCGGGACCACACAAATAGAGGTACAAGTGAGGCAGAATGAAATCCAAGAGGGAGAATGTCCTGGAGCCAGGTGAAGAAAGTGTTTCAATGAGGAAAAGACTGACCAGCTGGGTAAAAGGAAGGCGGATCAATGTGGGCCTTGACTGGAGCAGGTTTAGTGGAGCAGTCAGGCTAGAGGCATAGCGGGAGTGGGTTGAAAAGAGAATGGAAGAATTGGACACATTGAGTCCGCGTAACTCACTCAAGAAGTTTAGCTCTAAAGGGCAGGAAAGACATAGAGAGCTGGCTAGAAGGGTGAGTAGAGTTAAGAGAAAGTTTTGAAAAAAATGGGAGTGTTCTGAAATGCTAGTGGAGAAAATCCAGGAGCCAGGGAAAAGCTGATGATGTGGATAGAGAGGAGAGACTGTACTTGATTACCGAGAGGAGATAGGATCTACCGTGCATGTGGTAGGATGAAGCTTCAATGGGAGCCCGGGTCGTTCCTCTACAGCAGGGACAGAGGATGTGGAACATCTGGGCACAGACGTTAGAAGGCAAGTAGGGGGGACGCCTGGGTGGCTCAGTCGGTCAAGCGTCTGACTTCAGCTCAGGTCATAATCTCACAGTTCTTGGGTTCAAGCCCCGCATCGAACAGCACAGAGCCTGCTTTGGATTATCTCTTTCCCTCTCTCTCTGCCCCTCCACCACTTGTGTTCTCTATCTGTCTCTCAAAACTAAGTAAACGTTAAAAAAAAAAAAAAAAAAAGAAGACAAGTAGATGTAGTGGTGGGGCCTTTAGAAATTCTCTTCTGACTGCTTCTGTTTTTATCATTTTTCTTTTAGAGAGAAAGGGGGAGGGGCGGAGAGAGAGACTATCAGAGAGAGAGAATTGATTATCCCGCCCCCCCAGTCAAGTTCAGCGGCCCTCAAGTGCAGAGCACCTGAGAGCAATTGCCAACCCGGATCTGATGGAGCTGTGACTCTAGCCCCTTGCCCTGCCAGATCTATAGTTTCCTAGGAGAGGCAGACAAAATGTAAACAGCTGCTTACTCATTTGGAGTAGCCAGCATGAGCATGGGCCTGGTTAGTCAGTCTGGTTAATGGAAGGTTACAGCTTGGTGGTCATTTGGGTATCTAGTATCCACACGGGGCATACTGCAGAGCAGAGCTACACCCAGAGGAGTGGGGTCCAGGCATCCTGATTGGATATAAGGTTGTTAATACTCTTCACACTTAGTTGGGATTAGCTCAGGTGATGGTTAGATGAGAGCGAGCAAAGCCTCCATTGCTGAGAAGGGTCCGAGGAGCTTGACCACGCTCCTATCTCGACCTCCCTCCCTCGTTCTCTCTTACCTACCCCTGCTCTTAACAGTGGTTACCTTCACTCTTCTTCCGGTTCCTGTGCTCAACCTCATATTCCTTCTCTCACTATCACAGCTCACACATTTGCTCTGTTGACTTGCCTCCCTCAACCCCTCTTCTACCTAGGCACACATTCAATCCTCGCATCCTAACCAATTAGATTCCCTGTGAACCTCTCAAGCTATTGCTTTCGCTTGAATCTTCCTGTTTTCGTCACAATTGTCCCATGGGGGAGGCTGACTTTTCTCTCTCTCTCTCTCTGTTTCATGACAGCAAAGAATCTGGCTGTTTTTGTCTAAATCTATTTTGGGAGACAAGTCCAGCTCCTCTAGCGGCGAAGGTGACAAATGATGGCTTAGGATGGCTTTAGCCTCTTTGTAATTTCCATCAGCCTCCCAAAGCCACCCACTTAAACATACAATCAAGTATATAGAGCGAGTTTGCTATGCAATAAAGTTTTAAGACAAATCCCTTGCCCCAACTTATAACCAGATCACATCCCTAAGTCCTTCCAGGGAGAAATTTGGGAGCTGCTACCGAGCTGTCTATGGCTTAGGGATGTTTCATTGATGTAAATAGAGTGTTTCATCATTTACTGATTATGAACTGTGTTTGCAATTTACCCTGGGAGCATAGGCTTTATTAAAATCATGAAATTAGATTTAACTTCCTAAATCATTTTATGAAGCTAATGTAACATTAATACCAAAACCTAACTAACTGTTAAAACTCAAACACCATGGGCTAATTTCTCCCACAAACACAGATGTAGAATTCTTAAATAAAATAGGAGCAAATCAAATACAGTTTATCAATGGAATTAATCATATTAGTAGTTGAAAGGAGAAGAGCAATCAGATGCTGAAAAGGATTTGATGGAACTCAGCATCTACTTTTTTTTTTAAAAGACTTTTACCGAATTTGGAATCAAAAGCTATTTCCTTAACAACATCTTGGAAAGCTTATTTCAAATGAACAGTTTATATGACATTTCATGGCTACCACATGAGGCGTTGTTGTCAAGGTCAGAATCAAAAGGAAGGATTCTCACTAGCACCACTTTTGTTTCACTTTCTTCTTGATTATTTAGCCAATGCCATTAGATTGGAAAAAGAAATAAGAAGCATAGGCCAGAGTACTCTCTGGTAATGATTTGATTACTGACCCCCAAAGAGTCAACCAAAATCATTTTTAAAAATCAAGAGAATCACAAAGAATCAAATTTTCCAATGAATTGGTAATAACAAGAGAGAAAATTTATTGCAATTCCAATAATAAAACCTGTAAAATACTTAGTTAAAAACATAATAAGAAATGTGTAAAATGCATGTAAACTTTGTTAAAGGAAAAATTTAAGTTGAAATATGGGAAAACATATTACGGGTTGTGATCAAAAGACTCACATATTAGGATGTCAGTGGGCCCCAAATGAATTTACAAATTTGATGTAGTCCTCCTGAAATATTATTGGGCTGCAGGGGAGGTTGGGCCTAATGGATTCATTAAAAAGTTCACGTGGAAAAATAAATCCAAGTATCCTAGAAAATTTTGAGGAAGAAAGGAAGTAGGGATGTGTGTAAGTGAGTGTGTGTGTAGTTAAGTGCAGATATGAAAGTACATTTTGAGTTCTAATACTTACAACAGCAGGGTGCTGGTGAAGCCTAGGTGACCAGATGACCAGAATAGAACAGAAAGGTTAGAACAGGCCCGAGTCAGAAAAACAACACAGCATAAAAGTGACATTTCAAATCTGTATGGAAAAGTGATTTGCAAATGGTGCTCTGTGAGGTCTCGCGGGCTGATGCAAAAACTCCATTCCTCTGTCTCTTTCTCTCTGTCTCTGCTTCAACTAATAGAGCTCTCCTTTTATTTGTAATACATATGGTGGTCTCTCATATAAGATTTTGTTTGGAGAAAGCTTTCCAAGATTTTATTTTATTTATTTATTTTTATTTATTTATTTATTTATTTATTTATTTAATATTGACTTTGGGGGGGGGAGAGAGAGAGAGAGAGAGAGAGAGAGAGAGCAAGTGGGGGAGGGGCAGAGAGAGGGGGAGAGAGAGAGAATCCCAAGCAGGCTTCACATTGTCAGCACGGAGCCCGTTGCGGGGCTCAATCTCACCAACCGTGAGATCATGACCTGAGCTGAAATCAAGAGTTAGACACTTAACCGACTGAGCAACCCAGGCATCTGCTTTCCACTATTTTAAGTTGGAGTTCTAAAAAACACAGCAACAGAATATATTTGATCAAATGTTCAATTATAGGAATGAAGTTAAAATTAACAATTAAAAATTTTATGATGCTCTCATATATTCCAGATGGCATAGGAACTAAATCTAAAAAAAATGAACTCATTAAAGAACTTAAAGAAGAGAATGTAGGTAAGCATTTATATAATCTTGGGGTAGAAAAAGCTTCTAAGTATATAAATTAAAAAATTATAAAAGTGGGGTGCCTGGGTGGCTTATAATAACAAAAATTGAACTTCTCAGTAGAAAAACTGACAGGCAATTTGCAAAACAAGAAATTCACAATGGTCAATAAGTATGAAGAAATAGCATGACTTGTAGCTGGAGAGATGAAAATAGAATCAATATCATTTTTCTCTTTATCAATTTGGCCATAATTAGAAGTAATAAAGCCAGAGTTATCTATAAATCCAGTGATATTACGAAATAAACTCTCATTTGTGTTAAAGAGCAGGAGGACAAGTGTAAGTTGGTATAACCATTTGGGGAAGCAATTTGGCAACATGTAGCAAAGGCTTAAAATTGTATATCCTTTAATACAATGTTGTTATTTTCAAGAACATAATTAAGGAATTGACAGATGTAAAAGGAAATTTATTAAATCATCCTGCACAATAAGGAAACAATGGAAACAAACTGTATATCTGGGAATGGGGGATTAGTAAAATAAATTACAGTATATTCTTATAATGAAATACTCTGGGATCAAGAAATATAATGCTGGGAAAGAATATTCAGTGACATAAAGCAATTTTTACTACCTAGTTTAGGGGGGAAAGCAGTTTATAAAAATATTAAGTATACTACGATTCTTAAATATGAAAAATACATATATATACCTAGAAAAAAGATGAATATATGCTCAGATGTTTATTTTGTCTAATTGTGAATATTAGGCTTTTGGGTGTTTCTTTTTTATTCTTTTTTGTACTTTTCTATGTTTTCCAACATTTCTGCCACAAACGTTTGCTATAGTTTTAATAATAAAAAAACAAGCAATTTCGGAAATTAGATTTGTCAAATGATAGATTTTAATTAATCCCATGGTGATTTTAGATCGAAATTCATTCTCTAGTCTTATTTCTTTACTTCAATGTGCCCTATTTTTACTGTCTACGTTTTCTTCATAAGAGGGAGATGGCATTTTAATTTGCTGAGACATATGTGGAACACATCATTTATGTCTCTGTTTATAATTTTGCATTGTTGTGTGCTTTTGGTGGTGGGGGGGGGGGGAGGGAAAGGTTTTCATTGTTTTTATTAGCTCCAGGATTACTTTCTGCAGTATTCTGCCATGACAGCAGAAAACTTGAAAATGTAATTAAGAAATTCTCCCGCACAGCAGGAGATTTTGCTGGAAAAGAGAACCTTAAATATGAAACTCAATTATCAAGAGAAACTGGGGCTTCAAGGCTGGTTGTAAACCTTGACACCCGAGAAGCTGGAATAAAGCATCCCAGCACTTCAAACCTGTGGTGATCCTTGTAAGAGATAGTTTTCTTATTACTTGATGTAGCTATTGGTGATTTTCATATTATTTTGCCCTTGGATAGTTGAGTTTTTCTCAGTTTACTTTGCAAGGTCTACCTGTTGCACTCTCTCAGGGAAGCTACGCGGAATGATTGAATACTCCTGTGTGATTAGGCAGAGACTAGAGGCAGGAGTCTAGTCTTCAGCTGTGGCCATGCACAATTGGCAGGCTGCATAGCTTGTGCGTGCTCAAACCCCTGTGTGTCCAGGTCTCTCTACTTTAACCTTGTCTAGCCAACATGAATGTGCTTCTTCCTTGATTCCTGATGGAAACTTATTAGAACTTAATCTTGCCCTAAGGCCCAGCCCTTGACAAATCTATTTTTGTTGAGATGTGGACCCTGCACTCCATGCTGCCTGCTATTAGCCGGAATCTTTCCCAAACCAGTTGGACAGCAGGTCCATGATATTGTCACCCCTGACTTCCCAAGTCACTGATAAGTGGAATTGCCTGTAGGCTCCTTGTGAATCCATGTCAACCACATCAAACTCACTCTCTTTTTATGAGGCGTAGTGTGGACTGCTGGCCATCAGTTTTAGTGCTCACCCTGGGCCGAGACAATTCCTCTGCCTTGGTTCTCTCTGACTCAAGGAGCATCACTTTCCCCACCAAACTATGCCTAGAGGCGATTCTACCTGAATTATAACCCCATTTTCCCCCAGGATATGGAAATATGGTTTAAACAGGAAAAATTGGTAAAGTTTAGAGAGAATTTTCTATCTTTTTCTTTAAAATAAATTATGTAATATTTTGCTATGTGTAATAGAGGTTAAATAAATCTGAGTTGCCTTTACTCATTTGGAAGTGGGGTCATATTGACCTCATTCATAATCTTTGGGATAAGTTCCAGCGTCACTATCTTAACTTCTTTAATATAATGTTGGAGGGCATATGGGGAAATAGGTCATTATAGACAATTTCATTTCATAAAATAAAAAGTGTGATAGATAACTCTTTTATATAGAGTCTGCACATTTCAATGGACAAATAAATAGATAATGTCATAGATGTATTTATTACACAAATCTATCCTCATATTTTATTTAGAGTCATTTATAACCCTATGAAAAAAATCGCTAGCTTGAAACATTCATAAAAGAGCAAACAAATACCCTTGGGCAAAGAGTCTACCCACATAAATTGATTTCTAAATAAAGATTCAATTTAGATTTAAAGTCTTGTATGCACCCAGAGGTATCTATTACATCTGTAATTTCCTTGTGGGGTTCTGGTGCCTGAGTGTGCTGTCATCAACTTCTTATTAGTTGTTTTCAGATGAAAGAAGCAAAGCTTCCAATTAGCACAATTTTTTAATGAACATATGTTGGAAATCATTGCCACCATATATCACCTCTCTTAAGTTGATCTAGTCTTCTCTTTATCAACCTTTCTGCTATTACTGTTTGGATCACCTCGTTATCTTTGGGTTATGATGCTCCTGAGACAAAATTTAAAAATTGGAAAATCTTTATTTTTTCCTGTTTATGGGGCAATGTCATGATAACCTCAGATATTGGTTATATTAAAATCAAAAAGTACACAGGTATTATCAAACGTTATTTTCAGTTTTGTAGTTCACTCTCCCTACCACTGAGAGAACAAGTGATACTGGGAGCATGCTCAGAAAATCAGTGTCTTGCATGAGCACTCCAAGTTTTATCCTCTCTTCTTTTGGCTTCTCCTCTTGCGGAAAACTACCAAGATTGCAGGGCAGAGGATCAGCCTTTGTACATAGGGCACATTTTCTTCCTCACCCCTCGGAATTCATCAGGAATAACAATGATAATGTCACGGGCATCTATGCCATTTTTCCTCTTTGATATCAGCCCTGTAATGGCAATGTATTTTTCTTACTCGTGATCGTGCATTTCCAGTGTATTAACATAACCCAGAAGTGCAGCTGTCCCTTTGCTTGGCTGAGTCGAAGCCCTGAACAAATTTTCGACCCAACTTGGCTTCTTTGCTGACTTCGTTGAGAAACTGAATCACACCAGGCATATCCTGGGTTTTGTAACTTGTGGAAGATGGGCAGGGTTTCTGGCAGAAGTCATATTACAGGGCGTTTCATTTGGCAAATTCTCATCACACTTTCTCCTCCTGAGTCTTTCTCTGCCTGTCTCATTGCCCACCCGGGGTCCCTTTTTGCCCTTCACCCATTTCAGCTACTCCTTTTGCCATACCTCATTCCATTCACGTATTTGTCACTCAGTAGACAGTGACAATGAACTTGAAGGCTGGGGTGTTTCCTCTGGATTTGTCTGTCCATGCCTGGAGGAGTAACTAGTACATCACAGTTAGCGCTCAGTAAACATTTGAGTTATAAATAAATGAACAAAAGGAATCATTAATTATGAAGATTTATTCCTTTTACTTTTCACGGGAGTAGGGAGTTTATTCTTTGGCTTTCTTTCCTTGTTTACCCCTATTATTACAAGTGTTTACGCTAGTAAGTTGAAATGAAAAAGTGAAGCAATTAAAAAATTTACATAGCAAATGTATCATTTTAATTTTGAGGGTGAGTATTCATTTGTTCATTCATTCATTCATTTGGTAGGTCAATAATTTTTGAGAGCTACTACGAGTTGACAAAAAGTCTATCCCTGACGAGTCCTTAGTCTTGGTCCCTATTTCTATCTTTGGTCTGCACAGTCCAATCTTAGCAAAGAGTCCTAAGCCATCCCTCATTCCCTTGATATCTGATCACCCCGGCATGGCTACAGCAAGAGTCCTGTTAGGGCTGTTTAGCAAGAATCCCCCCACCCTTGATGTCTCCTCTTAGTAATTTATCTATTGTCCTTCACCTTTAACTGCTCTTTGGCTGTAAATCTGCAGCTGCCTTTGCTATGTTCAGAGTTAAGCTCCATCTATCTCCCCCATTGCAATACCCCTATTGTAATTGTCTTTTTAAAAAAGTTTTATTTATTTAAGTCATCTCTACACCTCATGTGGGTTCACACTCATGACCCTGAGATCTAGAGTTGCATGGTCTTTTGACTGAGCCAGCCAGGCATCCCATAGTAGTCTTGAATAAAAAATTTTCCTTACCATTTTGACAAATGTCAGATTAAGTTTTTTTTTTTTTTTTTTTTTTTTTTACCAGCATGAGGCATAAAACAGGAAGTTACTAGCTTTCACAGAGCTTAACTTTTAGTTGGTATAGAGAGAAAATAAGCCAAAACCACCCCACAACAGCAAAAACAAACATGAAAAACTAACAAGTGTTTTGAGGCTTCCCCTTAGGTATAGAGAGGGCTTCTTCTTCTTTTAAGCTCATTTATTTTGAGAGAGAGTGCAGATCCTGATGCTGGGCACGAGCTCATGAACCATGAGTTCATGATCTGAGCTGAAGTCGAATGCTTGACCGACTGAGCCACCCAGGCACCTGGAGATTTGTTTGATCAGAGAGGGCCACCCCAGGAAGAAGACAGTACAGCTGGGAGCTGAAAAGCCAAGCACCATGCTGAGATGAGGGAAAGAGCACTGCAGGGAGAGCAAGGCTGGGCCTGGTGGGGAAAGTTGTAGGAACACTCTGGAACACTCTGTAGGAACACCCGGTGGGTGAGGAGGAGAGTGGCGCGAAGTAGAGGCCAGAAAGTGAACCAAAGCGGGGTAGTGATAGTCTTTGTAAGCTAGGTAAAGGGTATGTCATTTATTTCATGTAAGATTGGTATCTTGGACTTAAAATGTTTGGATGTTGCCTGGGTTTTTCACTTTGCATTGCTGTTGGTGGTGGGACCGAGAAATTGTCAAACGATGTCCTTTTTTTTACTCTTACTGAAGCTCCCCTCTCCCTGGATTTGTTATTTTGCATAAGATGACTGAAAAGTAAGGAATGATTGTTGCTTGGGGATAGTGCCGTTTTCTTTGTTTCCTTTAATGCTCTAAGGTAAAGTAAAAAAAAAAAAATCCTAGATAATAGCTGTATGCAGTTTGTGCTTGGTTGCTTTTAATTATTTCTTATACCGTCAGCTCCTCTCTGGGACCCTTTCCCTCCTGGAGGGTTTTTCATCATATAAAAGAAAAGATAGGTCTGCTTAATTGTTTTCTTTTTGCTTGAGTAGTCTTTACTGATGTGAGAAAATGTTGAGTGTTTTAAGTCCTCCTGCTCCTGCAACCTGGTCATTTAAAAATTTTAGTTTATAAGTCCATTTTCTCGTATTCTTCCTAATTGTTCCAAAAGATTGTCTGCTCACTGTGTTCTTTTTCAAAGAATCTTTGTATTTAAGTTTGTGTTGCTATCATCACTTGATACTTAATACTACTTTGAAAAAAACTTTCAGTATCTTTATGCTAGGCATTTTATTTGAAGAGCTGCACCATAATTTACTATTTTATTATATTTTTGCAAAACATTGTGATTCTGATAGCTATATTCTGTCTGGATCACAGGATGAGTATGTGTTTATTTAACTTTATGAGAAACTGCCAAACATCTCTCCAAAGTAGGACCGTATATTCCTTCCATCAGCAATACCTGAATGTTGTAATAACTCCACTCATTTTTTCAAGGTCAGATTATAGAGCTGCCTGGGCATCCTGCTTTAGGTAAAGTTATTTCTACAATGGGCCAGTGTGTTGACCCCTGGGACTCTACGTGGTCCTAAATTCTTTTCTTAAGAAAAATCATTCTTGTTTCTAACTCTTTTAAAGAATATAGTCAGAGAAAGTAAGAGTGAACTTATTTCTAATCTTGCATGAAAGTGCTGGAAGAGGGGCAGGGGAAATGTTCTTTCTGTGTGGCTTAGCAGTATCCTGATGACCCCTTCCAGATAGAAGGGGAGAATCAAATTCATGTTTGGTTTACTGTGATCTTTTTCCTCTGGCATTCTGTCATGCATAAGAATGAGGTTAGAAGAAGGTTAGAAGTAATTATATTGAGAACTACAATAGATGCCAAGGTTTAGTCATCGTGTATTTAGGGCTGGAAGTACTCTGGGAGGTTGATTTAAATCACCTGCTTTTACAGATGATGAAAATAAAACCCAGAGAAGAAAGTAACTTGTCAAGGTCATTCTGGTTAGTCAACCCAGTCCAGGTGAGAACCCAAATCCTGACCTGTTTAGTGCTAGTTTTACTTTGCGTAAGAATATCCATTATCACTTCCCTGAACAAGCCTGGATGTTTTCTGTGTATTTCTTTGTGAAAAATGTGTTTTTGTTCAGAATTACAGGTGGTGAAATATATAAACTGCTCAAATATATTCTTTAAAATTGTTGTAAAATAAAAAGACACTTGCAAAACAGTTTCATGAAGTAATTAGGCCTAAAACATTGAATTTTTTTTCCTCTGTAAACTATATGATGGTATTATGCAGTTGCCATGGGAAAGCATATGTTAGCCACCAAAAACCTAAAACAGATCTTGGATGTTAAGCAGGTAAGATTAAGTCATAGACTACAGTTCTTGTAGAAGAAAATATAGTACCCATTTGAAGCACCACCTATGTGCTAGGAAACCTCTACTTGTCTTCTCTCTCCACAGCTAGGAGATTTCAACACCTTTATTAGTCTATTCAGATTAAAGAATAGTTTTCCAGTGTCCACATTTATTGGAGCCCTAAAAGTGATTCTTTTTTTTTTTTATTATTTTTTTAAATGTTTATTTATTTTGAGGAAGAGAGACAGAGCATGAGCAGGGGAGGGGCAGAGAGAGGGAGACACAGAATCCGAAGTAGGCTCCAGGCTCTGAGCTGTCAGCACAGAGCCCAATGCAGGGCTTGAACTCACAAGCTGTGAGATCATGACCTGAGCCGAAGTCAGATGCTTAACTGACTGAGCCACCCAGGTGCCCCGTAAAAGTGATTCTTCTAAGACGATTTCAAAAGCAGTCCTTTAGGCTAGAACTTTTCAAATACTGTTTACTTTCCTATCAAGAAAGCCATTTGTGGTTTCCAAATAAACAAATGCCATTTGGTTTTAGCACACTCTTGACTGTGTGGCTCAAACGTACTGTAACTACAGAATCAGGAAGTGGATTGCAAGTGTTTTTGTTTTTGTGTTTTCAAGGGCTCTTGGGCTTTGAAAGAAAACCAATAAATCTCTTGATTCTTCAAATAGGTTTCACATGGTATTTAGAATAGTTCTAGAAGTCAGACCATGACATTATTCTCTGTAGATGAAGTTTTGTGTAATCTTACTTCTATTCATCTATCCATTCAAACTTCAGTTCCATTCAACTATCTCTCTGAGTCTTTGGCCTTTTCAAAATCTTTATTGAGAGAAACTAGTTTTTCGCTGTAGGAAAATCCAATAGTTTCATTAGGGCAGAGTGCCTTTTTTCTAGAGGGATGAGGTGTTAGCCTTCCCAATGGTATGTACCTTCCTCTCTGATGCCAAAAAACAGGCATTTGGTACAGGCTTCATGAATAAATAAGTTGAATTGAATTTTATCTTGCATGGATAAATATGAAAACATACATTACCAAGTGAGTCTGCTAAGACTGTCCTAAACCTGGATCGTATTTTCCCCAAGTCGATCTAGATCAAGAGTCAATAAACCTTATTTCTAGAGGGCCAGCCAGTAAACATTTCGGGTTCTCTGGCTCTGGCCATACAGTGTCTGTCATAAGCTCTCGTATCTGTTGTTGTAGTGCAATCGGGGCCGGAGACAATGTGTAAAGAAACGGATGTGGCTGATTTCCAGTGAAACTTCATTTGCAAAAACCAGGCAGCCTACCCATAGGCTGGGGTTTGCTGACCCACGATCTAGCGACACAAAATGGTGCCATATGTGAAAGCAGATGAGAGATGAAGGATGCCACTATATAAAGTCCTTCTGGCTTTTACTTTGGCATTTGTCTGCCTTTGTTCACGGATGGAGTCAGGGTGTTTCGACTTCATGGTCTCCCACACGGATAGTGCTGTAAAAGGCTTGTCCATTTTTGTTAAGGGGAGCATGGAAATTTAGAGGTAATCTACTTTTGTCTGTGCTATGTTCTTTAGAACTTAGCATACCACCTAGGATTAATAAATGCTAAATAATAATAATTTTTCATTTTACCACCGTACCCTCTATGGCGTCTCCTTTGGCACCCCCAGAGGTGTTAACCTGTAGCTTTTACAACGTTCTATTACACATTGTCAGCAGCGCCTTGCTGATTAAATCACACTCGCGAGAGAGAGTTAACTGCAAGGCCGTAAGTATTCCTGACAGGTTGTTCTTGCACAGGTTTGGTTTCTCTTGTGGAAAGATTAAAAATCTTGTCATACTTGGTAAAAAATGAAGTGCACGGAAAACCGCCGAGCCTCCACAACTCATAAAGGCACTTCCCTAGAAGTCAGAATTCAGATGAGGGGGATAGATTATATGAAGTAAGATGACTGCACAAAGACAATCAGGTATTTCATAGGACTGGGTGGAGTGATGGCAAATCCTTTTGTGGGGGTTTGTGCTGGGGCGGGGTCTTCTAATATGTGTGAAGCTTTCTTCCATGATGAACTGAAGAATTTCATGTTTCAAACTTCATTTAGACAGATCCAAGCTAGTAGTCCCAGTTTTTGGTATTTGTTCCGAAGAGGAGCTTTTTTTTTTTTTTTCACCGTGAACCTAGTTTTTCTTTTCCTCTGTCCTTGGTGCAATGGTTATAAAATTGTCTTTTTGCTCTCCTTTTAGATGCGTTGCTTAAACTGGACTTGTGCCCAAAGCAGCAGGAGATGCTGTCCCATAAAGCCAGAACATTTTATAAGTACTGGCAGCGAAGGTTTATTACTTCATCTCCAAAACAGCACAGGGAGCCACTGCGGAGGTCTTGGGAGGAGGGCCGCCGGAATCTGGAAATGCTGACTGTCCCGGTGCCGAGTCAGTCCCAGGCTGTGCTGCCTTCCCGGCTTCGTGCCTTGGCTGGTGATGAGCAGAGTGGGCAGTGGGGATTTCGGTGCTGCAAGTCCTGAGGAAGTAACTAGTTAGATGATATAGCTGTCAATCAGGCAAGGCTGGGGCGAATCAGGAAGACTATGGTTTGAATTCAGATAGGTGATTTTGACAGTCTTTAATAAACAATCGATGTGGCTGGTAAAGTTTTTTTAATTTCAAAATATTAAAGGGTGCACCAAGACCAGGAAAAAAACCCATACGTATTTGTGCTTTCATCATCGGAATTAGCCATGATTAAGAGGTTGTTTGTTCGGAGTCCTTTTATAAATGACAGATAATATTTTTTTTGTTTATTTATTTATTTTGTGTGGGAGAGAGAGAAAGAGTGGGGAAAGGATAGAAGGAGAGAGAGAGAGAGAGAGAGAGAGAGAGAGAGAGAGAGAGAGAGAGAGAATCCCAAGCAGGCTCTGTGCTATCAGTACAGAGCCCCACTTGGGGCTGTAACTCACAAACCGTGAGATCAGGACCTGAGCCAATACCAAGAGTCAGTGGTTTAACCAACTGAGCCACCCAGGTGCCCCCAAAGAGAGATAATATTAAAAGCCAAAGTTGGAGTATTCTATTTCCCATCCCTTGTTGCTCTTCCCTCACTCACCTGTCAGGTAACTGCTATGATTTAGTGGGTTCATCAGTCAGGGTCGTGGAAAGAAACAGACGTTGCATTCAAGGTGGATCGTTTGTGGGGTGTTTGATAAAGAAACCATCTACAAAAACACGTGTAGGCAAATCATGATGGATATCAGGGTGCCAAAACCTGTAGGCCTGAAGAAAGGGGAGAAGGGAGGGAGCAGTTAAGAGATGCTGGAGGGAATTGTGTGGAGGTCTCCATAGGCATTGCGCCTCATAGGCATAGCCCCCTCCCTCCATGAGGCAGCCCTGCAGGGACAGAGGGGGCAAGTAAACACCCCAATCTCATTTGCCTCCTGCCCTCTGGTTGCTAGTCAGTGCCCCTATTGGGGACACCCAGCTAGGAGCAAGAGGCCCAGATGTGGTCAGGGCAGATCAGCTTCTCATGGCAAGGAAAGAGTTGGGATATGGATCCAGAGGGGACAAATATAAGGCATCCAGGACACTATGTATTCTGAAACTGCTATTTATATTTGTCCCTATACATAAAGGTCTAATAAATAGTATATAGCAGGGCTCAGCAAACTTTTTCTATGAAGGACCAGACAGTAAACATTTTAGATTTTGTGGGCCTCACACAGCCTCTGTCATATATTCTTCTTCTTCTTCTTCTTTTTTTTTTTTTAATTTTTTACAAACCTTTAGAAATGTAAAAACCATTCTCGGCATATGGGTTTTATAAAAACAGGTCCTGGGCTTGGTTTAGCCTGGAGGCTGCAGTTTGCTGACACTTAGTGTAAATTAAGAACTTCATGTGTTGAACATTTTTTGGCATAATTTATATTACACTCTAATTCTTTTCTAACACTGTGCACAAATTATGACGGATCCGATGACCTCCTCTTATTTATTATCACACAGTTCTGTAGGTCAAAATTGCAGGTGGGCTCACAAATGATTACTTAGATAGGAGCCATCAACATCTTGGTTCGTGGGTTACACTGCTTTGGTTTTAATGAAGGAAACTAGTAGAGATATTTTTGTCCACGGGACTTCCCTGTGGTCCTCCGATTATATCCAGGGGGCAACGTTTACTGAACCGAGCCACAAGGCCGAGTTTAGCCATTGTTACGAATGAATGTGTTGCATGGGTTTGAGAAAGAATATCTCCTATTCAAATGGTACCACTAACTGACTTGGGACCAGTGTACCATGATCTTTGTCCTGGGTAGCCTATAGCTAGTGATCGAAAAGGCATTTTGTTGTTCTCTGAATATGACTGAAGCAGATAATAACCGAGAAGCAGGAAGTGGGATGTCTACTCTTTGGTTAGGATGACGAGGTGCCTATAAATCAGTGAGGACACAACGACTAAAACTGGATTAAACGGAGAAGACGTTTTAATTTCATATAGCAAGAAGTTCAGAGGTGGGGTGGCTTCAGGAAAGGTTTACTCAACAGCTTGACCGTGTTACGAAGGACCCAGGCACTTGGTTTCTCTCCATTCTGCCATCCTCAGCTTTGATTTTTCCTCAGGTTTCAGTAAAATGCCTGGAGTAGTTCCAGGTATCATGTTCAGACAGAAAAGCTTCAGACATAAGGGACTGCCTCTGTTAGGAGGGAAGAGACTTTCTCCAGAATACCTCCCCCTCCCCCATGGCATTCTTTTCATTTCTTACTGGTCAGAGTTGACTTGTAGGCCAACTTCTGAACCAACCACTGCCAAAGGGAGTGATATCATCATTAGACCAATAAGGTTTATTTCTGGAACTGGGGTCAGTTTCCTCGAGGCACATGGCTGCCGGGTGTGTCTGAACAAAATCAGAGCCTTGTTAGGGAAAAAACAGGATGGGAGGAGCGAGACTGGAGGCCAATAAAAGTTCCCACTGCATCCTGACAGTCCACACTCTTTCAAATGGATTAAAAGGGATTCACAGCTACATTACACAGAATTTATCTACAACCGTGTAAAAGTCGAAGTGGCACGATGTTGGTAATGTAACTTCATGTTTCGAAAGCATTTTGTTAACCAGTTTTTCACTTTAGTTTTGCAGGTTTCTTTTCATATTTGGAATCAACAAATCTTTCATCAGTCCTCAAACATTTCAATATCCCTTGCGAAGCTGGTAGCCCCTGGGCCCCATGAAAGCAGGGCCACTTTCTAACCGGAAGTAGGATAATGAAGACAGGAATCTTGTCATCTGTAGTTGAAATAGAGTCATCTATCCCTGGTTTCAAGTATATGGAGAAGGGCTGCTTTCTTATCCAGGGGACCAAATCGCTTACTGCACGGTTCATGATAAAGCTCAAAATACAAAATCCTTGAGGTAATACTTCAAGCTTCACTGAAACCACATTGGCAGCTTTTAAAAGTGAAAAGATGAGGATAAAAGCAATAGACACCGCAGAAGTAAGCAAGGGGAGCCTGGGACACTAAAAACCAAATTTTTGGAGGGGGGAGGAGCACTTATTCTGTAGTAGTAGGTCTTACAGCAAATACACTTTGCTCATTAATTCCACAGATATTTATTGAATGCTGCTATGTAGCAATACCTGACGGATATGATGAAGGGTTTTAAAAGCATGTAATCCAAGTTTCTTTTGGCTAAGGAGGCTGCCATCTTGGAGGGGGAGGATGAAGGTTGAGGATGAATTTATAATCATGGATTTAATATATCAGGGTATTGGGGCACCGAGGTCGGTTAGTTATCTGACCTTGGCTCAGGTCGTGATCTCGCAGTTTGTGGGTTCAAACCCCGCGTCGGACTCTGTGCTGGCAGCTCAGAGCCTGGAACCTGCTTCCCATTCTGTGTTTCCCTCTGTCTCTGCCCCTTCCCCACTTGCGCTCTCTTTCTCTCTCAAAAATAATAAATAAACATTAAAAAAATCTGGGTATGATTTGGACTATTTAAAGTCCTAATCAGTAATCCTTGAGGGCGAGGATTACGCCTTTCTTGTATTTTATATCCATGGTGTCTAGAATAGTGCCACGCATAGAGAGGTCATTAAACCTATGCTAAGTGCATATACACTAATATGGTACCTGACTCAAACAACAAACAAACCCAAACAATGTAACAAAAAAGAAACCGAATGCTTTTTATTGCCCCTCTGACGGATTCCTTTGGAAACTGAACTGTCACTAAGAGCACTTGGCTTTATTTTTAACTCTCTAGCTGTTACAGTTTGAACATGTTGGTTTTTCTTTCCCAGAGCAGAGCTTTTGAGATCCATAAGGTGAAATCTGTTGTTGAGTATACAGGACAACAACATGTCACAAAGCAAGTTGAAGTAGAAGAACATCTCCTTGCCCCAAGCTGTGAAGGCTCCAGGTGGTTCCCCCTTGTTCTTTGCTCTGGGCTTTTTATGTAAAAATTGCTACAACAGTTTTGCTTCGTGCTGAGCTGGAATCAATTTAAAGCAGATTTTTACATATTTATTTAAAAATGGCCTGTAATGTATTTTAGAGTCAGTATTGATTCCACTTGTCTTTGTGATTACATCTCTGACTGGTGTTTTTGTTATGTTGCAATTGCACGGTAAAGTAATAGGCTCTGAGATTCTATCAGTGCCTACTCTTTTCATGTTGCAATTGCTTGATAATAATTCGATTGTATCTCTGCCTGATGTTTTAATACTCCTGTCTTCCAGATTGCTTTTACTGGGGAGATATTTACCCCAGTGAGTTTCTACACCCTAATAAAAATAAACAAGGCAGGAAAACATGTGGTAGCACATACTTCTTTGTGTGACACTTGTCTGGGCTGACACTGTGGCTCAGGCTGACTTTCACAGCTACCATATGTTCCAGTTATCTATTGCTGCATAACAAACCACCCCCAAATTTAATTGCCTAGAACAACAGACAGTTCATTATGCCCGTGGATTTTATGGGTCAAGGATTTAAATAGGGAAAAGTGAAGATTGCTTGTCTCTACCCCGTGACGTCTGGGGCCTCTCTGGAAAGACTCAGGGGTGCCTGGGTGGCTCAGTCGGTTGAGCTTCCAACTTCAGCTCAGGTCATGCTCTCGTGGTTCCTGAGTTCAAGTCCGCGTCCGGCTCTGGGCTGACAGCTCTGCTTCTCTCTGTCCCTCCCCCTCTCACGTTCTGTCTCTCTCTTTATGCCAAAAATAAACAAACATTAACAAAATTAAAAAAGAAAAGACTCAAACAGCTGGAAGTTACATGATTAGGTACTGGAATTATCTGGATGCTTCTTCAGTCACATGTCTGATTAATGGGCTGGGGTGAGCTGAAAACTGGGCTCTGCCGGGTCTGCCTCCTGGAATGCTTGCCATGTGGCCTTTTCATGTGGCGTGGGTTTCCTCACAACATGGTAGCCTTAGGGTAGTTGCGCTTACATTCTGGGCTCCATGAGTGAGTCAACAAGATGGAAGCTGATGAGGTTTTGGAATGGCAGGGGTTCGGAGCTGATGGCCAAGAAAGAATTCTTGGAGATGTCTTTGATGCAAAAAGGTGATTTTATTAAAGCACAGAAACAGGACCCGTGGGCAGAAAGAGCTGCACTGGGGTTGTGAAGAGTGACTGCTTATATGCTATGGAGTTGGGGAGGTAAAGGCAAAAGGGAGACCTCCAGAGGGACGTTGATAAGCTAAAGAGGACTCCTAGGATACCTGAGGGCTTGCTATTGTCAAGCTAAGGTGGTTTTTTCCTCTAGTAAGGCATTAACATTAGGACAGTAGGGGGTTCCTAGAGAACTGTTATACTCTGTATTTGCCTCAAGTATTTGTCAACGGGCTGCAGGTTATAAAGAAATTCAATTTTACCTGCCATTTCCTTCTTGCCTTTGTCCCCCACATCACTGTTGAGGGGAGGGTGATATTGGGGCTCCAGGAAACTGAGTCTACAGATTTCTGGAGATTAGGCTATTGAGAAGATTGCATTTTTCTTGTGATTTGCTAAGACATTTGCAAACTGATGGAGACTCATATCCTGTACGATTGTGATCTCTATCAGTTAGCCATTTGTTTTTCCCTTTCCTTTGTTCTTGGGCTGCCAGGAGTGCCTGAGGAATTGTCACCCATATTCCACCTGGAGTTGGGGGGTGGTGGTAGCCTGTATTTTACCCTCAGCTTGCCTTATGCTCCGTCATCAGAAGCTGTATGACTTTTCTGACCTAGTCTCAGAAGTCACGCAGTGTTACTTCTGCTGTGTTATCTTGGTGACAAGTGAGCCACTAAGATTGGTCCACATTCAGTCAGAGAGAAATTAGGCCCTGCTTCTTGACGGGAGGACTATCAAAGAGTTTATTGCCATCTTTAAAATCTTGGCAATAAATGCTTTACCCTTTTGTCAAGCCTGGTTTCCATTGTTTTTGAATTAAAAAAAAAAAAGATTAGTTTGTTAAGAGGCAAGTTCATTCAGTACTTATTAAAACATGCTGAGGCATGATAAGGAGTAAGGAAAAAAAATACTTCTTTTCTCACAATGAAGCTTGCAATTTAATCAGAACGGTGGTATGCAAATATATAAAAATCTGAGTAACATATTTACAAAGTAAAGTATCAAGGAGTACAAGTCAGCATGCCCTATTGCTTTGCAGTAATAGCTGTGGAATTTTTATAATATGCAAATATTTTGGATCTCATCCAAGATATAACTACTCACTGTAGCAAATATCACCCAAGCAACCCTTACAAGGCTCAGGAGTCTATGAAAAGAGGAGTGTGATGAACATATAATAGTAGAGTTGGAAGGAACTTTAGAGATTATTTATTCCAACTCTAAAAATAAGTAGATGAGGAACTGTAGGCCCCAAAATGTAAAGTCACTGGCAGTTTAGGAAAGGGGAAAGAATATTACTTATGCAGCTGGTTCACCTTAAGCATGTGAAACATCTATTGGATCCAGTGAAATTTAAAATTGTGTCAGTCTGATTGTATCAGTCAGCTTAGGCTGATAGGTTTAGTAACAAATTATCCCCAAACCTCAGTGATATACAACTGAGGTTTATTTCTTGCTTTATGCTACAGGTCCATTCTGGGTGAGGTATGGCTCCCCTTGATGAAGATCTTCACTCTGGGACCAGAGTAACAGAACAGCCTATTTGGGACACTGCCGGTTGATGCAGGGGTAATGAGATCATGACAAAGCAAATCCTGGCTCTTAAAGCTTCAGCTTGGAAGTCACAGGTTAAGCCTGATGTCCAAGGACCAGAAAATATGATCTTTCCTGAGGGGAGGGGTTGCCTACAGAGAGAGGCAGCAAGTGTTTTGAAGAAGAATACAGTTCATCACAGTGATGCGGGCGAAAGTGCTTAGTGTTCAGTGGAACACCGTTGAATACAAGTTGCTCTTGATCTGCCCAAAGATGGTAGCCACCAATGGTAGAACAATCCCAGTTGCTCAAAACTCAGCTCAGTGCTTCCTTCTCTGGAAATATTCACTGGACGTCTTTCTTTCCATGTTAGTGCTTAACAAAATAACCATTGTAGAATTGTCAGTCAACACAGTCCCTCTGTCAGATATAAGGATGATTTTCCTGAGCCTGCGTGTTTCAGTTGGCTAAGTGTCTCACTTTTGATTTCGGCTTAGGTCTTGATCTCATGGTTTGTGAGTTCAGGTCCAGCGTTGGGCTCCTCACTGTCAGTGCACAGCCTGCTTGGGATTTTCTCTCTCCCTCTTTCTACCCCTCCCCTGCTTGCCTGTGGGTGTGTGCATGCTCTCTCTCTCTCCAAATAAATAAACATTTTTTTTAAAGGGATGATTTTCCTAAGGATAAATCTTTATATATAGACACACACACACATATATATATACATGTGTATATATGTGTATACATATATATATGTGTGTGTATATATATGTATATCTTTATATCTTTATATATACACACACACATATATATACATATGTGTATATATATATATGTGTATATATGTATATATGTGTATAAATATATGTGTATATATGTGTGTATATATGTATATAAATATATGTGTATATATAATATATATAAAATATATGTGTATATATAATATATATTTTTAATATATATAATTTGTATATATTATATATATATGCAGCTTTCAGTTTGCTTGATAATTTTATGCTACATGCTAGAAAGTGTTGTCACATATGTCTTAAATCAGCCATTTTGACCTTATGTGTTTTATTTGTGAAGAGGAGAATTCCATCACATTTTTTTTCCTGACAGAATTTGTCCTTAAAAATACATAAATTCCATTACTAGCTATATAACTCCTCCATAATTTCTTTATTCATCTCTAAATTATGCTTAGAGGAGGCAAGATGGATGACACAAGCTTTTCAGTGTTTCATGTTAGATGGAGACTTCTTAGAAACTGTTTCTCTCTCTTCTTTTTCAGCTAATACAGGCATCAAAACTCAAGGAAACTCCCTTGCTGTGCAGGCCGATCTGCAGAATCAATCAGATTATTTGCCAGACTAAAAGAGCTGTGATATTTTGATCCCCAGAGCTTTTTTTGGGTAACCTTTCACGTGGGGTCACTGGCGACTTCCAGATATAATGTACTATCACCAGTGGGCTTTTGAAGGCAGCCTCTACTCTGCTCTTACTTTAGTTTAGAGTTGGAGGGGGTAGAATTGACATGCTCTTTCAGAGGGAAGGTAAATTGAGTTCTGTCTTTTAGCTATGGATTGTTGAACAGGTTGCAATATAGTTGTTATGCCACTAGCCTGGTGTTGACCTTCATGTAGGAACTTTTGTATATTTTACAAACCAAACATAAATCCAATGAACCTTAGTCGTGGCCAAAAGCCAAACGGAGAGAACCTTTGAAATCTAGATTAAAAACCCATCACAGCATTCATTTCATATAGGTCAATGAATTATAAAAGTGAAGGATATTAACTTCAAACAGCCCAGCTCTCCCCCCAACGCCTGACACACAAAAAAGGCAAGTTCTTGGTGAAATGCCATTATTTTCACAAGGTAAAAAGCAAGGGATGAAGTAACAGGATATTTTTATATTAAAAAATAATAACGCGGTCCGCATTGACCCATTCCATCATTAACTTCTACATCAGTGCACACTTCAAAACGTTTTCTCAAATGGTTATGTATTTGGCATGTGGGAGTAAAATTTGAAGCGAGAGCCTAAGCTTTCAGAGTAAGCCAAATCTATTGCAGCAGCAAGTTAACATAAAATAACATTCACATGAGATGTTAACTGGCTAGTTAACAATACACTGCAATAGTCCAGACCCAAGTTTGCATACAAGAAGCATAGTCTGTAGGAGCATAGGAAACCATAACTGTAAACATTTCCCCATATCCTTGCAGGAAACGGGAGACCAAGATGCACCACAATTCTGAGATATGGTCTAGGACACACATTTGTATAAAAATTCCTAGAGGCACCTGGGTGGCTTAGCTGGTTGAACGTCTGACTTGGTTTCAGCTCAGGTCATGATATCAAGGTTCATGGGTTTGGGCCCCATGTTGGGCTCTGCACCGACAGTGAAGAGCCTGCTTGGGATTCTCTCCCCCAACAACTCAAAATAAATAAACTAAAAAAAAAAAAAAATATCCTAGACATCAAATATAAAATAAATGTTTGAAAATTACAGGAAACATTAATTTGATTGCAAATTAGTAGGCATCTTAAGAATATGAATGGCATGTGTGAGAATGAATTTTAGATTCGATCTAAGATCTCCAAGGGTCATTCAGTCTGTTTTATACTGTCCAGGAGGAAAGGAACAAAAATACCACTTTTATTCTTCCTTTTGTGCTTATAAATAGGTGGTGTCCTGGCATGGACCTTCTGTTTCTACTATTTGTCACTCATCTTATACTCAGTTTGTAAGCCCAAGCTTATATTCGGATAATGGGAAGTTACCTCTAAATTCTGTGCTTCTGGATTATTTTACATGGCACTCTCAAGAGAGCACTATACCTCTAAAATTACACACACATATACATAATATGCACACTTACATATATAACTTCTAACATAGGGACATATTGAGTGCCCAAAGCATGAAAGTAACCTTCAGGAACTTCCCCAAATTCTGAGACCATGGAATGGGCTAAGAGCCCTATATGCAGTGCTGCTTTTCTAAGGTGTTATTTCTCCAGAATGCGCCATAGTACGTAAGAGCGGGGCTACCCGGCAGTGAAATGGGACAAAATCCTGAGAGGCAGAATTTAAAATAAAGGAAAAAGAGAACGGGTGGGATAGTGTGAGCAGTTAGCTTTGGCTGTGTAACAAACACAAACTTTCCGGTGACACGATGATTGGCTGGGGGTGCTCTGCGGAGCTCAGATGGGGTGGCAGGGGCCTGGCCCCAGGCTGCAGTTTCCGTTCAGGTCTCACCTGTGTAGTGGCCAGTTTTCTGTGGTTAGTGGACTGCTTAGGGCCAAGTGCACTAGCTCAGGACCTTGCTGCTCAAGGGCAGAGCCTGGCCAGCTGCGTTAGCCTCCGCTTACATTATGTTTGCTTACATCCCATTAGCCAAGTCAAGTTACATAGCCGTGTGCAAAGACAAGGGGGTGCTTATATAGTTCTCCCACGGGTGGAGAGAAGGCAGTGAATATTTGCTGACTGATCTAGTCTGCCACAAATGGTCTGCATAAAATCTTCAATGTATTGCTCTTTTATTGTGTGGTAAGAAGCTGGTTTGATTGCTTGACTGTTCAGATGGGGTTGGAGAGATAAGGAGGGACTTGTAGGTCATGTTAATGATAACAATACTAACATTACTAATAATAACACATAACGTCTATAAAGGCAGGATGTTGTAAGCCAGGCTAACAAGAAATAATAAGAGTAGAAGCAGCATACACATTTACGCTTTAGACATTCTTGTAAGCACTTACAAAAATTAATGCATTTAATCCTCACAGCAACCCTGTGGTTGCGTGGGTGGTTTGCGTGGGGTCATAACTCTAACAGGTGGTGAGCAGCTACTGAAATCCAGGTGGTCTGGCTCTGGAGTCCATGTTCTTAATACCCCCCCACCCCTCTTCAGTTATTTTCAACGTTTATTTATTTTTGGGACAGAGAGAGACAGAGCATGAACGGGGGAGGGGCAGAGAGAGAGGGAGACACAGAATCGGAAACAGGCT
>NW_024412400.1:19340035-19498026 GCF_014898765.1 Herpailurus yagouaroundi
AGTCGGACGCTTAACCGACTGCGCCACCCAGGCGCCCCATCCTCTTCAGTTATTTTATGGGCTGAGCGCTGACATGGTCTAATTTACATTTTGACAATGATCTAGATTTTTTTTTTTTTTTTTTTTTTTGGTAGAAAGAATGGGGGAAAGCGTAGAACTGGTGATATCTGTTAGAACATTTCTCAAAGTGTGATCTGTAGTCTGCTACTCTGATTTTGTTACTGGCCCATGACAAAGTAAGCACAGGAATTGAGAAGAAGAGTTTAGAAACTCTTACAGCAAACCTGACACTGTTTTAAGACCTAAGTGCATGATTGTTTTCTTAGAAAATCATTTTTACCGTATGTTACAAAAGTCTTGATTCATAATGAATTGGAAAGGAAGCACAGACCAAAAAGAAGAATGGAAACAACTCATGGACAGCTTGAGAAGCCCTAAGTAGATTAGTGCAATAATCCAGGTTTGTGTTTCTTGATAATGCCTTGAATGAGGGTGGTGCTTGTGCAGATATAAAGTGGATGGATTTGGTAAAAATTTTAAGAGTGGGTCAGTCCTAATTGTTATCATCTGGCAGAGATTAAGTGGGAGAGGAGAAACTGTACCAGGCAAGTTTAAAAGAAGCCTTCAGGGGCGCCTGGGTGGCTCAGTTGATTAAGCGTCCAAATCCAGTTCAGGTCATGATCTCGGGGTTCATGAGTTCAAGCCCCACATTGGGCTCTCTGCTGTCAGTGCAGAGCCTACTTCAGATCCTCTGTCTCCCTCTCTCTACCCCACCCTGCTTGCAGTCTCTCTCTCTCAACAACAACAACAACAACGACAACAACAACAACAACAAGAAGCCTTAGAGCACCTGGGTGGCTGAGTTGGTTAAATGTCAGAGTTCCGCTCAGGTCATTGTCTCGTGGTTGGTGAGTTCGAGCCCCGTGTTGGGCTCTGTGCTGACAACGTGTCTGGAGCCTGCTTCTGATACTGTGTCTCCCTCTCTGTCTGCTCCTCCCTCACTTACCTCTGTCTCTCTCTCTCAAAAAATAAACATTAAAAAAACAAAAAGAAGACTTCAGGGATGCTCCCTTTCCCCAGTATAGAGGGGGCCCGCACGCTGTTTGTAGTAGCAGTTTTAAAGAACAGCCATGGAGGAATACAATTCCATTTGAAGCCCAGTGAAGAGGAACTTAGAGGAAATTTTGGTGATTTTTGGTGTAGGTTAAGTGCTTGTTTATTATTTTAGAGTGATCAATTTGTCTTGGTTTGCCTGGGACTTTCCCAGTTGTAACGCTGAAGTCCCACATTCTGAAAGTCCCTTTAAGTTCCAGGCAAACCAGAGTGGTTGGTCGTCTTCTCTTTTATACCGTAAATATTATTTTATATTATACTGATCGTACTCATGCTGTGCACACCTTTTTCCACTTTGCTATCAGCCCAACTGGTGAGGACTTACATTACTGAGATGTGGGAGTATGATATAGATGCCCAGACAAAATGGGGGATTTGAGTGAGACCTATTGGAAGAAATCTCAAAAATGATATAGAAATAAGAGATGGGAACAAAATGAGATGCTAATTATTCAGGCAGATTATGGAATTTTTTTCTGCAGCCTGGAATTTCTTACAAATTCTTGAGTTTGCTGACTTTATTTTGCCATGCGGTAGAGAAAGCATTAAAGGAATTTACTATATCCTGGTCCATAGGGAAGAGCTGGTTGGGAGCATGGAGTGTCAATAAAGAGGACATGACTGTTTTATCTTAGAGTGCACAGAAGGGAGGAGGGATAGAATATGATGGCAGGGGCCCATGATCTCCCCTCCCCACATGAATATCGATTTCAACCTTTTAGAGAGTCGATTGTGATGATTCCTCAATCAGAAGACATAAAAAGAGATCCTGATCAAGGGTGGAGTAGCTTAAAAAAATCTTAATAATGCTTTGGAGGGGAAACGGGGAAAGCACCTGTTGATGCAAACATGAGCTTTTCACGTAGGAAGCTCATTCTTGAGCCTTTCCTATTTACGGCAGGAAGTGGATTTGGAACTTCCCTCCCACCAGTGTGGGTGGTGGTATGTAATGTGGACTGTGTAGTTGACGGCTAATTAACTTCAGTCTAAGTGCTTCAGTCTAAGGTGCCATCTGAATCATTAATCCTGCACACAGATACAATCCTCAATGAAAGGGCCACTGTCTTGGCTTTTTAAATAACATTTCTACTTTCTCTTGGACCATATTCTCACTCTTGCCATACAGGACTGTCTTCGCTTGGACCAGATGTCTCCTAAGTTCTATGCAGTTTTGGGGATCAGCTTGAAAGCATCATCCTGAACCTAGATCTCAGCAGCTTTCTCTCAAGGATCAAGTGTGAATCTGTGTCGTAAAACTAAGACCACACCTCTGTTTAACCTATATCACCATCATCCGGGAGCTTCATTCCCTGAGACTAAGACCTTGCTTCCCCTTAATTGTCTACCCCCATCATTAGGGGTGAAGAGGGAGCTCCATCTGGCTTTGAGCATTAAGCTGCTCTCCAAATACCCCAGGTTTAGAAGTTCTTGAATACTGACAGCAACTTCAATTAAGCATGACTTTGACACAACCCTTTGGATATTCAATGTTGGATTACTGGTTACTCCCATTCAAAGGCCAGCTCTACTGCTGGGCCAGGTCTCCTGTCACAGAACTGGTTTCCTCTCTTTCCCACTGTGTCTGAGTTCACAGGATACCTCATGACCAAGCTCACTCCAGTGATAACAGCTGGGCCTTATAAAACACAAAGGACGATGATCAACTATGTGGCTACCAAAGGAGAAAGAGGACAGCTGCCAGGGCATATGGTGCAATATTAACAGACGACAGAGAGAAAGCAGGACTGCTCAATTCCATGAATACTTCTGGCTTCCCTATTAAGTGGAATAATTGTCAAATGTGGTTAAGAGAGAATTGATGCTTGGGATGGGTGATAAGTAATAAGAGAGCACCTAAGTATTTAAATGAAAATTCTCATAGGTTCAGGTAAATTACTCCATGATTCTGACAGACTTCTCATATAGGATTATTTAATTTTGATGGATAATGTTTGAAGAATCTGAGAGAGACAGGAGATAGTCATTCATACCATTTCCAAAAGGGGAAAATACAGATTTCAGAAATTAAAGACATATAAAATTAAGGTCTTTTCACAGAAAAAATTGAGAATACAGTTTTAACCAATGGTTCTTAGTGCTTCGAAAGAAATGTGTTGCTATAATCCAAAGGCAATAAATGGCAAGTAAGTCATCAGAAACCAAGGCAGCTTTATTTTGCTTTCAACTTCTCTCTCTCAGTCTCTCTCCATTTACTCCTCTATCTGCATCTCTCTAAGTTCTGATTCATTCTTTTATCTTTCTCTTCCAAAGAACAGCTGCTGCTTTCTATGCTCTTTCTGCATGACATATCCTAGCTCTCACCAAGTGGGGGTATCCTCAGATTCTGAGTCCACATTCCCCCACATGTCAAGGACCTGTCTCTAGTACAAATTCTGGAAGTACAAGTTTTATGGCTCATTGACAAAACACCCACATTTGACTCACAAGACGGGTAAAAATGGAATACTCATATTTTTATTGGTCAAGAATGAATCTGTGCAGTGGGACTAAGACCACACCTCCCCTAAAGCTTCCATTCCCACCTTTCAGAATCAAGAAGAGGCTCACTCACTGGTGCTAACCTTGCCTTTCCAAACCTCCTTACCCATTGTCATCAGGGATGAAAAAGGAGCTCCTGAAATGTATATTTATTTATTTTGAGAGACGGAGAGTGAGTGGGGGAAGGTCAGAGAGAGAAGAAGAGAGAGAATCCCAAGCAGGCTCCATACTGTCAGTGCAGAGCCTGACGTGGTTCTCGATCTCACCAACCGTGAGATCATGATCTAGGCTGAAATCAAGAGTGAGACACTTAACCAACTCAGCCACTCAGCTGACCCAAAACCCTCTTCTCGATAACACATCCACCGACACTCTACGCCCCACTTCTTTGTTCCCCTTTGGAGCCAAGTTTCTGTAATATTTTTTGAGCTTACTGTCTCCAGTTCTTCTTATGTTCCATCAAACCACTCTAGTCTGTTTTCTGGCCTCATGATATCATTTTAACCACTCTTGTCAATATAAGCAATGACTTCCACATGGCTGCATCGAATGGTCAAACCTCAGTTCTCATTTCACTTGATCCAGTAGTATCATTTGACCCAGTTGAATGCTCTTTCTAGTGTTTTGTTCATTTGGCTTCCAAGCTTCTACATTATCTTGGCTTATTTGTTTTTTTCTACCTTAGCTATAGCTCTGTTTTAATACCTTTCCCTGAGTCTTTCTCTGTCTCCCTAACTTTTTAATGTCAGAGTGCTCCAGGGCTAAATCCTTTGATTTTTTTTTTAAAGTTTATTTATTTATTTTGAGAGAGAGATCATGAGCACAGGTGGGGCAGACAGAGAGGGAGAGAGAGAGAATCCCAAGCAGGCTCCACGCTGTCAGCCCAGAGCCAGACTTGGGGCTCGAATACATAAACCTTGAGATCATGACCTGGGCCAAAATCCAGAGACAGAGGCTCAACCGACTGAGCCACCCATGTGCCCCTAAGTCCTTTTATTAACTGTCATCCTTTTTAAGCTCATTGAGTCTCATAACTTCAAAAACTATTTGTATGCCAACAACTTCCAATATGTCTGTAGCCTGGACCTCTACTCAAACTCCAAACTCATGTTTCCAATCTGTCCAAAACAGACTTTCTGATCTTCCTCTCCCATTCCAAATCTTGTCCATCTCCTGCCTTTCCCATCAGAGTTGATGGCAGTAACTCCAAGTATGCTGTTTCTCTGGCCAAAAACCTTGGCATGACTCTTTCCTCCTTTTCATAATCACAGGCAATTCATCAGAAAATACTGTGGATTTCACCTTCAAAATAAAAGTGGAATCTGACCAGATCTCCCACTACCGTTTCTCACTACTACCACCCTGGTCCAAGTTACCATCTCTCACTAAGATTACCACAACAACATTCTGACAGATCTTACTTATTCCTTCTAGATATAGCAGCCAAAGTAATCCTTTTAAAATGTAAACCGTATCACGTCACTCTTCTGTTTAAAACCATGTCATAGTTTTTCCTTTCATTCAACATATGAATGAAAGTCCTTATGACGACTCACTTACATCTCTGATCTCACTTCTTAGTTTTTCCCCAAATCATTTACTCTGCTGCAGCCACATTGATTTTCTTGTTCCTTGAACATACCATTTACCCTTTGTCTTAGTGTTTCGCATGGGTTGTGTCCTCTGCTCAAATGCCCCTTTCGTAGAAATTTGCATGGCTCACCTGCTCCAAGTCTCTGCTCAAATGTCACCTTCTCAAAAAGGACTTAATAAATATTCTATCAAATATGTCATTTATTTATATATTTTATTTATTATCTATATTTTTCTCCTCTGATAGAATGCAAGTTCCATAAGGGCAGAAATCTTAGTCTATTTTGATCATTGATATGTTGCAAGGCCTAGAACAGTTCTTGGTATATAATAGGTGATCATTAAGTGTTTGTTGAATAAATAGATGAATGCTATTTTCTAGATGTGTTCTTGCTTTGTTAGTTGCCCCCTCTTATTCCAATCAGCCAAGGTGAAGGGGACAAAATCAAATGTCAGTAACTAGGATTACTTCCTACAGAGATGGAGTAGAGTAGGTTCTCTAAGGAAAAACTTTTCTCTAAGAAAGTAAAATAGAGGTAGGAAGGAAATGATGAGCACATTTGTCTGTAAAGATAGAATCATGACAGTGTTGAATAACCAGTAGCTGTGGGGGATGGGACAAGTCTTAGAAGTTGTACTGAATGAGTTTGAGGATTCCTTTCAAATTTAACATTCTATAATGCTTGAACATCCTAAGAGTGTTGATGCCTGGATGAGATTTCTAATGGCATTCAGCAAAATTGCCCTCTTGTTTCTTATCCATTGAATAGTCTTAGCCCCAATTTTAGAGACTGGGGAGTTAATAATGTTATTAGAGGACATATACAGAGAGAGATAATACATGAGATTGCAGAATCAGGGATTAAGGATATCTCAGTAGACTCCAATAATGAACCAAAACAAATAAGATACAACTCAACAAGGATCAATTTAAAGTTCAGCATTTGGGGGTAAAAAAAATGAATTGTGCAAGTGCAAGATGAAGGAAATCAAGCTTGATGGCAAATTATGTGAAAAAGACTTAAGAGTTTTAGTTGATTATAAGATCAATATGAGCCAACCGTGTGATGTTCCTTCTAGTAAAAAAACCAAAACTTCTCAAATGTAATCTTGAGCCATGTTTGTAAAAACATAGGCCTGGAGGTATAGTAAGGAACATAATAGTCACAGGGTGCTTTGCACCGTGAGGAGGATGTGTGAAGTATTTTGTTTTTACGTCAAGTTTTTTATTTAGTTGAGATTGTCACATTTTAAGAGGAGCATTGACAAATAAGCAAAATGCTAAGGACACCGGAAACTGTTTGTTCTTTCAAACTCCATTTGTTAGATGCTGACATTATTCCTGGATGTTAGTGAATAAGCACATGAGAATCCATACCATCTGCAGTAATCGCAGAAAGTGGGGATAGTTTACTTTTAAACATTTTTAAAAGTGTTTATTTATTTATTTTTGAGAGAGAGAGAGAGAGAGAGAGAGAGAGACAGCACAAGTGGGAGTGAGGCAGAGAGAGTAAGAGGGAAACACATAATCTCAAACAGGCTCCAGGCTCTGAGCTGTCAGTGCAGAGCCTGATGTGGGGCTTGAACCCACGAACTGTGAGATCATGACCTGAGCCAGTTGCTTAACTGCCTGAACCACCCAGGTGCCCCAGAAATAGTTTACTTTAAAAAAGCTAATACATATACATTTGTTTATTAATGTACTCTATCATAAAACAAAAATATTTTAAGATGTTTGGTTATTGTACAAATTTTGGAAAGAAGCCAAACAAAGTTGCTTATAATTACCCTACTGATAGGTAGCCATATTTTTTGCACATTGCTTTTATTCCATGTTTTACAGTTTTACAGGAACCCAGAGAAAGTGTGGAGGTGTACATGAATGGCTTGTGTGGGTCAGACCTAAAGTGAGGTTTATTGCTCGCTTGACTGGTCGGATTTAAGTCTCATGGCCTACAAGACTATCAAGGATGCTGGGAAATGTTGTCTAGCTTTGTCCCAGAAGAAAAGAGAATGGTATTTCTAGTATAATCATGACCTGTTGAGTCCTGTGTACTCTAGTCAGCTTTGCTTTGGTCATGATTCAGTGTATCTGCTGTTAGAAATATTCTTAAAGTTATTTTTGCATAACAACTGGTTTAGTTTACAGCTCTCCTTTTTATAGCTGCCATTTTGTCTTTATAGTCTTTAGACTGAATTTTTTTCGGCAATTTTTTGACTCCTGGGTTAGCAAAGTATTTAGCTTCCTAATTTTCTTCACATGATCCTGGATTTGATTTTTTTTTATGCCTATATTCCATTAGGTGTAGCCTAGGAGAATGTGCACTGCTGTCTGAACACTTGAGATTGCTTCGATATTAAAGGAGGAAGGTAGAAATCTCCCTTCTCTCTATCCCAAATGCCTTCCTTTTCAGTCTTCTCCAATGCTTCTTTAATCGTCCTGTACTAATGTCTTCTCTCACACACAGTTCCAACTCATTGCTTTCAAAAAGCAACAACTTCATCCTCTTCTAGAGCTCTGTTTTCATCATGAGCTTTCCATGTTCTGATCTCTGATCCTTTTTAGTCTTTAGACAGGCTTGTTTAACTATATCCCTTCATGCTTCATAATGGAGATGACAGAATCTCTCTACTGGATTTAGTTTCCTTAAAACTTCATGACATTTGGAGATTTCCCAAAGCTTGCAAAATATCATTTAATGGAAGATAACTGAAGCACCTCAGCTCAAAGATAAAGTTTGAAAAATTTCCTTTCAGTGGTAGGTGTAAGAGATCTTTCTTGTTTCCAAAATAATTTGGCAAGTTAATAAACTAATCAGTTGTTTTTACCTAGATAGTGATAATTGGGTATTTGGTCTATAATTCTTTGGGAGAAAACTCAGCATGACTTGGGAAAAAATTCAGTCTGATACACACACACACACATACACACACACACACACACACACACACACACACACACACACACATTTGGGTTCATTTTTATCCATACACAGAGATAGTTCCTGGATTACACCCTCTAGAAGTGGTTAGCTAGTATTTAATCAAGAAGTCATGCTCCAGAGTTGGCCACACTAAGTGAGTATTTTACTTATGTTCATTTCTGATCAATATAAGAGGCTTTGTTAATGAGTATATTACAGGTTAGAAATGGACTTTCTTTGGTGACCTTAGTGGTCAAGATGTAGGGGTTGTATAGAAGATACTCCCTACCCTTGCATGAACAGGGCAAGGCTAAAATTCATCTAGGACATATTGTTATGCCTATATTGGTTGTGGTTTTTAAAAATTTTTTTTAAATCTTTATTTATTTTTGAGACAGAGAGAGACAGAGTGTGAGTGGGGGAGGAACAGAGAGAGGGAGATACAGAATCCCAAGCAGGCTCCAGGCTCCAAACTGTCAGCACAGAGCCCGATGCGGGGCTCAAACTCACAAACTGTGAGATCATGACCTGAGCTGAAGTCAGACGCTTAACCGACTGAGCCACCCAGTCGCCCCTATACTGGTTGTTTTTAATCAGCATCTATTCTGACGTGCTCAACCAACACAACTGTATGCAGCAGCCCTGAAAATGCCTTGAGTATGATTCCTAGGAAGTCTTGTGTGTATGTGTGTGTGTTTAGGCAGTCTTATATTCAGTCACTAATTAGAAAGATTCTTGGTTGTCTGACTTTACTTGAGGGTTAGTTGAGTCCTGGTGTTTGAATTTTGGCACATTTGGCTTGGGAAGCCTTTCCTGCAAGGTGCTGTCAGACTTTCTAAAAAGATGAAATCTGGGATTTCATCAAGTTTAAAGAACAGGATACATGATCGTCTTGGGATTGCCTGCTAATTAAGTGGCAGGATTCCATCAGGCATTTACCTTCTTTGTTATTTTGTAGCAAGGTTATAGAGAGATCTGGAACTGCCTTTCACCTCTAACAAGGAGCTTTGAACCTGCAGTCTATGGACACTTCGCATAGGTAGAACTCAAGATGTTCATGGTGTTGGATATGAAAATGTATTACATTTTTATTCTCTCTTGCTCTAACTGAAATTAGAATTTCCTTCCGTTAAGAATGTCTGCAACACATCCTGGTGTTACTAACTTCCTTTGGCCCTAACGGAAATCACATTTATTTTCATGACACATTATTCATGACATTATTACAAATATTGCAGATACCTCAACATGTCATTTCATCATTACCCTGAAATTATAGTGATAAGACACCCACTAGTAGGCCTATTTTTAATGTATTAATAGAGAATTCTGTGTATCTTTACATCACAGGTACTTAAAAATACTTCAACAACCATCTCCCAATATATTTTGCTTTCTTTTTAATCCCTAAGGTTTTTATATTATACACTTAAAATGTTACTCTGAGAAGACACAAAAATGATTAACAATATCTGCTTTTTTGAGGCAACTGATATTTACAAAAAAAGCCTACTAGTTGTTCACGACTGAATGAACTTAGGTTAGTTCCCAATAAAGTGGGAAGGTGGTACGAGAATAAAACTAACCGGAAAAGTGTGGTAATAAATTAGAACCATTATCCTTTATACAGATTGGTTATTCTAAGCTAGGGTAGCAACATGACAAGGTTTGAAAATCAGAGTCAGTATCTCTGTAGGCAGGGGTCATGACTCTTTGCTGTGTCTGAGGGGTTGGGCAAGACTTGGCCCATTGATTGGAGAGGAGAAAGATGGTCTTTGTCTACTTTCTTTCCCTGCCATGCAATCTTGTTTTTACATCTCCCTTTAATGTTTTTCATGATAGTTTTAAGCATCATCATGTAAACATAGTAATTTAGAAATTATTGAGAAAGTGTTACTATTGGAAAATGTGCTTAGAAGGAGCAAATACACCCTTTGTCTGCCCCCATTCCATCTGTTCCACTTCTGGGATGGACATTCCAGGAAATAAGTAAAGTATATGGGACTATAGAAAATGACTTTCAAAACGTTTTCCATTTTAGAGCATAGTCTTTCATTTTCTAAAAAAAACTAATTTGTCTTGATGTATAGTGTTATAGAAGTCATCATTGTAAATACCAGGTAAGGAGTTAAGTAGTTAAGTGACAAAAGCCAAAAGAAAATTTCTTTCCTTTATTTTAAAATTATATATAGATAAGTAGCTTTTAAAAATTTTTTGAAAACCTTTGACCTATAGTCAGAAATGCATTTTACATCCTGAGCCAGTACACGCACACACACACACACACACACACACACACACACACACACTCAAAAACTTCAGGAATCAATACTTATTCTTATTACATTTCCATTCCATTCCTTTCCATTTTTTTTGGCTTAGAAAAAGTGCTTGCCTTAACTCACTGAATTGATTTTACAACTCTTTTGTAATTTCAAGTTTGAAAAAATATTGGCCTAGGTGAGGTTTGTATTTTTAATTTTTTTAAATGTTTATTTAAACAGAGAGAGAGACAGAGCACAAGCGGGGACGGGCAGAGAGAGAGAGAGAGAGACTCAGAATGCAAAGCAGGCTCCAGGCTCTGAGCTGTCAGCACAGAGCCCAAAGCGGGGCTGGAACCCACAAACCATGAGATCATGACCTGAGCCCAAGTCGGACGCTTAATCGACTGAACCATCCAGGTGCCCCTGTATTTTTAATTTCCAAACACAGTTCAGAAATGACACACTATATCCTGAGAAACTTAACAGAAACCCATGGGGGAGGGGAAGGGGAAAAAAAAAAGAGGTTAGAGTGGGAGAGAGCCAAAGCATAAGAGACTCTTAAAAACTGAGAACAAACTGAGGGTTGATGGGGGGTGGGAGGGAGGGAAGGGTGGGCGATGGGTATTCAGGAGGCCACCTTTTGGGATGAGCACTGGGTGTTGTATGGAAACCAACTTGACAATAAATTTCATATATTGAAAAAAAATAAAATAAAATCATATTTGGGGGAAAAAAAGAAAAAGAAATGACACTCTATGTTTTCTCCTTCCATCTCTATAGCACTTATCATTGTGAAACAAAACTGAGGGAGGGGGTTAGTGGGAGGACCTATCATTAAGCACTTACTATGTGCTGATATCATTATAATTGTTTTCTTCTTTTTTCTACTCCTCTGAACAGTTTTGAGGAGTAGAAAAATCTAAGCTTCGTAACGGCTGAACTTTTTGTTTATTTTCTGTTTCACTTCTGTATGGCTAGTACCTAAAAGAATGGCTGGTATGTATTACGGACTCACTAACAACCTATTAAGTTAATCTTATCCTCTCAATTTTATAGACATGAAACCTGGAGCTCAGAGGGATTTGTGTCTTGCTCGATGTTTCCGGGATTGTAAGGGGGTGGATCTGGGCTTAAAAGCATCCGTCCAGTTCCCAAGCCCTGGGGTGTGTATTGAGGAGAAGTGTCCAGTCAGACACCCTGTTGATTTGGCTTTACGCATACAGGATGGTGCTGTGTGCTAGCAGGTTTGGTGTGGTGGGTGGACGCTGTTTGAAAGTAAGATCTGGTCCCGAGGGCTTGGGCTATGTTTTTTTATATTCTTGATTATTCGTTCACGTCGAGGCAGTCCGGACCAAGACCGTATGAATATTTTGGTCACCGGTCATACATTTTGACTAGAATCTTTTCCTCGTGCCCAGCAAAACAAACACGACTAGCCACTCGGCACACAGGGTCCTGCTGACTTTGCTAGACGGCGGATGCCATCGGGTAAACACCGTCTGAATCATCCAAGAGTTGAATCTGTCCGCCTGAAGACTAGGCAAGCCCTTAGTGCTCTGCAAGTTCTAACCTGTTGGCCTGGAGCCCCTGATATAAGGCCGTTGTTCATTCTTTATGAAGGCAGAGACCTTCTCTAAACCTAGATCAAATAGATTTCCAAATAAAATCACTCTGGCCAAGAGAGACACTGAGCCAAATTAACAGTGGGGGGGGGGGCCCCCGGCACTATCTCTCAATGGCTCGGTGGCAATGGCTTCCTCAGATGAAGGTGGTACAGCTGTTGTCAGAGGTAAAGCTGTTGATTGCCCCACTGCCTAACAACGGGCAGCTCACCTCCCCAGCAACAGTGGAGCCGACAAGACTAAGACATTTAACAACTAATCATGGATCTCCAGGAAAGAGACAAAGCTGCTTAGCAACTCCCCAAACAGAATTGCCTTTAACCATGTGAACAGAATTTGATGAATGGATTCAGAGAGTTTGGTGGTAACCATTGACATCCAAGCATAGAATATGTTTGTAGGAATGTGCGGCTGGCAAGTTGTTTCAGGCTAAGCCTGGGATGGAGCCATGGAAGAGGACACTGAAAGCATACTGATTTGTGTCTTATACTTTTACGTGTGGATTCCCATTGACTTTCAATTCAGCAGTAGGTGGGTAGTAAACTGGAATGTGAGTCGCAATGCATATTTTTGGGTATCTATGCCATTAAAATCAGAATGTTTACGTTCCCTGGTCAATGTATACTGTTCTTAGTGATAAGATCTTTGGGAAAAATCAACAAAGTCTGGTGAATACAAAGTCCATGTACAAGGAATCTTCCTAAAGACATAGTTTCACTGAGTTGTTTTGGACTATTGAGTCATCCTTGTCCATTGCGGGGTTATACATGTGGTAGAGATCAGAGGTTTCTGGTGGGCTTTGGACTGCTTTTTCTGACCACAGTAAGGATTTGTCTCTGGCTTTTGTCTGGTTTAGTAAAAAGAATGCCTCACTAGATACTTAGCATTCACAGATGTAGCTTCTGAGCCATTCCATTTTGTCAGCCTATTCCAAGCACTGCTTCTGGACCTCCTACACCTTATTATTTTGGGAGGTGCAACCTAGACTATTTAGACCACTGTCCAGTTTGATGCATTGGTCAGCTTCCTCCAATGTCTACATCTTCCTTACTCTTTTCTTGCATAAAAAACCCCAAAGCACTTCACAAACAACCTCCTGTTCGATTTCCCATAACTGGGTTTTTTAGGGCCTTTTTGGAGATGGTTTGGGCTTGAAGGTGGGTCTCAGAAACCTTTGTTAGCATTTTCTTCCTTTAATAATGCCAAAGGCAGGGGAGCCTGGGTGGCTTAGTTGGTTAAGCCTCTGACTTCGACTCAGGTCATGATCTCGTGGTTTGTGGGTTTGGGCCCTCCCTCGTGCTCTGTGCTGACAGCTCAAAACCTGGATCCTGCTTCAGATTCTGTGTCTCCCTCTCTCTCTGCCCCTCCCCCCCCCTGCAAAATAAACATTACAATTTTTTTTTAAATGCCGAAAGCATACTGATAAATACAGGGCAGCTAAAATTTCTCAAATATCTGCCTTGTGTTGGGTTATAGTAGAGGTTATGAGGCAATTGACTGAAACAAAAATCGGTCAAATATAAATATTTCCAATCATAGAAGTTTGTCACATATTGGTAATTTTGTGCATTGTGGTGATAGCATTGCCAATTTGACTTATTTATTTACTTTTTTATTTAAATGAATAAATTTAAAGAGACAGAGAGAGAGAGAGAGAGAGAGCGCAAGGGAGGGGCAGGGAGAGAGGGGGACAGAGAATCTCAAGCAGGTTCACACTGTCAGTGCAGAGCTGGACACGAGCCTTGATCTCACAAAGTGTGAGATCACGACCTGAGCCGAAATCAAGAGTTGGATGCCTAACCAACTGAGCCACCCAGCGCCCCAGTGTTGCCAATTTTAGTGTGACCTTAAATATTTGTGTCTGTTTAACAGAGACTTTTAGAGGTTTTCAGCTATTTTTATGAACCCTGGGATACTTACAGGAATGTTCTGTGTTTCTGTTCATTTCTCACATATTTGGAGTTAGTTTATTTATTTTTGGCCAATTAGCCCTGCTTTGCTTGTTGGCAATTTTTCATGAATTTAAATTTTTTCTCCAGCTCTGATTTTTCCAGAAGCAAACGTCTCTGTCGCATGCTCTCTCTCTCTCTTTCTTTATCTTTGAGAGAGAGAGACAGAGAAAGAAGAGAGAGAGAGTGAGTGGGGAGGGACAGAGAGAGAGAGAGAGAGAGAGAGAGAGAATCCCAAGCAGGCTCAGCACTGTCTGTGCAGAGCCAAAAGATGGGCCTCAAGTTCACGACCATGAGATCATGAGATCATGACCTGAGCCGAAATCAAAAGTCAGATGCTTAACCGACTGAGCCACCCAGGCACCCCTCACCATTTTGATTGTTTATTTCTTTTCTATATTGTTTATTTCTTTAATAAAGAAAGCTTTATAGAAAAAGCAGGTTTGAGGAAATAGCACATTTTTATTGGCTATGCCTGAAAACGACATTAGGTTTTTAGTGTTACTTTAACATTGGAATGTGAAAGAAAGTAGTAAGAAATACTTGCCTGTACAATGTCTCATAGACCAACTATTTCAATACTGATAGGCATTATTGGCCTTTTTATCCTAAGGACACCGTGTTAGTCCATTTGGGCCACTACAACAGTCTGCCATAGACCTCGTGGCTTAGAAACAATGGGAACTTTTTTCTCACAGTTCTGGATGCTTGGAAGTCCAAGGTCAAGGTGCCAGCAGATTTGGTGTCTTGTGAAGACCTGTTTCCTGGTTCATAAACAATTGTTTTCTCGTCGTGTCCTCACAAGGCGAAAGGGGCAAGAGAACTCTCTGAGGTCTTTTTTTTTTTTTTTTTTTTTTGAAGGGCTCCACCCTTACGACCCAGTCAACTCCCAGAGGCCTCACCTCCTAATACCATCTCACTGGATGTTAGGACTTACTTAACATATGAACTTGAGGCGGGGGGTGGGGCGGGGGGAGGGGACAGTCAGTCTATAGCATACGCAAATACTGACTTTATGCGGTATTACTAATTTCGTTTAAGCAATCCTTGCTGAGGCACAGTTGCCATCACTAAATTATCATTGCAGGTTTAAACTTAAAAAAAAAAAACAAACCTCAGTGAATTATCTCATAACTACCAACTGTAGTAGGAATTACTGTGTCTATTTTACAGGTGAGAAAACTAAGGCTCAGAGAAGCCAGTAACGTTTTAAAGGTCTCTGACTCAGATCAAGGTTTAATACAAGAGCAAGACCAAGTTCATCCGAATTTAAATGCTATTTTTCAAATCTCTCAAAAAGCATAATGGCCATCTTCATTTCAACAGGTTTTCATGATAATAAATTTCAACAATTTCATTTAGATAGACTGTATGTAGTTGCTGCCTAAGCAATTTTAGTCTCCTTCAGGGGGTTTATATGCAGCAGAGGCTCTCAGTGTCTCATTCTTATCCTCTTGACACTTATACATCCACACACACAAGCTAACTTCTCATGACTAGCATGTGTCTGTCTTTATACACAACAGGTACTGGGAATTCATGGCCTCCCCCTCCTTCAACCGATATCAGACAGAAGTTGGTGGGGATGTTCCTGGGAGGGATAACTCTGACATGCATGTTCCACCCTGTCTCCCACAGTTCCCCTGTGGCATTAAAGTTCACTTGCCCACAGTGACAACTCACATGCTAATATATTCGTTATTGGATGCTATTTGCCAAATGTTTGTGTGCACCTTCCCTCCTACCCCCAAATTCATATGTTAAAAGCCAATGGCCAATGTAATGGTATTAGGAGGTAGGGCCTTTGGAAGGTGCTTAGGTCATGAGGCTGGAGTCCATGTGAATGGGATTAGTGCACTTGTAAAAGACAACACATAGGGCTTACTAGCCCCTTCTGCCATGTGAGTGATAGCTAGAAGGCACCATCTAGGAACCAGAAAGGAGGCCCTCACCAGACCAAAGTTGCCTGTGCCTTTATCTTGGACTAGCCTCCAGGACTATGGAGAATATATGTTTGTTGTTTATAAGCCACCCAGGTCATGGTGATTTGTTATAGCAGCCTGAACAGACTATGGCATTGACTGAACAGACTATGACACTTCCCTTCTCCACTAGTGGTGTTTTTCTTGGATCACCTCCAAATCAACTACTTTTAATTGAATCCTCATCTCAAAGTGTGCTTCTGGGGTGACCCAAACTAAGACACCATCTTACCTATTTGTTATGGATATTGGAAGTAAACCTTTCAGGGTGAAGCATGGACAAATCCAACCCCAGCCTGGGACCCCTCTTTCTTTACAAAGAATTTTGTAAGAATTTACAAAGATGGCTTCTCATTTGCCTGGCTAGTTGTCTGTTTCTTGCTTTTGCCTCCTTATCTCTATTTTATTTGATCTGACTGCACGCTGGAATTCCCAATTCCCTGCTCTGACACCTTTTTTTGGCAATGCACTTGGGGCTGATTCTCTGGTTAGCCACTTTACCTACCTAATCTCTTGACACTGTTTGTTACTTCCATGTATTAGTTATCTATTGTTGCATAACAAATTACCACCAGATCTTAGTAGCTTATGACAACAAACAGTCTCTGTGTGTCAGGAATCTGGGTGCAGCTTAGCTGTGTGCTTCTGGCTCAAGGTGACAGTCAAACTGTCAGCTAGAACTGTGGTCTTATTTGAAGCTTTGACGAAATCTGCTTCCAAATTCACTCATGTGGTGGTTCAAAAAGCTTTGGTTCCTTGCCAAATGAGACTGTCCACAGGACTACCTCATGACATGGTGTATTAGTCCACTCAAGCTGCCGTAACGAAACACCACACACTGGGTGGCTTAAATGCCAGACATTTATTTTCTCACAGTTACGGAGGCTAGAAGTCCAAAGTTAAGATGTTGGCAGTTTTAGCTTCTGCTGAAAGTTCTCTTTATGGGTTTTAGATGGTGCCTTCTCACTGTGTCCTTATGTGGTCTTTATTCTGTGCATGTGCGGAGAGAGAGAGAGATATGATGTCTCTTCCTCTTCTTATAAGGACACCAGCCCTTGTATTATCATTTGGCTTTAATGACTTCTCTAGAGACCCCATCTCCAAATACCACCACACTGGGGGGCAGGTCTTTAACATATGGACTTCGGCAGAGACACACTTCAGTCTGTGACACATGGCAAGATCCAGGAGAGAATGAGAGAGCAAGTGAGACAAGCCTCCATAATGGAAGCCATAGCCTTTTCTAACCTTATCTTGGAGGTGATATCTCATCACTTCTGCTGTGTTCTATGTGATAGAAGTGAGTCAATGAGTTTAGCCCACACTCAAAGGAGAAGATTAAACAAGTGTGTGAATTTAGTAGGTGAAAATCACTAGGTGTGTATAGGAAAAGCTCTCTTGTGAGTCTTCCTTTATTCACACACACAAAATACACATGACGCTGAATATGTGGGTCTTCCCCCCCCACACACACACAGCAAGCAATTCCGTGTGACATCAGATGGATGTCCACAGTTTAATTCAATTTAATTCTGACATGCCAGAGTTAGTGCAGACCCCATAGATCAAGGGCTCCTCCCACAAGACTGCCCACAACTTCAAATACCAATAGCAAGCGAAGAGTTCCCGGGTTACCCACGACCTCTGTGTGATGTGGTTACAAAAGAGGTTCCCACAGCCCACTCCCTGGAGCTGGTCATTTGCCACAACAGCTCACAGAACTCAGGGAAACACTTACTTACACTTACACATGAAGGATATGATAAAGGACACTGATGAACAGCCAGATGAAGAGATACACAGGGTGAGGCCCGGAAGGATTCTGAGTACAGGAGCTTTTGTCTCTGTGGAGTTGGAGTGTGTCAACCTTTGCAGCAGGTAGATGTGTTCACCAGCCAAGAAGCTTTCTAAACCCAGTACCTGAGGGATTTTTACAGACCCTTCATCATGTAGGAATGATCGATTGTAAACTCCATTTCCAGCCTCCTCCCTTCTCTGGAGAATTGACGACGGGGGTGTAGTGGATATGTGGGGTGCCTACATGGCCTGCTACAAGTACCCATATCTCAGCAGGCTGCTGTGAGAATTAAATAAGGCTATATTCATATAGCATCGCAAATTTTATAATTTCCTAGAGCAAGCATTAATGGCGGATTTTGCTAGTTACTAACAGGTTTGATTCCTGGAGGGAGGCATTCATTAGACAATACGCTAGGGAATGACAGTGCCTTGAAGGGTCCCGTTGGGTAGATTTTAGAAACTGCATTAGAAGTTTGGCCAACACCAAAAGTAAGTGAGTTCCTTGACCCCATTTATATCAATTCCACTCTCCTAAACTTCAGCAGACATTTAGCAATTCTGGTATCAAATTCAAGAATAAGTAAATAGTACGTTTAAAGAGGAGCACGAACAAGTTGTATTTATATGCATATGATGAGGAAAGAGAGGAGGCTGTATTCTAACTGAGGCTGTTATAAATCGAGACCTTGGGTGAGAAAAGTACACACAGATTAATTTATAGAATCCTGTCAGCAATGCTACTTTTAAAATGGCTCTTAGAGGCTCTCTGGCAAAGCAAAAGCGAAACAGTTGGAACCGCTCCAGCCTCGGGCTTGTAAAACCACCACCACGTGAATCCAATAAACAGATGCACATTCCTACCTTGAACCACACCTCCTCCCCCACACTCTTCCACAAATCCAGCACACCAGGCCTCATGAAAATATTTAAAGTTGGTTTACAAAGTCGAGGCTTCAACCCACGCTCACTACAACCACCATCTCTTGTCTCCTCTCCTTTGGCCATTTCCCAATACGCGGACTCTCCTTCCCAGCTTTGCATGCTTCGCATGTCAGAGCAGAGCTTGTTTGGGGCAGTCATTCATAAAAGATATTGAAGAGGGTGGAGCCTGCATCTGTATCTGGATCCATTCTTTAGCTTTCTACGGGCGTGTGGTTCAACCAGCTAGGAATCCCTATGGCAGAATCATCGTTTATTTGGTAAATGTTTTCAATTCTGATTTATGCCAAGCACCAGTGCCAGGCATCAAAGACACAGCAGGGCACTAGTCTCAGACCTTTCCCTTAATTGAAGTCTGGTGGGGAAGTCAAACAGGTGAATAGGAGTGCAGGGCATCATGGGATCACACAGGACGGGAAGGGGTGGGCATGGTCACACGAGCCTCTTGAGGAAGGGCGGATGGGAATCAGCAAAGTGCAGGTGGAGAAGATAGATGTGAAAGGAATTGGGGGAAGACTGTATGTACAGTCCTGGGAGTAAAATTCCAGGTTAGTTTGCCAACCAGGTTATTTATTATAAGAGATTAAAGAGAGCACTGTACCCATCAGGTCCTGAGTTCTTGGTCTACAAGCTGGCCGTCAAGCTGTGGGAGCTGGAAAGAAGTCCAGCAATGCTGGCGAACACTTAGTCCAGGGTGAGTTCTGTTGGGCCAGTAGGGTGTGCTTGAGATTTGAATTTGAATTCTTTGGGAGGTAGGGACTTTTTGTAGGGTGCCCCAAACTGTGCCACTTTTTAGTGCTGTTAACCAGTGGTTCATGTATTATGTTACCTGTCTGACTCCTTTGTGATCCCGATCCCTGATCTGTGCCATTCCCCTGATTTTTAACATAAGGAGCTTGCTTGCTAGATAAATAGATCATTCGTTTATTCTTTCATGCAACAAATACTTATTTTGGCTCTATGAAGGGGGCCGGATACACATTAGTAATTTCAGCTTCAATGGAGCTTACAGTCTGAAGAGGAGGACAAGTAAGCAAATGGATATATAATATATAAATTATGACAAGTGCTTTGGGGGTAACGTGAGATGGAAACAAGGGCCTACTTTGGAATGGATGGCTAGAGAGAGAGAGCCTCTCTGAGGGAGAATGTTTAAGAAGAGACGAGAAGCAGAAAGTTTTCGAAAGCGTTTGGGGGAAATGTGCTTCAGGCAGCAAAAGTGAAGCCAAATGTGAAGTTGGGCAAGTGGTAACTTGCACAAGGGAGTTTCTGCTCACCAAGCCATGAACCCTGGCACAGGGTTGTGTGTGTCCAGGGGAAGGGGTATGCAAATTGCAGGATGGTGAGCAGAAGCCCCATGAGAAAGCCCTAGCTGGGAAAGGCCAAAGGACTGATCTTTGCACTCTGGAGAACAGATGTCCTTTTAAGGTAGAATGAATAGTAGAGGCGTACAGGGTGGGGAGGGTGGAGGTGGTGGATAGATCAAGCTGCAGGTGCCGTGGGAAGTCCAGCAATGCTGAAGGAGGGTCCTTTGTAGAGATGAGGGTGATAGGGACACACCAGGGGGTCTTCCAGGAAGATCCAATAAGGCAGGTCATCTGGCTTCTAGGCAGATCAGTGCTCTGGGAAACAGAGATTTAAGAAATAGGAAGCAACGAAGGGAAGGAGGCAGGTAGAACAGGCCAAGCCTCAGGCAGATGGAAGCTGGCAGACGCTGATTTCCAGCACCTTGGGAAGGAGGAAGAAAATAGGGGAAAGGGATAGGCAGGAGTCCAGTCGTGAGAACTGGTACCTAGGAGCAGAGAAGAGTCAGGGTAAGGCTCCTAGGACATTGGTTATTAGGCTGCTGGCCTTTAAATTCCTTCGTTACAGATCTTAACTTTGGGGAGTACCCAGGGCAGAGTTTGGTTAGTAGGAAGGAATTAAAGGCACACTAGACTTGAAAATTAGATGGCCAATATAAAGATCCAGACAAGTCAAAACATGATCTACCCATCTGGTGTCTTAAACAAGCCATAGCCTAAATGTAGTTTGATGTGACTCAGTCTGGGTGCACCAGTGGTGACTCTTAGTCATTTCTACATTAGTTTTTCAGTTGTGTCAGACATTTCTTACCCACCACCTCACATCCTCACCACACTCCTGTCCCTGGGGTCCTTGGCCCCTTGTTTTCCCCAGCTGCTATGGCAACTAGCTTCACGTGGGCACAACTGAACAGTGCCCTGCTTCCTGTCCCTGCTGTGTGGTATTTGCTTGCCGCTCTGGGCTTTCCCCAAAGCCCCGGAGGTGTGAGATGCTGAATTGGGATCGTGTTATATGTGACCTGAAAGTGTGGGGGAGTTAATGTCCTGTGAAGCAAGTTTTGGTCAAAGTGAGAGGGAAGTGAGTTGATAAATCCTGCCTTCTGCTGAGACGTACTAGCTGATGCGTCTCCGAAGATGGTGGGAGGTGGAACAATTGCCCTTGTTTCCACACAGTGGCCAACTCAGTGGCCTTCCTTCTCTGCCCTGGCCTCTTTTCCACTTCATGGGATTGCTCCTTTAGTAGAGTGGTAGTACACAGGCTTTTGCCTCAGGCTTTGCCAAGGTACAATCAGGTTCCAGATTGTGCTGGGGTCAGTGGCTTATAGGTCAGTAGCCGCACAGCCCGATATTAGCCGAGAGCCACACGTGGCTATAGAGCACTTGAAATATGGCCTGTCCTAATTACAATGTAGTATAAATGTAAAATACACATTAGATTTTGAAAACACACAAAAGATACTTAAAATAATTCATTAATAATTTTTTTATGTTTATTACATGAAGAGATGATAATAGTTTTGATATACTGAGTTAAATAAAATGTACTATTAAAATGAATTTCACCTGGTTCTTTTAGTATTTTGAAATGTGGCTATACTATTTCCATTGGACAGTACTTGTCTAGAGTTTGTGGAATCCAACTCCTACCGCACTGGAAAGTTTAGAACCATATCTGGCAGCCTCCCATCTTCTTTTGTTCTTTTGGGACTTCTCTTGTTTCCTGTAATTTCTTAGAAGTTATTAATTAGGGATGCAGTCAATAAGTGATTGTTCCAAACCAAGGTATCTTTTCTGGAGGGTCAAAAGAAGCAGTAGCTTGTATGTTAACTCTGTGAATATTAAAATGGCCACCTGTCTTTGTTAACGCATAATTTTGCAGGACGTTATGTTTGTAATTTAAACTATAATGAATAAGGGCCTCTATTTGCTACCTTACCAGGTGTATTAGGTTAAGTGGAATAGGTGTTGTAAAGGCTAACAGATTTATAAGCATTAATCTTCTGGTCTATTTTATTATATGTATTTTCCATGCTATAACTGAATATCATAAGTGCAGTGCCTAAGGATTAACTTCTGTCCTTTTTTTTTTTTTGCTCGCTATTATCAATTACATGTTATGATTTGGCAGGCTAAATTAAATTTGTTGCAGGATTTGGCCCTGCTCCTTTCTCTGGAATTTCCTTGTGGCTTTCTTGCCCAGGGAGGGTATTTCATCATCAAATTGTCTTAATAAGCTCTCATGCACATGACATTGGCTACACGCTATGTACAGTACAAGTCAAATAGCTGTGGATTCTACTCTGTTCTATAAAAAGACAAGGTTCTGGCTTGAAGTCACATTCCTTCTCTTGAAATTTGGTTCTGGCTGGATTGAAATATTGTTAAAGAATAGTTTGGTGTGAAGTTGCTCGAGGGATAACAGTTGAGTGAGTTCATACTTAAAAGGAATGTGATTTGAGAGGGAGGGAGGAAGCGGGGATAAGGAGTTTCACGCAGCGCAGGGAATGGAGGGAACAGGTTTTAAAGATTCCAAAGGAGCCGTGGTTTTAAAACAAATCAGATTCACTTGCCATAACACCCTATCTAAATAGAAGCTTTTTGGTTCTAGTTGTAAGCCCACATGATAGCAGATTATATTTCTTTTATTTTGGGTGATCTATTTATTATTAAAAAAATCCAGAAAACATACTATCCAAGATTTTGAAATACTGAATTTGAATATTGAATTTATTACAACACGATTCTAAAGATGCCCTATGATATTCTCCTAGCAAACACAGTATTTGAGTTGATCCCAAAAGCCAGGTTGAGGTAAGTTTCACATGCCATGAGCTTTTTAATTTCCCTTATCTTTTAGCCACTAAATTCTGTTTTCTTTGAAATTTTGTTTCTTTTCTTCTCAAATACAAGAAACTAAATGCAGAACCAATGCTACCAAAAGCTTTATTTTGATAAGAGAGGAATTAATGAAAAGTTAAGGATGTGCTCATATCTGAATTGTTAAATTAATATGAACTTCATTTAAGCAGAGATAAGCAGAGCGCCGGGACAATCCCCGTAAATCAGGAATTTCAAACTAACATCCCTAACCTGTTTTGCAGTCTTCCAGGGAGGTTAGAGTTACAGGCAGTACAGTAATAGAAAGGTAAAGTTTGTGTCACATTCACAACGCATGAGGATCTTTGTCTACGCTGGAGAAGTTCACCTGCAAAGTGGACTTAAGCCCATACCATAGTCTTGTCCAGTCTGGTTTTGTTATGTTAGATTAATGTCTTTTAAAAATGACTGTTAACGACTTTCACTGCTCATAAAATTAAGGTTACTCTGTTAACATTTTATGACCCAGAGAGGTATCACCGGCAGAACTGTAGCTTAGATTTTTTTTTTTTTTTTTTTTGCCAAGCACATTGAAGTATAAACAGCACACATCATCATGGTAATCACTTTTGAAATTATAAAGAACCACAGAGTTGATACTCGTGCTAAGCTCGGCATAGAGGACTTGGCTGACCTGGGGCTGGTAGACAAAGGGAAGGTTGTGGCTTTGGTGTGTGGCCAATGGAGCTGTATTTTATTCGACCCCAAATATAGCCCTAATACATAGTAAGCCCTTGTAAGTGTGTGTAGACTGAACCAACGATGGGAAGCTGGGAGTTATTTGTGGCATCACCAGCTCAGCAGGGCAAGTACTGGAGATGAGATCCGGATGTGAGCCAGGAACGGGAGCAGGTGGAAGCCGATGAGGTAATGGGAGAGAATAATACAGGGAGAAGTTGCTGAGGCTTTCTGGCTCATTCTCACTTTCAGGATTGCATGTGTGCTTTTCTGAGAGGCACATTAGAGGTGCTCTGCAGGAGACGTTGATCTGGATATAGGTCCCACAGAACTAAGCAGAAGTTGAACATTCCTGTGTTCATGGTAAGTGGAAAACACATTTTTGAGGACTGAAAAAGGAACCCGAGAAGAATTAAGTATAAAGCTATCGAACACCCTGAAAAAAAGAGCTAAGTTCATTGGTAAAGATCATATTTAGTGCTGGTTTTTAAAAAGAAGATGAAGAATGAGCTAGTAATTGCATTTGCAATATGTATAGCGTTTTCCTTTTAAACAGAAAATGATAATTGGGCTATCATGCTTGGTGTAAATTCCTAATGGCAGAGGTGCGGTGGGAGGGTGAAGGAGAGGGAATGAAGTGAGCATCTCCTGTGCCAGGGCTTACGACCAAGACTCTGCATGTATCATCTTCTGTGATCCTCACGATCCATTACTCACACTTGAGAAGTTGACAGTGCCTCCTAGAGAATATGCAAGAAAACTTTCCCCCCTTGTAATAATTCCACACCTAATACACAAATACATGCTGAGTTTAGGTTTCAAACACCAAAGAAGGCAGATGATTTATCTTCAATCCTGGCACTTTCCAAAATCTCACTTTCTTTCACATAGGTAATTACTATTAACAATTTGATATGTGGCCCAATACACTTTTCATTTTTAAATTTTAGAGAGCAAGAGTGCACATGACTGGGGGAGAGGGGCAGGAAGGGGTTGGGGGGGGGAGAGAGAGAGAGAGAGAGAGAATTCCTAGCAGGCTCCACACTCAGCACAGAGTCTGATGTGAGACTTGATCTCACAACCGTGAGACTGCAACCTGAGCTGATATCAAGAGTTGGATGCTCAACCGACTGGGTCACCCAGGCGCCCCCAACAAACTTTTTTCTTTGCACACATGTATATGGCTTTGAAAATATGAAGGTAATTGTAGAGGGGCACAATTCACTGGAACATACATATGAAATTTTCTGAAACGACTGACTTTTTAAAAAATGACCTTCCCCCACCAGTGATATTTTAAACTTCCCTTTCTTGTTGGGTGGTATACAGGTTCCTTAATGAAATTTCAGTCCCTTTGCATAACTTTCCTGTTACTTTCAGTTATTAGAATGATTTCATTTCAATATTTGTGGTTATATATTTTTAAAAACTTCAGTCTTGGGGCGCCTGGGTGGCGCAGTCGGTTAAGCGTCCGACTTCAGCCAGGTCACGATCTCGCGGTCCGTGAGTTCGAGCCCCGCGTCGGGCTCTGGGCTGATGGCTCAGAGCCTGGAGCCTGTTTCCGATTCTGTGTCTCCCTCTCTCTCTGCCCCTCCCCCGTTCATGCTCTGTCTCTCTCTGTCCCAAAAATAAATAAACGTTGAAAAAAAAAATTTTAAAAACTTCAGTCTTAAATGCAATTCAGAGAGAGTTTCCTTCTCCCAACCCCAGTGACGGCCAGATCTGTGTGTGGCTCCAGCTGCTGGCTCTATGGGAGAGAGGGGGTGGGGAGCTTGCTTGCAGCCTTTTAGCCTTTATGAGCTAAAAGAAGGCAGTAGAAGTATCAATATGGCCCTTGCAAGAGAGGCTTGCTTCCATTCAGCAGTGGTGGGCATCGGTAGCCCTTTGTCATATTTAGATACTTCTTCCAGCCAAGGATGGCATCCATTCTTTAATGGGCTGCACCTCTGTCCCCATGCAATACCCAACCCTGGCGGTTCAATGAAGACTTCTTTCAGTCTCAACTGCTTGCCAGCACTATCTCTAAGGCTTCCAGATACGTGTAGGATCCCTTCTTCTATCTCTGTCAGAAATCGAGCACTTGATGGGAATGGGGGCAGTTCTGACTTTCTCTCTACCTGGTACCCCCTGCCGCTGGCCACTTGCCATCTCCCTCCAATTCTCTTCTCCTATGCGGGGAGCATGGAGCAAATTATTAGATTTGCTGGCCTACCAGGCATGCAGCTAAGGATTGCATGCCAATCTCTTCTTGCAGTCACCCAATCTTTACAAACAATTTTCTTGGAACCTCACTAGAAATAGTCTATCTTGTCCTGGGGGAGGGGACAAGAGGGGGAGGAGCTCCCGAGGGGAGCTGAAGGAATAGACTCTTCCCATGAATTGCTATTCTGAGGCTGGTGACCCCCTCCCCTCTCATTTCTCTTTTTATGTAGACTGGAGGAGGGTCATGTGGTGCTGGTACATGTTCTACATGTTTGCTTCTTTCTGCAAGGTCTGTGGGAAGGAGGGTGACCCCAGTTTTGACTGCTTTGTGCACATAAAACATGAAGTGCTTAATGCCTTCTATTTTCAGCCCTGACCCTTAGGTGAAATTTTGCACCATGAGAAAAATCCAAGTTGACATCTTGTTTCATATCCTTAGACTCTAAGAACTTGCTCCTTGTTCTGGTTGTTCTCTATTTGTCCCTTTGCCCAAGAACTGTTCTTTACCTTTCTCTGTCCTGCTGTTGCCCTGGAAAGCTGACTTCTATGGATTGCATTACTTTTTAAAACTTTTTTTTAAAATTTTATTTATTTTTGAGAGAGAATGAGCAGGGAAAGGGCAGAAATAGAGGGGGACACAGAATCTGAAGCAGGCTCCAGGCTATGAGCTATCAGCACTGAGCCTGAAGTAGGGCTTGAACTCATGAGCTACGAGATCATGACCTGAGCCAAAGTCGGACTCTCAACCGACTGAGCCACCTAGACACCCCTGGATTGCATTACTTTGGCTCCCTGGTCCTCTTGCTTTTGGTTGGTTCTGGTTAAAAGAGATACTAGTAGTTGACTGGAGAGTGGTAAGGAAGGAAACTGGGATATTTAAAACCTTGACCCTGTCTCCTGATCCATGTGCCTCTGTGGCTGAAGTCCTTCCTTAGCTCTCTTGCTCCTTCAGCTCAAGGCTGGTAAAGCCTCCCATTCCTGCTAATCCCAGGGTGTATTACCAACTCATGTTGCTTCCCTTTACCCTTTCTTGTTCCTTTAACCTTGTCCACACCTCTGAAAGGAGCCCCTTCATTACAATAATTTTAGTTAGGGGCGCCTGGGTGGCGCAGTCGGTTAAGCGTCCGACTTCAGCCAGGTCACGATCTCGCGGTCCGTGAGTTCGAGCCCCGCTTCGGGCTCTGGGCTGATGGCTCAGAGCCTGGAGCCTGCTTCCGATTCTGTGTCTCCCTCTCTCTCTGCCCATCCCCTGTTCATGCTCTGTCTCTCTCTGTCCCAAAAATAAATTAAAAATGTTGAAAAAAAAAATAAAATAATTTTAGTTAAATCCTTTGAATGGGCCATCTGTTTACTACTGTGACCATGACAACATGGTCCCTTTTCCATTAGCAGAATATTCTGAGGTCTACCATGTCATTATAAATATATTTACTAAAATGAAAATTTCCACATAATCTAATCATGAGGAAATATCAGCCGTACTCAAATTGCGGGGCATTCTACAAAATAACTGGCTTGTACTCTTTAGAAATGTCAAAGTCATGAAAGACAAAGGAAGACCAAGGGACTATTCCAGATTAAAGGGGACTCAAGATATTTGACAAGTAAATGGACTGCCTAGTCTTGGGCCCAAGAGAAAAACAGTTTTTAAATTTTGTTGTATATAACAAAGTGCGTGCATATGTGTGTGTGTGTGTGTGTGTGTGTGTGTGTGTGTGTGTGTGTATGTGTGGAAGGAGAGAGAGAGAGAAGAGAGAGGAGGGAAGGAGAGAGGATTAAGGAACTGTGATAAAATGTTGACATTTGGAGAATTCACTGTGCTGTTTTTGCAACTTTCCTTGAAGTCTGAAATTACTTCAAGATAAAATGAGCGTGCAGTGGACATGACCGCTGCCTTGCTGTGCGTCATTTATTTAGGCTGTCTCCCATTTTTCTCCAGGACAAGCCATCCTGCAGTGAACACCCTTGGACACATCTCTCTGTCTCTGTGTGCCAATATTTCCATTGAATAGAGTTGAAGAAATAGAGCTGTTGAATCGAAGGTCATATACATTTTACGTTTTGGCAGATTTTGCCAAGTTGCAAGGACTGTTTAGTAAACACCTACAATCTGTTTTATATTGTAGCAAAAATATGAGAAAGCTTCTATTCCAAAGTTGGATTATGACCCGTACAAATCAGTCTTTCAAACGGATCAAATTTAAGCCACTGGAATTAAGTTAATCTCTTAAGTGTGAGCTGCCTCATCCCCCACCCCTTTGTCTCTTAACATTTTTGATGCCCTGATGTCTACATCCCTCCTTTGCCCTGGAGTTGGTGACTCATCTCGTTTTCGTCTGTCTTTCTGAATTCCACTTAGTTAGAAATCCTGGCTAGTTGTAGTCAAGAGGGTAAAAGAGTTAAAATACTACTTTCGGAGGTGAATTACACCTGATTTTTGTATCAAGAATGACATTGCTTCCTTCCATGGACTTGTATAACCACGAATTGGCAGTTATAATCCTTTGAAAGATCACCAAGTGACCTAATATCAAGGGCGAATTCAGAAAGGGTATAAAATTGCTGTACACTTTAAAGAATACATATGCACGTTTGTTCTTGGGGTATAATCACAACACGTTAAAGCTGGAAAGAGTTATAGACCATTTGATCCACTGTCTTCTTTTGTAGATGTGGAGACTGCGATTTGCAGTTTGATGTATTGCCTGAAATCACAGTGCTGATAACTGGCAAAACAATAGCTAAGCACTGGTTTTCTGACTTTTTCAAGTGCTTTTTTCTGCTTTGTATCTGAAGTATCTTAAATAAGGGTCTACTGGCTATGCTATGGAACAAATCATGCTATTAACTAAGCTACAAGATTAGAGATAATGACTCGGGTTAGGATGCCAAGGAAAAGTTTATTTCAGGTACATAATGAAGAAAAATTTGCATAATGTGATCTGTATAAACGATTTATACTGAGCCCCTATCCAGGAATATTACTGGTAAATTGGATACTTCTGTTTTTATTGCTGGGAACTGCATCAAAAAGTTGTATTACAAATATATTGATGCATAAGCCTCAAAAAGTTTTGCCCAAGTGGGGCACCTGGGTGGCTCAGTCAGTTAAGCATCCAACTTTGGCTCAGGTCATGATCTCATGGTTTGTGGGTTTGAGCCCCATGTCAGGCTCTGTGCTGACAGCTCAGAGCCTAGAGCCTGCTTTCGATTCTGTCTCCTTCTCTTTGCCCCTCACCCTCTTGCGCTCTGTTTCTGTCTCTCTCTCAAAAATACATAAACATTAAAAATATAAATAAAAAATACAAGTTTTGCCCAAGTGATAATTCAGTCATGTTTCATTCACACAGTGTAAAATATTACTAAGTAGGTATCCCCTGCTTTCCAGAAGTTTGTGTTATTCCACTTAACTTTTACAAGAGACATTAGTATGGTAACAGATTTTTTTTTTTTTACTTTTATTTTTTTCTAAAGCAAACATCTTCTTTGGATTTTTTTCAGTTAGAGAAAACAGCTACTAATGTAGGTCTTTCCTAAAAGCTAAGTGAACTAACACGAACTTTCACAAAGCAGAAGATACTCTTTGCTTTATGCCATTTTGGCTTATGAAAGATTTTACAGGAATGTTCTACTTTTGGACAGTGGGAGAAATCTATATTTGAAAATGATTAGATTTCCTAGATAATTTGTGAAACTGAAACTTGGATGATTCAGTTCCTAATTCTCTTTACGGTAGCATAATTCAAACTAAGATCCCATCATTTAGCTTTTATAATTGAACAATTTCCTGTTTGTTCCATAACAAGGAAAGATAGCATATTATACAAGTGTGAGCACTAACCTCTCTCACTCTTGTCAAATCATCTACTTTTGCTTTGGAAACGTATTTTGAAAATTCATTTGGATGTGAATTGGAACATTCTGGAAGCTCAGGAAGTTTCATATAGAATCCTCAAGTTTGAATGCCACTAGATCCTATCTGTACCTTCTTCATAACTGTGGTGGGATTACGGGCAGAACATCCTAGGATTTGAAAAACTTAATTGATCCGGGAAAATTTTGTAGCAGGGTGGGGCTAACTTGTCAACAGACCATCAAGAGAAAGAAGATGGCCAGCTAGGGAAAAGACAGTTTCAATGCCAAAGAACCCTGGGATTTGGCTTTGATTTGTGTTCATGTGGGTATCCAAAGGGATCCATCTGGTTAGTGGGTGGCATTTCAGTCAATGGTGATACCATAATATGGGTCGCTTCAAGTCTTCAGATAGTGGTTGTGGGTTAAAGACAGTTAATAATCAGTTGCTGGGCAGATGGTCAGGTCCCAACTAAGTGGCTCTCAATCCTGACACACTCAATTTCCTCTAACTGAAACAAACGTTTTGTTATGCCCACTCACTTAACATAAAATAGACTACACACATTATTTTTTTTGGAGCAGAGTTGACACACAATGTTACCTTAGTTTCAGGTGCACATGTAGTGATCGGACAAGTCTATACATTATACTTTGCTCACCACAAGTGTAGCTACCATTTGTCCATACGATGTTATTATAATGCCATTGACTATATTCCCTATGCTGTACTTTTCATCCCCATGAATTATTCATTCCACGACTGGAGGCCTGAATCTCCCACTCCCCTTCATCCATTTTGTCCATCCCCCCACCACGCTCCCTGTTGGCAACCACCTGTTTGTTCGCTGTGTTTATGGGCCTCTTTCAGTTTTTTGTAGAAACATAATTGTAAAAAGTCTGTATGCCTTAATTACAAAATAGAAAAGAAAAAAGTAATCAATAATATTTATTTGAATAAATAAGCATTGGAACTGTGCTTCCCCAAATCCACTAGAACAGCACTTCCCAAACTTGACTGTGTGTACAAATCTCCTGGGGTCTTGTTAAAGAGCAGATTCTGGTTCATCAGGTGTTGGGTGGGCCCTGAGATTCTGTATTTCTTACAAGCTTCCTGGTGATGTAAATGCTGTTGGCACATGGAACACATTTTGGACCTAGAAGACATAATGAAGAAATCAGACTGTTTCACTGAACAAGGGAAAGCTACAAATGTAGTCTGACAGAGGTGTGTTGAATTCACCATTGAATTGCCAGGAGAGGTGTTGCCATTATTAATGTGATTCTTCAGGAAGTTCATGGACAAGTTTTGGTAAAATTGTGATCAAAACAAATTCAACCTTTCCCTTGATTTGCACAGTGGTTGCTTTCCTGCACAAATGTTATGTATTTACGTGTGAAACAGAGTTCAGTTCTAGGCTCAGATAGTGATAGACACCTTTTTCACCTACAGGATTGCCCAGTGGGCTAGTTGAAATATTTGTGGCATGTGGGACCACTCTTTGTATACAGAACTATCTATGGATTGCTGGACAGTTAGCATCCCCGACTCCTGCCCACTAAATATCAATAGCACACCCAATCATTGTGACAACCAAACAGTTCTCCCCCAAATTTCTCAAGTCCTCTGGGGCACAGAGGACTGACAGAATATGAATCAACACAGAGTGCCAACCTCAGTCTGCTAATTAAGTAACTGTGGTAGGAACCCATTGTAGGGGTTGGACAAACACGTCAGGGGTTGGAGATTGTAGCTACTTGCAGCCAAGGGAAGTCTAGGCTCACTCTGATGTGTGTGGTCCCTTTGAGTGTGATAGAAATACTGCAAACTCTGCTGGGGACAGGATGGGCTGGAAGAGAGCATACCTCTCCAGTGTTAAGGCATCTACAAACCACCTGAGGATCTTGTTAAAATGCACGTAGTGATGTAGCAACTCTGGGGCAGGACCTGGGATTCTGCATTTCCAACAAGATTTCAGGTGATACGGTTGGTGCTGTGGCACAGTTTGCTCCACAAATGCTGAACAGCAAGAGACAAAATACCTGACTCGGTGGGCTGTAGGTTGAAAACAGTGCCTGGAGCTGAGATGTGAGTAGCCAGAGCGAACAATGATTGCCCCATCTGTCTTTCCTCTCTGTGAGGACTATTTGTTTTCCTCATTCCGTTTTACCTCCCAGATGGATGAAAATCAGCATGCTAAGGTAAAGCTAGCTTGTCTACAGAGGGTCACTGATTCTTACCTTCTCTACAATGGGGAAGTACTGGGTCACGTTTTGTCTACAGGTCATTTTAAGTCTTAATGGCACAGAGTAAATGGCACAGAGATTCTGTTTATGTCCTCAAAAGATTTAATTAGGCATGAACTGACATATCATTAATAGATACTCGAAAGCCAGATTTTCTGAAGATAACGTCCAATTCAAATAGTTACTTACTGATGATTGAGAATTTTCTCTAAAACTCTACTGAGGGTGGGGCGCCTGGGTGGCTCAATCAGTTAAGCCACTGACTTCCCCTCAGGTCATGATCTCATCATTGTGGCTTTCTAGCTAGCCCCTGTCAGGCTCTGTGCTGACACCTCAGAGCCTGAAACCTACTTAGGATGCTGTGACTGTCCCTCTCTCTGCCCCTCCCCTGCTTGTACTCTGTCTCTCTCTATCTCTCAAAAAAATAAATGAATAAGTAAACATTAAAAAAAATTAAAACTCTATAGAGGGAAAAATTGTTATTAGGTTCTAGAGTCAAGAAGACAGACACACAACACACGTGATATAAATCTCTACCCTTGTGCCCAGAGTTTTGCAAGCATGTACCTAAGGCGCAGAATTTAAGGAAGCACCTGCTCTCAGAGTTGTACAAGAGTGCGGTTGGCACTTGAGAGTGATTGCCACCTTAAATTTTGTACCCTAGGCACCTCCCCTACCTTGCCCCAATTCTGACCCTGCCACTATCCATAACAGACGTTGCCAGGAGATAATGCCTGTGCTAAGAATTGCATGCACCATTTACCTGGATAAAGATTTCTTCCATGTATCTTTGGTTGATTACCTGTTGTCCGGAACACTGTTCTTATTCATAAGATTTGTGGTTTGCCATAATAAGCCCCATATAAAGCCATGCCAGATCTTTTCTGGAAGACCCATATAGAGAAAAATCTCAACAATTCTCTAAACAGATTTCTCTGTATCTGACATTTCTTCTTGGTCTTCTTGCAAATGTAATATTATTTTACCAAAGAATTAAATAGCTTGGATATTTGTTATTTTGAAAGCTTATCTATAGGTGAGAATACCTAGGTTTAGTGAATAAAAAATGGGCAAAAGAAACAAAAAACAGAACATAAAAGTCAAAACCACAAACCAATAAGCCACAAAACCCTTTGCCCACAAGACTTGTAATCATGATTAAGTTATGAAAAATTTGTTATTTTTGAAAGAGAATAAGATCTCAAAGGCCAAAACCAACACTTGACATCCTTCTGTTGGAAAAGCCAGCCCAGAACGCTATATAACTAGGTTTTAATTGCTTTGTTTCAGACCTGCTGCGTCAGTATCTCTAAGTGAAGAGTGGACATTTGGAACATACAAAGCGACAAGGAAATGTGGGTACTCAGGCAGAATTAGGAACAAGAGCCCTAGACTATGTCTGTTTTCAGGGTGTCAGAAAATGCTCACATTGCCAAAACAAAGTTTATTTCACTATATGTTGACCTAAAGATGTGCTACCATTTTTAAAAATTTTTATTTAATGTATGAAAAAGAAGATATCACCATAGCAATAATGAAAGTGAAACAAACAAATGATCCTATGAACCTAACAAGCAAGTCACTTGTTTTCACTTACTTTTTTTCTAGCTTAGTCTGTCCCCAGACTTCATGGGTATGTTCCCTTTGCAGTGGGGGAGAGTCCTGTACTCATAAAGGTCCCCCAAATTATATAGCTGGCCATGTCTATGTCTATGTATATATCTGCCTATAATTTTACATAGTGCTGAGTCCAGTGATGATTTGAAGTTGTGTTCTTTTTTTACAAAATTACATCATAAGTATTTTTATTTCATGCCATTTTATGCTATTTCACCATCTTCTTGGTGATTAGTTTTAATGAGTATATAAAATTCAATTAATCATATCTGTAAATCAGTAAGCTAACATTCTCATACCTTAGCTTAATTTTCCCCATATTAGGTTGCTTCTCATTTTTCACTCATCTATATTCTATAGCATCTTCATATATTTAGCTTTACCTTTGTGTATTTAGCTTTATCCTTTGAAAACGTTTACTCAAGATATATTCTCAGGATGGGAATCACTGGGCTGGGCTGACCATACTTCTTGGTTTGCCTAGGACAGAGTTAGTTTATGCCTGGTTAGTTTATTAATAGTGTCCCCTTTTGATCTCAGAAGTGCTCCCACTTGGGCTATAAATTTTACGATTCTTGGCTATGGTATTGAACACTTTTAGAAAAGACAGCTGATAAAATCAAATGATCGATAAGATATCGTAACGCACATAATATCAAGAATAACCACTTTAGAAAATAAAATACAGGAAAAAACCCAGCTTCTTGAGAAAAGATGATCACAGGATGCCTAGATGTCTCAGTCAGTTGAGCGTCTGATTTTGGCTCAGGTCATGATCTCGCGGTTCCTGAGTTTGAGCCCCACATCAGGCTCTGTGCTGTCAACCTGTCATCGCAGAGCCTGCTTCAGGTCCTCTGTCTCCCTCTCTCTGCCCCTCCCCCAAATAAACAAATACTAAAAAAAAAGAAAAGCTGATCAAAATTGGTTTAAATTCTAAATCACATACTAATTGAGAAGAATGGAATTAAATGAACAGTAATATTTTGGGGCATTTTTAAATTTTTGCAAATTTATGGCTGTTAATGCCCCATGGTGGTGAGAAGTACCACTTATAAATCAAGGTGTTAACTTTACTATTATTATTTTAAAATTTTACTTTATGTTAGCTTTGTTTTTAAACTTCACAGATAGTTTAGGTATTGCATTAAAATTTCTTTAATCCTGGCATTACCAGTTTAAAATTTGTGATTATTCAGAAAGTATTTTGACTATGGTTTCTCTTTATCAAGACAAAAAGTATGTTGCTAAGTAAAGAATACTGTAAGTAAGAGTACAGGAAGAGATATTTACTCACTTTGAAGAAGAAACAACTTAAAGAACTTCAGTAATTGTGTATACCTAGACAAAGTGAAATGACTCTGTAAGCTGGGTCTCATAGCCGCTTGGATTGATGTCCTAACTTGCCAATTCAAATAATTCTTAAGTATTCACTAAATTAGGGTCTTCTTCCAGGTGTGATTGGTATGTCCGGCTTCAGTTGGTATATGAACATGGCCACGGCAAAGCCTCATTTCCTCGAGAGTAGTAGGTCATTACATCACTTCTCCCCATTTCAGACAGGTTTGCCCCCTGGATTTGTTCCAAATTTACGGTGTTTTTTTTTTTTTCCCCTTTGAAGCTAGAGGCCATATTTTCAGGATAAATGCAAAAACTCAAGTGTTTCTAAGACTTGTGTTTGGATGTGACCTTTGTGCAACAAAGTATAGTCTAGGATTTACAAGGCATGAAGATTCTGACAGAATGTTTCCTCCCTCAGGAAGGACAGGGCAAGTGGAGGTCAGGGGTACAGTCCTGGATATGAAGGTGGGGCTGCTGAGATCAGGGAGCCTACTTGTGGAAGATTAGAGAGTTTCGAAGGTTTGGCGGAGTGCACAAACTGTTGAGCCTGACATAGCAGTATTTTAATCTTATCTTCAACACCTATTAACTCCCTGACCAGGGGTAAATTACTCATTCTCTGAGACTACGTTTCCTTGTCTGTATGTTACTGAGCAAGTTCCCATAGTTACTGGGCGGTGAGTTTGGACCGTGTCCCCAAAAGTGGAAGAAAAGACAAGAACGCCTGAGAGGACAGACAGCCAGGGAAAAAAATCAAGAAAGTTGGAATTTTGGGACGTTCTCCTCAAGTAGAACAGATCCTCATGCCTGAGGAAAAGAGCTAGGGGAACTTTGGGCAGCCTTAGCCTTCTTGATTAACTGGATCAGAGTGGATGATTAGCCATTTATGCCCTTGCTAGGGGGCAGGCATCTTTTAGGACAGTGCTGGCTTCAGAGGGTGTGGTCTGGAGATGACCAGAGTGGGGCAGCGGCAGGGGGGAGTATACACACGGCAGATGCCCGAATAGTAGGGGCAATAGTGCTTCCAAGGAGAGGCTACAGTTGGGTAAGGAAGGAGTCCTGAGTCTGGTTATCTGTCCCAATTCTTTAGTTTTGGATTCAGTGGTCTCTAAAAAGCACCTCTCATATATAGAATCATGCATCATTCCTTCCTTTATTTGTTGAGTGCTGACCAAGAGCTCAGCACTGGGGAGAAAGAGGAACAAGATGCAATCTCTGTTCCCAGAGCTCTTATAGTTGAAGGTGGGAGACATTTATTACAGTTTAATGAACATATCAAGGCTTATTTATGACCCTTCTTGGATAAGTTGACCTTGCGTTGGAAGTGACCATCCTGCCTTTCTTTCCAGGAATCAAGGTGTAGGTGTAGTCTTTGTCCGGGGCCCCAGGGTCTGGGTTTGGTGGTGAATCAGCTGTATGAATCTAACTCTCACCCCGTGGAATCAGTCTGTCAAACTGGTCCTGTCCCATCTGTGTTGTCTGGTTTCTCTGATAGTTTTCTCTTGGGAAGGGGACTGAAGATCCTCTTGCAGTGTTTTGGGCCCTCTTGGTCACTGTCCCACAGAATGGGCTTTGGGTCCCTTTTCCTTGAGGTCAGCCCTCTACCTCAGCTGACAGATTGAGAACCTAGTTCTTCATCCTGGTGGCTGTCACGAGTGTTGCTTCCTATCACGAAGCTGGGACTTTCTCTTATTAACTGTATTGTCCAACCCAACCCAGAAGTCTCTATCCTTTTTTCAGTTTCGTTGATTGTGGATCTGACTACCTACAGCCACAGACACTGACCTGGAGGCTGGTAAAAGTAGTTAACATGAGGTCAGGCAGCTAGTAGGTGGAAACACAAAGAATTCAAACTGACTCCAGAGTCCATGCTCATCACCACCACACTGCTGTCTCTACCCTCCAGCGTTGCTCGCTCTTGAGAAAATTCAATTCAGTCCCCATTGCTACTGCTTTGTATGCAATCTAGTGTTCTCCCGCCCTTCTCCCTTCCCTCCCTCCCTCCTTTCCTTCCTTCCTCTTTTGGATCTTTAATTTATAGTGAGTGTTCTACATTCATAATGTGTCTTGTTATAGGTCTTTTTCTCTTTTCCTTTACACTTTTGGTTTGACTTCTAGAGAAATTTCTTGATTCATATTTTTTTTTTGAGTTTTAAAATTTCTTTCACCATGTCTTTATTTTTGAGAGGCGGGGGGAGGAGGATGGAGAGAGAGGGGGACAGAGGATCTGAAGCAGGCTCCAAGGTGACATCAGAGAGCCTGATGCAGGGCTTGAACTCATGAACTACGAGATCATGACCTGAGCCAAAGTGGGACACTAAACTGACTGAGCCACCCAAGCACCCCTTGATTCATTTCTTTGGCACATTTTCCTGTTTATCCATTCTCTTTATGAAAAACCAAATACTAGGGGTGCTTGGGTGGCTCAGTTGGTTGAGTATCTGACTTTGGCTCAGGTCATGATCTCATAGCCTATGAGTTTGAGCCCCACGTTGGGCTCTCTGCTCTCAGTGCAGAGCCCTCTTTGGATCCTCTGTCTCCCTCCCTCTCTCTCTGTCCTTCCCCAGCTGTCTCTCTCTCTCTCTCTCTGTCAAAAATACATAACCATTAAAAAAAAAGTCCTAGATATTCGACTGATCTGATGCTTTATGGACTCCCAGACTGATCCTCTAGGACTATTTCTTTCTCTCATATTTTTCATCTTTGAATCCTACTCTTCAGGGAATCTCTTCAATTCTATTTTCCAGTTTTTCTACTGAATTTTTAATTTTGGAAATCATATTTAAATTTCAAAGAACTTTACTTATTTATATCATCCTGTGTTGATTTTTTTTCTAATGTTTATTCATTTTTATTCATTAAATTTTTTTTAAATTTATTACTTTTTTTTAATGTTTATTCATTTTCTGAGAGACAGAGAGAGACAAAACATGAGCGGGAAAGGAGCAGAGAGAGGGAGACACAGAATCCAAAGCAGGCTCCAGGCTCTGAGCTGTCAGCACAGAGCCCTACGTGGGGCTGGAACTCACCAACTGCGAGATCATGACCTGAGCTGATGTCGAATGCTCAACTGACTGAGCCACCCAGGTGCCCCACATTTATTCATTTTTAGAGAGGCAGAGGACGAGCAGGGGCAGAGAGAGGGCCGAGAGAGAGGGAGACACAGAATCCAAAGCTGTCAGCCCAGAGCCCAATGAAGGGCTTGAACTCACGAACTGTGAGATCATGACCTGAGTAGAAGGCAGACCCTTAACCGACTGAGCCATCCAGGTGCCCCTAATCATCCTATGTTTAAAAAAAAATAGTTTCAATATTTTGTTAATTTTCTCCAATGCTATCAAGTAGAGATTTTTGTAGTTCTCTTTTATTTCTAGCACTATCTCTCCACCGTCCCATGACCCCCCTCCCCCTGCTTTTTGAAAAGTGAACCTCTCTTTGTTCACGCTGGCCTTTCTCTTTCATGTGGAAGACTTTTTACTAATATCTGGTGATTCTTGATTCATATTTTAAAATGAGCTGCTAAAAGTTGACTGGGAGTTCTATTGCAAGGTTGGGGCTTGTTGATTGGTACCTTTGGCTGCGGAGTGGTTAAGCAGGGAGCCGACCAGTACTGGGACTCTTAGGTATCCCAAAAATGAGAATGTGGAGGTTATCTTGTCTAAGGGAGAAGTTTCTGACTCCCTGCCTGGGAAAGCTGATCCCCACGCGAAACATTTGGTGTGAAGTTGTGGTACTTGATCCATCCCTATGTTGACTGTTCCAGCTATTATGCTATATAACAAATTTCCTCCAAACTTGGTGGCTTTAAAAACCAATAATCATTTCTCACTTCTGGAGGTTCCTGGGGGTCGGAAAGTTGGCAGTGGTTCTGACTGGTGGTTTGGGATTGGTTTGCTCATAAATTGGGACTACAGTCGTCTGAAGGTTTGACTGGAACTGGAAGATCCGCTTCCAAGGGGTCTATTCAGGTGTCTGGAGAGTTGGTGCCAGTGCTGGCATCTCAACATTGGCCTCTCCAAGGAGCGCCCTCCCAGCATGGCGGCTGGCTTCTCTAGAGCGAGCTGTTCAAGAGAACAACGTGGAAGCTGTGAAGCCTCTTGTGATTTACCCTCCGCAACCATTCCTTGTCACGTCTGCTGTATTTTATTGGCGTTATAAAGCCATCCATTATTTAATTTAATATGGGAGAGGGGACTAAACAAATGAATATCAAGAGGTAAGGGTCATTGGAGGTCATTTTGGGAGAAGGCTACAAAACTTCCTTTCAATTCATCATTCTGTTTCCAGCCTAACATCTTGTTCTTTGTGATGTAGATTATTTTCCAATGCTAAGCCCCTCTGGGGTTCCGTAGGGAAGTCCGGTAACTTTGTGTCCTTGTTTCCCTATCTGCCTCCATGCACACATTACGCTATGCCTTTTTCCCTACCTCCTCCCTTGCATCTTTCAGCATTTTCTTGAAGCCTGCCTGCCAGGGGATTCCCCCCTGCTCTTTTTTTAATGGTAGATGTATATATTATTCCTTCACTCTCATTAGTGAAGTCTTAGGAGGAACAGAGGGAAATGTATTTGGTCAACCTGTCATTTTTAACTTGAAGCCAGAAATGTTTTTTAATGCACCTCTCAGAATGATACATAATTTTATTTCATAGATGAATTTTCTGATTGTGAATAAACTGCCTTTCCCTAATGCCTAAGAACAACTAGTTAATCTAACTGAAATTGAGGGATTAAAAGAAAACCTTTGGTTTATCTATTAGGTGTAAATAATACTATGTTCAGTTTGTTGCTTGACACTTAAATTTTGTTAGTCTTATTTTGGTATTAATGTAAAATTTGGACTGCAATTTATAATGGACTTTATGCTGTGAACTTGACACTGTGTTTTAGAAGCTAGAGAAAAAGATGAGCTTGATGACTGGTGATCCTGTCACTTTTGTGGCTGAAACAACTCTGTAATATACCTTTTTGTATCATTAAAAACATCTCCTTCCTTCACCAAATACAATTCTTTCATAAATATTTATAGCCCTCCATTCCCTAGGCTTTTTATTACAGAGCCCTTCACTTACCCCAATGCACTGCTCTATCTCGGGTTTTTTTTTTTTTTCCTTTGGTTAATAAATTACACACATTTTGCTTTTGAAACCAGTAAGAAACCAAATTGAAAAGAATCCAAAATATCTAATGTTAGAGTTAATTTTACATTTGGATTTCTCCTTTTCTTTGAAAGCCCAGCTAGTATGTAATAGTTCATGTTCATTGTTTGAAAAATTAGAAAACACATATAACCAGAAATAAATATAATAAGTAAAAATCATACATAATTTCACCATTTTCCTCTTGGCATATATAACTTTGTCACTTAATGGTTTATTATGATCGTATTTCCTTATTAAGAAATACAGGTCTGGGTGGCTCAGTCGGTTAAGTGTCCAACTCTTGATTTTGGCTAGGTCATGAACTCATGGCTGTGAGACTGAGCCCTGCGTCTGGCTCTGTGGAGACTGCTTGGGATTCTCGCTCTCTGTACTCCTTCCCCGCTTATACTCTTTCTCTCTCTCTCTCTCTCTCAAAATAAATAAATACACATTAAAAAAAGAAGTATAAGCCAGTTATTTGTCAATATACTTTATACCTCAATAAAGCTGAAATAAAAAATTTCAAAAACAAATACAAGACTAATTTTAATTTATGCATACTATTCCATTTTTAATCCAATAATATATTTTAATAATATATAGCCATTTGATCTTAAGGTTGCTATAAAATTTTAATTATAATAAACAATGCTGTGATGACTAGTGATATGTGTGTGTCCACATACACACACACACATGCTGGCTCTTTGAGTATTTCTGAAGGATAGATCCTTTGAAGTAGATATCTGGGTTATAGGATATAAACATTTCATATTGTCCACTTGACCTCCAGAAGGGTATAAATACTTACACAACCACAACGTGTATTTGAATCCCAGTTCTCCCTACCTTCTACAGCACCAGGATTAATCATTTAAAAATATTTTCCAAAGGCAAGCTTTCCATTTGCAACTCCAGAATGACTCTCCACCCTTTTCCATCCTGCTCTTTGGAGCATTAGTGGGCTCCTTGCCCTCTGGCTCCCTCATGGGTGAGCCAGTAAAGCCATTGGCAGGAGATGGGCAGATGGGAGCACGGTGAGGTCAAGGCATTTGTTGTTTTGCTCCCTCTCTGCCAGGTTGATGGTGGATGGGCTGTATCCTTCTACCAAACATCACAGCTCCTGTCTGGTGGTCTCTACTCATTTTGTGTGCCAAGAACTGCTCCTCTCTTGCTCTCTCTGACCTAGGGTGGGCAATGGCTCCCTTCTGGGCTATTGCTAGCCCTGGGTGCTTCACCATCCCTGATTGGTTTCCCTTAGCACTGTCTATACTTCTGTAAGAAGCCCCCTTATATTAAACTTCCTAACTGCTCTGCCTGAGCGTGTCCTGCTTTCTGCCAGGACCCTGACTAATAGATGTGAAAACTAGTATCTCATATTTATGATAATTTTTTGGCCTCATATCTTATTGTTTACCTCTAAATTTGTCATTTGATCTTATTTTCAGCATGTTTGCAGTTCAGTGTTAAATAGCTTTATGCAGTCAGATTTATTGACTTTTTCCTTGTAATGTCACGGTTAGAAGGTTCTTTCTCCTACTGATTGCACAAATATCCACCTGAATTTCCTTCTTTTTTGTGTGTAATTACATTGTAATACTTGTATCTTTAATTTACTTGGATTTTAATCTGAATGCAAGTGTGAATTAGGGATAAAATTTTCTTCTTTAACCAGACAACATTTATATTTCCCCACTGGTTTGAAGGTCTTCCTTTATCATTATTAACCACTTTTTAATTCTGTTTCAATGATTTGTATGTCTATTCTAGCTTCTTTGTCAAGACTTCATTTTTGTAACTTGAAATATATTTAAGATATTGTAGAGTAAGTTTCACCTTTGTATTCTTCCTCAAGAAATTTCTGGGTATTCAATTTTCAGGTTTATTCTTCTAAACAAACAGAATTTTTTTTCAAGGCCCCTCTGTTCCACAAGTACCTTAGGATTTTATGTGGCATTGTATTATATTCACATATTATTGTGTAGAGAATTGGTATCTTTTCAATTCTGAGTCTTCCAATCCAGGTATATGGTCAGTATATATTTACTTAAGTCCCTTAGTGTCTCAGTAAAGTTTCTGCACACGTATTGTGTAATTTTTATGTTAACAATAAATTGCCATTGCTATCATGGAATTTTTATTCTTGTTATGAAAGGATACAGGGAGGGAGAGACAGAATTATTCCTATTCGAGTTTTGGAAAACACTAGCAAATTTAAATTCAGATTAATTATAAGCTACTCTGCAACGCATTTCAATTTTTCCCCTAATACTTGTGCTCATGGAAACTGAACCAGGAGTTTCACATGAATCTATAGTTATTTTATAGTGTAACTGTTAATTCATAAAAGTATAATGGGCTTCTACCTCTGAGACCATACAGGACCTTAATATTTATACTTCAAATCTTACCCAACATTAGTGGCATCCCACAACAACCTTATGAGGAAAGAAATCCATAGATACAAATTAATTATCTATAGAAAGAAAAACTCAACGTGCATACATTTTCAACACAACACCACCACAGCTAAATAAAAACCGTGTGCAGATTGAATAGCCCTAGGTTTTCTAAAGCTCTTGCTGAATGTCAACAATGTTTACTGTAATAAGATGAATTCTAAACATTTTTAGAGAATTTAAGTACATTAAATATATAGCTTAAAATAGGTACCTCTAATTCAGTTTCAAAATGAGTATAACATTGTTGTAGACATTATTAATGTTACAAAATCTTTATAAATATCCCAAATGAAATTTATGAACAGTTGTTAGGATTTCTACAGTGTACCTAAATTTTATATGCATTATCTTGAATTTCTGAATTTAGTTAATGTGTTTTTTAAAAACAGACCTGAGGGGTGCCTGGGTGGCTCAGTCGGTTGGGCGGCCGACTTCGGCTCAGGTCATGATCTTGCGGTCCGTGAGTTCGAGCCCCGCATCGGGCTCTGTGCTGACAGCTCGGAGCCTGGAGCCTGTTTCGGATTCTGTGTCTCCCTCTCTCTGACCCTCCCCCGTTCATGCTCTGTCTCTCTCTGTCTCAAAAATAAATAAATGTTAAAAAATTAAAAAAAAAAAAACAGACCTGAGTTTTCAGAGCCTTAAATTTTTTTTTAGTTTATTTATTTTGAAAGGGAGAGTGAGCATGAGCGGGGGAGGGGCAGAGAGAGGGAGAGATAGAGGGAGAGAGAGAATCCCAAGCAAGCTCTGAGCTGTCAGCACAGAGCCTGATGCAGGGCTCAATTTCATAAACCATGAGACTACGACCTGAACCGAAATCAAGAGTCAGGTCGCTTAACCGACTGAGCTACCCAGGCACCCTTTGAGCACTTTTACATTCACAGCAAAATTGAGCAGAAGGTATGGATGTTTCCCATATGCCCCTCACCCCCACACATGCATAGCCTCTTCCATTATCAACATCCTCCACCAGAGTGGTACATTTGTTACTATTCATGAGCCTACACTGCCACATCATAATCACCCAAAGTCCAAAGTTTACATATGGTTCACTGTTGGTGTTGTACGTTCTATGGGTTTGGAAAAATTCATAACAACAGATTTGCCATTATAATATCATACACAGTATATCATATCATTGCCCTAGATATCTTCTGTGCTTTGCCTATTTATCCCTCTTTCCACATAACCACTGGCAGCAACTGATTTTTTTTTTTTAAGTATGCTTCACACCCAACATGGAGCTCCATGCAGAGCCCAATGTGGAGCCTAGTGCAGGGCTTGAACTCATGACCCTGAGATCAAGACCTGAGGGGGGATCAAGAGTCAGATGCCTAACCATCTGAGCCACCCAGATGCTCCCCAACTGATCTTTTTACTGTCTCCATAGTTTTGCCTTTTCCAGAATGTCATATAGTTGGAATCATATAATAGGTACCTTTTCAGATTGGCTTCTTTCAGTTAGGGATATACATTTAATGTTTCTTCATGTCTTTTTTTTAATGTTTATTTTTGAGAGAGAGAGAGAGAGAGAGAGAGAGAACAAGTGGGGGAGGGGCAAAGAGAGAGGGAGACACAGAATCCGAAACAGACTCCAGGCTCTGAGCTCTCAGCACAGAGCCTGATGCGAGCTTGAACTTAAAAACTGTGACATCATGACCTGAGCCGAAGTGGGATGCTAAACCGACTGAGCTACCCAGGTGCCCCCCTTCATGTTTTTTTATGGCTCTACAGCTCATTTCTACTTTTTAGCATTGAGTAATATTACGTTGTCTGGATGTAGCACAGTTTATTTATCCACTCACCTACTGAAGAACCTCTTGGTTGCTTCCAAGTTTTGGCAATTATGAATGAAGCTGCTGTAAATATCTGTGTGCAGGTTTTTGTGTGGATATGTTTTTGAGTCCTTCACTTTTATACCAAGGAGTGGGATTGGTGGATCAGATGGTAAGAGTATATTCAGTTTTGTAAGGAACTGCTAAACTGTCTTCCAAAATGGCCATACCATTTTGCGTTCTCACCAGCAGTAAATGATAGTTCCTGTTTCTCCACATCCTTGCCAGCATTGGGTGTTGTCAGTGTTCCAGACTCTGACCATTTTAATAGGTGTGTAGTAGTATCTCATTGCTTTATTTTGAATTTTCCTAATAACGTGATATGGAGCATCTTTTCATATGCTTATTTACCATGTGTATAGCTTCTTCAATGAGCTGTTTAGTGGGCTTTTCTTTTTATTGCTAATGTTTCATTTGAGGCTATAGCTGTAGGATGGAAGATATTCTCGTGTGTATTTAACACCTTGGCAAACCAAAATATGAGATGAAGTGGCTTATATTATTATATGTTTGCTCATTGCCTTAACTCAATTTCCTTAGCCTTTTGTTTTCTTCAATTGCGAGAGACTCCTTGACAATCTGTCTCGTCTTCAAATTATTTACTTTGACCCTTTGTGCAGTGACCTCTTTGAGGACAAGTCAGAGTGTGTTCCTCTTGCTCAAACGTTTCAAAGAGGAGTGAGAACCTTCAAAATTTTTCTTGCCTGTCGAGTAAGCTTACCATGTTTAGGTTTGCACACAGTCTCCCCAAGTCTGTCCCTTTTGTAACTGGAAGCTTTAGCCAACCTGTCTTTTCCTTTCCTATTTTCGTATCGTGCTGGTGTTGCCCTCCACACCACCCTTTGAAGCCCTATCCAAATTCCTGGCGGAGGTCCAGACAGTAACTCTTTCATTATGATTTTGTTGATTTTATTCATCTGAAACAAACATTACATTTTTTTCCAAGGCATTTTTCTTTGTGCCTCTCACATGCTTAATAATTTTTTTGGTGCACATGCTTCAAGAATTGTTCTGTTTAACATACACCCTGATGGCAGGTAGGATGTTTTATCTTTGTATGCGTCACTGTCCCTAGCATAGTTCAGTTCTCACACATGGCAGTTTGTAAAACTGAGGGGTGGTTTCTTATGCCAGGACTCATAGTGCAATGTTGATATTAGCCATAGTTGGACTATTATATAATTAAATATGTACAAATAAAGGCATAGGTTTCCACCATTATTTCATGTCAGAGAAGGGCAAATGGAATTTTTTACAACTAATGTATTTCCTCTTCCCGTTATCATTTACTTGACCATATTAAGTGTTTTTTGAAAAAATATAAAAGGATAAAAATACTGGCTTTCATTTGAGTAGAATAGAAAATACTAGGTAATTGATATTTTTTTATAGATGTTATTTTTTAGTATGTCTGAGTATGGCTGTTACTTGATTTTTAATGGTTTACTCCTTTAATGTAAGTTTAATGTTTATGTAGGAACACTTCAGCTATTCTAACTAGAGAAGGGGACCTTGCAAAGTTCAATATAGTGAAGATCTTCATTGTGAATATTTCTGTGAATGGTTATGATGGGAAATTGTCAATGGCTTAATTTTAATTATTTTTCGTTTGCATTATTTCATAAAAGAGACCTTTGTGCAGTAATTTTTGAATCAGATTTTGTGGCTACCATTTTGGAGGATTGGAAATGGCTCCAGCTCTTGTTACCACGAAGAAAGATGAGTTTACAGAACTATTGCCAGGGGGTGGTAAAATAATCTGACTAGTTAATAAAGGTTTTTCCTGTTGTGAAAAATAGGCAATTCTACACGGTAGGACTTGGCTTAGCGCATTTGACGTTAAACCGGCTCCCGATGAGAGAGTGTCTCTGCGAGTACCATGCATGGGGATTGCGTTTACTCCTGCGTGGGCACATAGGAGCACAAGCGTGCTGTAGAGCACTTGACTACTGGACATGGCCCAATTTATTTTCATAGGGTAGAAGAGAAAAAAATGATTGAAAAAAATCTCCAGTAGATCAATTGGAAAGAAAAATTCTGACTACCTTAGGGGTTAGTGGACATATATGAAGTTCTTGCCTTCTTTTTCCAACAAAATATGGTTTAAACTTCTGTTTGTCCTTAAATGTTTCAGGCAGAAAACTGGCACAATTTAAAAGGCAGGTAACAGTGGATTGTTGTCAGTATCCTGTGCATTTCAAAGGTGGAAAGCATTTGTTAAAGACATTTCATTTTTCCCTTACAAGTTTAGTTAGAGTGTGTGTAATTGTTCTGAACCGGTTCAGTGATTACAAAATGAATTAAACCTACTTTTCCATGTCAATGAATGAATAAATGCCTCGCTGTGTGTTGTCAAAATATTACTCTCCAAGGTAAGGCGGAAGAATGTGGCAAGTGTGGGTACGCTGGGAATTAGAACTAAGTTCCAAGTCTTCCTCTTCCCCTGCTAGCTGGGAGATCTTGGCAAAGTTATTTCACCTATGCGTCCATCTCCTCCTCTGTAAAATCAGCACAATGCCTGCCTCATACATTTGTTTCGTGGATAAGAAATACTGTATGTAGAAAACACTTACTATTGCCTGGTACAAACTAGGAGTTCAAAAACTGGTAGCTCTTTTAATACCTGAAAGACTCCCATATATCATTACTATAGATTTAGAAATCAATAAGTTAGGTATTTGGCAGGAAACTCAATCAGTGAGGATTAGCTGAAATAGGAACAGGAAAGTAGGCGCCTATCTTGGTTTGGTCAAAATGGAGAAATTACAGAAAGGATGGAGTTTCCTTTGAGTAATTCAGCGTAAGAATTTCTTAGTGAATGGAGAGTTTCTGTGAAGTGAGTTGTCCTTGCTTCCCCTTTTGGGTGGTGCTTGATTTACCATCCTCATGGTTCCATAGCAGGTGACTTGTCTGTGAACCATGGGTGTGTGATATCACTCACCCTTTTCTAGCTGAAACAAGTCCTTTTCCAACAGGACGGTATTCACATTACCCTACTGTACCAAATGCATTTTACATTCCAGTATTAGCCAGAATTCTCCATCCTTTTGGGGATAATGACATCTCTTGATATTGATAAATATTATCTACTGTCTATATCTCTTCATCTACTTAACCACTAGAGAAACCGCAGCAGAATATCTGCCTTTGTTCATTTTTTCTTGCTTTCTACGGATATCCTATTTTCCTGTACAATACATTCGTAGTACTTTAGGTAATTTCCTAGGGGGTTGTCTAATGTGGATAGGTCATTGCTTGTGTTTTGGTGCTTCAGTTTCTCTTTGGTCCTCATGGAATGTCTGTTTTTGCCATTTGAATATTGAAAGATCACTTCTTGTAGCCCTAACACTCTTTCTAATTATGGAAGTAACACAAGAAAAAACTAAAAGTGTGTATGAAGTAGAGAACAGAGTCACAAACAAGAGTTGAGAGCAGAGAAGCATAACAGTGTCATCTGATATTTTAAAAAATTCGTGGAATACTTACCCGGGACCTGGAGATACTGACTTAAATGGTTATTGATCAATTGATAGGACACAAAACAAAGAAAAGTTGACTACATTTGGAAAAATAGTAACATGGCTAAAACAATGAGAAGAACAATTACCATAAATATGGTGTCTACCTTCGTATACTTATGAGGAGCCAGGCAAGAAAGAACATTCTATGGAAAGAAAACATCTCAATGTTGAAATGCAAAGAATGAAAATGAAATGATTAATACAGAACGAAGAGGCGGCATGTAGAATAAATGTCAACAAAAATGTTGCTGTTTGAGCGGAAAACTCTTGCAGTCTGAGAGGAAAAGTGACCATTGTTTTCTCCCATGTTGGAACAATATGAGATATGATGTAATACAGGGAAGAGCTATGCTAAAATAGAACGTACATCTTTTTTGTAAATACAAAAGAACAGAAAACGAGAGTACTTAGATGACATCACGTAAAAAAAGAAAATCACTACAGCTAATGAATGAGTAGCTTTAAAAGAGAAGGACAATGCTTCTTTCAGATTTTATCTGAATGAGTTAAAAATCATTCCAAACGCTCAAATATAAAGAAGTAGTTAGCTTCCATATTTTGGAAGTCTCTGCTGTGTTTGAATGGAGATGAAAATCAGCAGAATCTGTCAAAGAAAGATGTTTGCGAGACATTTTAGGTGAACAAAATAGATAAAAAACAGTCTGCACAGTATAATCTTATTTTTTTTTTATTTAAAAAAAATTTATTTACTTTGGAGAGAGAGAGAGAGAGAGGGAATGAATGGGGGGCGGGGGTGGAGGGGCAGAGAGAAGGAGACACAGAATCCGAAGTAGGCTCCAGGCTCTGAGCTGTCAGCACAGAGCCCAACGCGTGGCTCAAACTCACAAACTGTGAGATCATGACCTGAGCCAAGGTTGGACGCTCAACCGACTGAGCCACCCAGGTGCCCCACAAGTAACTATTTCTTAACAGCAAAATCATTTATTTGTTACTTCATCCAGTAAATGTTTATTGAACACCTGTTATATATCAGGCACTGTGCAGAGCTCTGGATAGATAGTTGTGAATAAAACAAATATGTTTCCGGCTCTCATGGCATTTAAATTCCAGAGAGAAAACAGACACTTAACAAGTAAATAAATGAATAAGATTAATTAGACATTATTGATAAATGCTCAGAAGGAAAAATCCATGATATCGGAATGCTGTGGCATAGAATTATAGGGTAGAGGTGAGGGTTACTTAGACTAGTGGGTTGCACAAACCTCTCTCAGGAGGTGATATTTAATCTGGTGTTTAAAGGAAGGAAGAAACCAGCCCTTTGAGCACTAGGACATTCTGTAGAGAAATTTGAGAATAGAATCCTTCCAGCATTCTTCCCTTTTCTTCAGTCCTTTAAAAGTTGTTATACCCAGACTCAATTCTGGCGTTCTTTTTTTTAAATATTTTTTAATGTTTATTTTATTTTTGAGAGAGAGAGAGAGAGCAGGGGAGGGGCAGAGAGAGAGACAGAGAGACACAGGATCCAAAGCGGGCCCCAGGCTCTGAGCTGCCAGCACAGAGCCTGATGTGGGGCTTGAACTCACAAACTGTGAGATCATGACCTGAGCCAAAGTCGGACACGTAACTGACTGAGCCACCCATGTGCCCCTCAATTCTAGTGTTCTTAAGGGACTTGCCTTTACTGAAATTTTCTAAAAGCATTCAGCTGAGATTTCACATAAACAACTTTTTAAATTTTCATAGTTATCAGTTTATTGGATATTCAATTAAATTAAATAATTAAAATAACAAGTCCAACTGGCACTAATAATTTCGGGACAAACTTAACTGAGTCTTGTTAAAATGGAACTCAATTGGTATCATCCCTGTCATTAAGTAGGGTGTGTGTGTGCGTGCACTGATCGTGAGGGTACAACATAGCGTTGGCATCAGTCAGTATCTTTTTTGGAGGGCCCGGGGAAACCTAGGTTCATCTATGATTGGGTGTATGAGTGGAAGATAGTTATAAGAGTTTCGTTTCTTTCATTAGTTTAACTTTCTGTACTCTTTTCGAAACTTCAGTCTTCCATCTTAGATGATGGTTTGGCCATGATGGATCATTGGCCACTAAAGTGTTTCCATCAAATAGTAATGTTTCACAGAGGAAGGTAGGAATCCTCCTTGCATTAAATGAGGAAATGCAAATGAAGTGGTCAGCACAGTGTATAATGCATGATAGATGCCTGACCATTATTAGTTGAATTCTAATTCACAATCTCTTTTGAAGACTAATGACAAAGTCAAGGTAGCCTCAGGAACTGTCTTTGGGATAGTCTATGATGGGGATAGAAGGTGCTCTTTTCCTTAGTATCCTTTAGTTATTTAGGTACAAACATTATTTGCATCTCTTTCTGAGGGACAGAATTGGGAATTGTCCAAAGAGAGGGTGTAATATGCTTGTAACTGAAAACTGGGGCGATGGGGTAATTTTCTTTGTATCTCAGTGAAAGGCCCAAGGAGACTTTTATCTTTTGCTGTGGATTAAAGGGCAAATAGCTGCCATCAGGACAGTATTCCTGGGCCCAGAAAAATATTTTGTGCCATGTGTTAGATATCTGATTCAGTTTCTGCATAATTATGAGATGATATCAATTCACTGTTGTCTCTGGTGGCTTGGGGAAGCCCAGGGGATTGGGCTCCTTGAGATCTTTTCAGAGCATCTGTGAAATGAAAAGCATTTTCATAATGATATTAAGACATTATTTGTCTTTTTCACTCTTATTTTTCATGAGTATGCAGTGGAGTTTTTCTAAAGACTGAATGATGTGTGATGTCTGCAACAGAGTGAATACAGAAGCAGACAGGATCATCTGGCTGTCATCTATTAAGCCAAACATTAATGAAATTTGCAAAAATTTCCAACAATGTTATTATCTCACTAAATTTTTCTGGGGTTTGGGAAAGTATAAAATATGCTATTTATAGTAACAAATTTATCATTGTTATTTCTAAATGAGTAAATAAGCATTTCAAAATTTTCTCTTTTACTTTCAAATATGGTAAACATTGAAAAATGTCACCCATGTGAACCAAAAGCTTTTTGGGCTCTTCAGTAATTTTTCAAGTATGAAGAGGTCCTGAGATCCAAACAATTTGAGAACCAATGATGTAGAAGGAGATAACCGAATCCTAGGAAATGGTTATAGCCAAGAGATGTAGAATTTCTAATTGTCAACTAGCATTTAACAGATCATATCATTAAGGATACTTGATTCCAAATACTTTTGAAGGAGAATAATAAATTCTAAGAGTACTTGAAAGTTTTGTCCCTACCTTTTAAACGAAACCAGACATAATACAGAATATTTAACAAAAAGGAAAAAAAAAAAAAAAAAAAAAAAAAAAAACCAGACAAATGTTTCTAAAGAATTCTTGCAGGAGAGGAATTGATGTGAGGTGAATACATTTTCATGCCGGTGTAATGGCACAGTTTTTTAAGATATGGAAAAAATTTAAATATAACTAGGAAAACTTAAAAGCTTCTAAAAATTTTCTGTTTTTATTTTAGAAATAGCAATCTAGCTAAATTAACTCATGCGGTGTTAATTTTCTTTATTAATATTTTCCTTTATTATATGTGTCTGCAGTTATAATGTGTTGTTTTAACTGCTATGAAGAAGTAGCTTCTCAAATACCAAGGTAATGTAGTCTAATAATTTAAAAAAGATACTTGGATTCTCAAAATAGCATGGATAATTTTATATGTAGATTGATAGTATGTTTAACTACAATCTTTCAGTAGCGTGAGTTATATGCCATGATTCATCTTTGTGAGTCACGATTAACAACATGACCTATTTGTACACGTTGAGTTTCTGAGGATTGGGTAACAATAGGTGATATACTCCAGTGGTATCATTAAGATTCAAGAGCTCTTACAAAGGCGAGTCTTTGGAATAACATTTCATTAATTGCCCACATAGTTTTCAATCAGCAACTAACCCCTAATTATTCTGTAAGTTCATCCTTGAGCATGCTTTTCTTAAAATAACATTTATCATTTTTTTCACATTGCAAAAGGAATACGTATTCATTGTACAAAATACAGCAAATGTGGAGACGCTAAAAGAATCGAATAAGGGCTGTAGGCACGTCCTTTTCTTGAAGATCATGCTAATAACATTTGGGTACATCTCCTTCTAGTTAAATATGACATATACATACATGTGGTTTTTTGCAAAACTGGAACCATACTGTACATACTGTTTTATAAATAGCTTTGTCCCCCAAATAGTATTTCAGTAACATTTTTCTTTCAGGTACGTATTTTGTTAGTATTCACATTATCTAAAGTTCCCTAGGTATTTTTTTTGCTATTATCTACAATTATGATAATGCATCATGCTGTCTTGAAGGTTAGATCACTCAGTGTTCTTGTTTGCAAACAACAGAACTGATTCTGGCTAAATTTTCACAGAAAAGGAGTTTACTGGAAGCACTGGCACCCAGGATAGATGGAAGCTGGGCCATCTAGGCTCAGAACATGGAAAACCAATGCCCACTACAATGCAACACTAGAAATTTCTGTCTACACATGTGTACATTTAAAAATTACGCCTACCTGTTTGACTCTGTAGAATCTATTCCATTCACTTAGATTAGAACTGAGAGAATAGACGTGGGTCAGTTGCGAAAATGGTAAAAGGGGAACAACTCAGACACTGATATAAATGGGAAGGACTCCCGCAGCTCTGAACCAGAGGGGTTATTATATAATTACGCCAGGAGACTAAAGATCCCTCAGCTTGCTGCATTGTGAGCCAGGTGTAAGACAGGCAGGTCTTCATTTCTCACTTGCTGCTATTTATGGAGCACACACCTTCTTGTTATTTATTTGAGTGAGAGGAATAGCCACAGTGGGCTGTTCTCGAGGAGGCTTGTGAAAGTCAGCTGGAAACAGGTCTGGACAACCTGAATGTGAAATGCCCAGAGTCTGAGGCAACGTGGAAAAGCAGAGGAGGCGAACCCAGGATGTGAAGAATCTTAAAAAAAATTTTCTTTTATTTCAAGTTTTTATTTAAATTCTCATTAACATATATGGTCAAATTGGTTTCAGGTGTAGAATTTATTGATTCATCCTTACAGATAACACCCAGTGTTCATCACGACAAGGGCCTTCCTTAATGCCCATCCGAATCTTAAGATGTGAGGCTGTGCTATATCAGAGTAGCAAATTAAGTCCTTTCATCCCCCCATTCCCCTTCCCTAAATTGCTAAGTCGGAGACCATGTGTTAGCCTGACTGATATAACAGCTTGAAACTAGGCCATTTGAAATATAGATGAATTCTTGAGGATAGGTGAGAAAATATGCCATTTTGAAAAGCTGTCTTCTACTAAAATCATTGCATAATGGCATTCGGCAGCATTAGAAATGACATGGAGAAGAAATAGTGCTTCAAGAATAGAATTTCTCTTAGCTGTCTTTGGAGGGCTGAGGAGTTCTTCCAGAGAAATACACTCTTGGTTGATTGAGTAAAACTGGATCTCCAACAACTGTTCTAACTGGGAGAGGCTGTCCTCCATACGACACTGGACTCTTCGTGGTGACAAAATCAAGTATGTTAGCCTCTGTCCTCCTCTACTCCCTTTCCCTGCCTCATCCTCCAAAACGAGGAGCCCTTTAGTGATGTTTAATTCTTAAAATGGGAACTTGCTGAGAAAATGAGTGCCCTAGCCTCCACTATTTTTTATCTACATGTTTTCTCAGCAAATAAGGACTTCAAAGAGTTAGCAACAAGGCATTTAGAAATGGGCAGTAAGTAGGGAAAGAAAAGGAAGGTATTCACACCTACTGAGAACCTACTAGGTCCTACTAGAAGTATATAACTTCTCAGTTTATTCTCCCAACCACTTTGAAAGTGGGTATTAGTATTTCCATGTTACTGAGTTAACTGAAACTCAGAGAGGGTAAGAGATTTGCTCATGACCACCGATGCTAAATAGAAGAAACCGGATGCAAATTGCGGTTTCTTCCACTTCCAACTGTTTTTACCGTAACAGTTGAGGGCAAGGAAAGGAAACAGGTGAAGGTCATTTCATCCGTGGAGAGAGGGGAGAAGAAGAAACAAGACTATTAATGGCATTTGTAATTGACATTTGTTGATGTTCACATCTGCATTTGTATTTGATCAGTGCAGTTGATGTTCACATCTGCAGTTGTATTTGATCAATCAGTTAATAATGACTATTAACTGAATTTATTTAACAGCATGATCACCAACCACTAATAATATGAAAGCTGTATCTGTGACTCACATATCCATGCTCTTTATCAGAAGCATTTTTGTGATAATTCATTCCAATATCTGATAATTTTGTAATGGCCATATCTGTTTATCTATAGCTCTCTATCTATCATCCATTCATCCAGCTTTCCTCATTTCTCTACTATATATATATGTATATATATGTATATATATATGTATATATATGTATGTATATATATACATATACTTACATGCACAGTCAAAAATTTTTTTTCTTTTTTAATATTTTTATTTAAATTCCAGTTAACATAGGAATATGTGTAGGAATATGTGTAACACATAGGAATATGTGTAACATAGGAATAGTGTAATATTAGTTTCAGAGGTACAATATAGTGATTCAATACTTGCATACATCACCCCGTGTTCATCACAGCAAATGCACTTTTTTTTTTAATCTTTATTTTTGAGAGAGATATAGAGAGAATGCGAGTTGGGGAGGAACAGAGAGGGAGACAGAATCCGAAGCAGGCTCCAGGCTCTGAGCTGTCAGCACAGAGCCCAACACGGGGCTCGAACTCACAAACAGTGAGTTCATGACTTGAGCCAAAGTCAGACACTTAACTGACTGAGCCACCCAAGCACCCCACAAATGCACTTCTTAATCCCCAGCACCTATTTCACCCAACTCCCACCCACCTCCCCTCTGGTGACTATTAGTTTGTTCTCTGTAGTTAAGTGTCTGTTTCTTGGTCTGCCGCTCTCTCTTTCTCCTTTGCTCGTTTGTTTAAATTCCACACGAGACTGAAATCATACAGTATTTGTCTTTCTCTAACTTACTTTGCTTAGCATAATACTCTCTAGCCCTATCCATGTCATTGCAATGGCAAAACTTCATTCTTTTTTATGGCTGAATAATATTCCATTGTGTATATGTACCACATCTTCTTTATCCATTCATCAGTCATTGGACATTTGGGCTGTTTCCATTGTTAGGCTATTGTAGATAAAGCTTCTATAAACATCTGGGTGGATGTATCCCTTTGAATTGGTATTTTTGTATTCTTTGGGTAAATACCTAGTAGTGCAATTGCTGAATCGTAGGGTGGTTCTATTTTTAACTTTTTGAGGAAACTCTCTTCTGTTTTCTGGAGTGGCTGCACCAGTTTGCATGCCCTGCAACAGTACATGAGGCTTCTCCTTTCTCCACATCCTCACCAACACCTGTTGTTTCTTGTGTTGTTGATTTTTGACATCCTGACAGGTGTGAGGTGATATCTCATAGTTTTGATTTGTATTTCTCTAATGATGCATGATGTTGAGCATCTTCTCATCTGTCTGTTGGCCATCTGTATGTCTTCTTTGGAAAAATGTCTATCCATCTCTTCTACTCATTTTTATATATTATGTGTATTTTGGGTGTTGAATTTGATAAGTTCTTTATAGGTTTTTGATACTAACCATTTATCATATATATGTCACTTGCAAATATCTTCTCCAATTCCATAGGTTGCTTTTTAGTTTTGTCGATTGTTTCCATTGCTGTGCAGAAGCTTTTTATTTTGATGAAGTCCTAGGCATTGATTTTTGCTTTTGTTTCCCTTGTCTCAGGAGACATATGTAGTAAGAAGTTGCTATGGCCAATGTCAAAGGTTACTGCCTTTGTTCTCTTCTAGGATTTTGATGGTTTCCTCACTCACATTTAGGTCTTTCATACATTTTGAATTTATTTTTGTGTGTGGTGTAAGAAAGTGGCCCAGTTTCATTCTTCTACATCTTGCTGTCCAGTTTTCCAAACATCATTTGTTGAAGAGACTTTTTTTCATTGCATATTCTTTCTTGCTTTATTGAAGATTAATTGACTACATAGTTGTGGGTTCATTTCTGGCTTTTCTATTCTGTTCTATAGATCCATGTGTCTTCTTTTGTGCCAGTACCATACTGTTTTGATCACTACAGCTTTGTAATGTAACTTGAAGTCTGGAATTACAATGCTTCCATATTTTTCTTTTTCAAAGTTGCTTGGCTATTTGGAGTCTTTTGTGGTTTCATACAAATTTTATAATCATTTCTTCTATCTTTGTAAAAAATACTGTTGGTATTCAAAAAAAGGTTTTAATTCTTGGGATATTTTACAATTTTTACATTATTTAAAGCAATATACAGTAATAACATTTTCTGATTATAAAAATAATCTTTGCTAATTGAAGAAAAGTTTAAAAGTGTGATGAAAATAAAAATCATCCAAATCTTATAGACCAGTAGAAACTACTGTTAGCAATTTGTTGTATTTCCCTATATTCCAAAATGCATATGCACAGAAAAAACCTTCTATCTTGAGATAATTACGGATTCACAAGAAATTACAAAAATAATACAGAGCTGTCCTATGTATGCTTACTCAGTTACACTCAATGGTTACATCTTACATAATTATGGTACAATATCAAAACCCAGGAAATTGACACTGGTAAGTGTGTGTGTAGAATTCTATCACTTTTATCATATGTATATTGCTCATGTATTTACCACCACTGTAAAAATTGTATATGTACATTTAAAAATTTCAGATCATTGTGTATAATCTGCTTTATAACTTTTTTCTCCACTTAACGATATAGTACAGTGAATATTTTTCTTTAAAAAAATTTTTTTTAAGATTTATTTTTGAGAGATAGAGGGAGACAGAGCATGAGTGGGGGAGGAGCAGAGAGAGAGAGAGAGGGAGGCACAGAATCTGAAGCAGGCTTCAGGCTCTAAGCTGTCAGTACAGAGCCTGACGCAGGGCTCAAACCCGCGAACTGTGAGATCATGACCCGAGCCAAAGTCAAGACACTTACTTAACTGAATGAATCACCCAGGCACCCTATTATTTTTAAATACAATTAATACCTCTCCTCTAATGATAACATTTTAATCAGTCTAGTTTTCCATTGGCTAGACATACACATTTGTGTGCATCTTGGATAATTTCTTTATAGTAAGTAGAATTGTGTAGTCAATGGCTACGAACATGTTAAAAGTATTTGCTACTGGGGCGCCTGGGTGGCGCAGTCGGTTAAGCGTCCGACTTCAGCCAGGTCACGATCTCGCGGTCCTTGAGTTCGAGCCCCGCGTCAGGCTCTGGGCTGATGGCTCAGAGCCTGGAGCCTGTTTCCGATTCTGTGTCTCCCTTTCTCTCTGCCCCTCCCCCGTTCATGCTCTGTCTCTCTCTATCCCAAAAATAAATAAACGTTGAAAAAAAAAAAGTATTTGCTACATACTAACGAATTACCTTTGGATGTATTGTATCAGTTCATACTCATGTGAGCCAAAATGAATGATGATGTCTATTAACCAACATTGGTATTAGCGCTAAAAGAAATCAGTATCTATTTGATAAGTTAAAGTGTTATTTTATTGTACATTAGTTTGCATATATGTGATTCCTGGTAACGTTGAATGTTTTTATGTTTATTAAACATTTCTATATGTTTTCATAAATTCTTTGTTCCTATACTTTAGCCAAATTTTTCCATGAGGGATTCTTTCATATATATATATATATATATATATATATATATATATATATATATATATATATATGTGTCATTTCTGTGTGAAGGATATTATCACATGATCTTATATGTAGTAACTTTTGTATGTTTATTTCAGTTTGTCATTGGGTTTTATATTGTTTATAGTGATTTTGCTGTGCATCAGTTAAGGATTTTCATGTTATCAAACTTATCAATCTTTGTTTTTTGGTAGTTTCTACTTTTGGAGAGTCCTTTTATACCTGAAATAATTAAGTTACATTTTCTTTTTGTTTTTTTAAGACGTCTTTTTTTATATTAAACTCTTTAAACCATCTGCCATCTATTTTTGTGTATAGTATAAACTAAGAATCTGGTTGATTTTTATTCTAAATTGTTAGCTATCCCAGCAACAGCTTTTGAAGTCCTTTTCATTAATCTGAAGTGTCTCACTTATCATACATTGAAATCATATGCATAGCTCATAAAGGATAGAAAGTGGATTTCTAAAACTAAGATATTGTTGACACACAATGCCATATTAGTTTCAGGTGTACAACATAGTGATTCAACACATGTGCGTGTTATGCTGTGTTCACAGCATACCTACCATCTGTCGCGACACGACAATACCATTGCAATACGTTTGACTCTACTCCCTGTGCTTACCTTCTATCCCCATGACTTACTCGTTCCATAACCAGAAGCCTGTACCTCCCACTCATCTTCATTCGCTTTGCCCATCCCTGTCTGGCAATCGCCAGTTTGTTCTATTTATGAGTCTGTGTCTGTCTCTTGTGTTTTTGTTCATTTTGTTTTTCAGATTCCACGTATATGTGAAATCCTTTAGTATCTGTACAGGGTAGAAAGTGGATTTAAACTCACATTAATTTATTTCATTTACTCACGTATTCATTCTTCCATTCACTCATTCCGCAGACGTGCATTTAGTACCCAGTGTGTGCTTTAGTTGTAGCGGTTAAAATGATGGACAGGGTCCTTGTCACTATAGGACTTTCTTTCATGATGGGGCTTGGGAAGGGAAGAGGTTATAACAAATAAGTAAAAAAAAAATTGAATCTTTTAAGCTAGAAGTTCTATTAGAAAGATAAAATTTGAGTGTTTCTCATGACCTCACACTAGTACACACTCTAGTGGACTGTCATTTCTTGCTTCCTGCACACAACCCCTGGTAAACTCCATTAACTTATGAGTCACCTTCCTTATATGTCTCCTCTCAGTGTCCCTGACCCCCCACGTAAAGAGATAAACAGCTCCTCTCCCCTCCTACTTCTGTCCTGCCCATTTCCTTTGTGCTGTTTCTCTTCCACAGTACGTGTTGCTTCTGACATGCCCTATGTGCTGTGGTCATTACTTACCATCTGTTTCCCCCTGCTAGAAGTCAAGTCCACCAGGACAGCATTTTTGTTTTTTTCATGGCATAGGCCCAGCACCCAAAACGGTGCTTGGCATAAAGCAAGCATTTAATAAACGTGTACTGAGTAAACGGGGCTGGGAACTACCTAATGACATTTGAGCTGAGTTCTGAATAAAAGGCCTTCTCTGAAAAGATCTGGGGAAAGATCAGTGCATCGCAGATATTTGTTCAAAAAAAGATTTGTCTACAAAAGCTCTTCTAAGCACTTTTCAAAAATTATTTCATTTAATCTTCTAACAACTTTATGGTGTATGCCTAGTTATTATTCCCATTATACAGATGCGTAAATGAGAAACAGAGACAATGACACCAATCTAAACGCAGGCAGAAAGCCAGGCAATTTGGAGCCAGTGTGCACACTTATCTACTATGCCTTGCCGCCTTTCCAAGCATAGCCAGTGCAAAGTCCCTCAGGCTGGAACAAACCTGAGGTTTTTGGAAGGACAGTAAGAAAACCAGTATGGCTGGTATTTTTCTAGCCGTGAGGAACACAATATGAACTGAGTTCAGAGAAGTAGGTGAGGGGAGTACACAGAAGGCCTTACAGACTGAGGTTAAGAGTGACACAAAGATTGTTGTTATTGCTGGAGACTTTTCTCAGTACAATGACGTGATCTGCTTCACAGTGTAAAAAATTTGCTCTGGATCCTGAACGGAGAAGCAAGTTCATGGGAAAAACAAAATCCTTATGAACAGTTCTGCTAATTTTGTTTCCCCTAGGTATACATTGTTTAAAAGTTGTATTAGTTTATAAATTACCTTCTTGCATCTGTTTGAGTCCTTTTATTTTAACTAATGGGATATTTTTATATTTTTATGATGTGTTGTTATTTTTTGCACAGGGAGCTTTAATTCATGAAAACGAAGATGATGCAACATTAGGACTTTTGAGCAGATGAACAGAAAGTCATAACATGCAATGATGTCATACTGCAATCAGTTCATCATATTCAGGCTCATTTCCTAAAATTCAATCTTTTTTTTAAAAAAAAAAAAACTGCTTTGTGGAGGCACTATTTACATACCATAGATGTCACCCAGTTTAAGTGAATAACTCGGCCATCTTTAGTATATTTACAGGATTGTGCGTCCCTCACCACATTCTCATTTTACAACATTTCCATCACCCCAGTGAGAAACTTTGTGCCCTTTAGCAGTCATAGCCCTGGGCACTGATGAATCTACTTTCTGTCTGTAAACCTTCCCTTTCTGGACATTTCATATAAATGGAATCATACAGTATGTGATCTTTCATGTCTGGTTTCTTTCACTTAGTGTAATGTTTTTGAGGTCCATCCATGTTTTACTTAGTATCAGTAACTCACTGCTTTTTGTTGCTGAATAATATTCCATTAGGTTGGGGCGCCTGGGTGGCGCAGTCGGTTAAGCGTCCGACTTCAGCCAGGTCACGATCTCGCGGTCCGTGAGTTCGAGCCCCGCGTCGGGCTCTAGGCTGATGGCTCAGAGCCTGGAGCCTGTTTCCGATTCTGTGTCTCCCTCTCTCTCTGCCCCTCGCCCGTTCATGCTCTGTCTCTCTCTGTCCCAAAAAATAAATAAACGTTGAAAAAAAAATTTTAAAAAATATTCCATTAGGTGGATTTACTACATTTTATCATTCATCAGGTGATAGGTAGATTATTTCCACTTTTGACTGCTATAAGTAAAAGCTGCTTTAGACCTTCCTGTACAAGTCTTTGTGTAGACACATTTTCATTTCTCATGGATGGGGGTTTCTTTTGGAAGGAGTGGAATTGCTGGCCTTTTGGGAAATCTGTGTTTAAAATGAATTTTCCAAAGTGTTTAAATAAAACCAGAATAACCTACATTGTGGTTTTATTTTAATAAATTGCCATCCCCTAATAATTTAGATTATTTTGCTATTAAACAAAAATTTGTAAAATTAGCTTTTGGTATATACTTGAAATTTTAAGTTATTTAATAGGGAATGGCTTTGCATGTCAATAATGTTTCAAATATTGAGAAGTAATTTCTCTATTCTCAGATTTTTGGGGAGGTGGCTGAGTTTGTAATTTGATTAAAAAGGTATTTAAAATGAAGATGCTCAGTTATTTCAGAACATAGAACATACGGAATTATTTCTGTCTTTAAAATAACCTTCTATGGAGCAAGAGGTTTGAAAATCACAGGGTGCATATCTTTCTTTTTTGTTACTTTAGCTGCTGACATTTTAAGTTCAATTTAGCAGCGGCCTTATATTTTTGAAGTTAATGAAGTGGATTTCAGGTTGGGTTAATAGTAATTTAATATGACAATTAAGTCATTAGTGAAGCTAATTATTAAATGGAAAGCTCCCTGTAATACTCAAGTTCATAAGGAAATAAAATCTCTTCAGCTGCCGTGAAGACTGGCAGCTGGCTGATGTGTAGCTCTTTTCACAAAGCACAGTAGCAAGGTTGGCAGACGATAGTCCTGCACGTGGTATTATTTCCAGCAGGCTGGAGTTTAGTATTTAGGTTCATGTCTAGTCATGACTTTATTTACCTAAGTGAGATAGGGTATAAAACACCGTTTCACGGCATCTTGAGTAGTGTAAAAATATATCCACGACGTTTACCCTGTTTACCTCAAACCCAGATGACAGGGGTAGTCACTGCCATGTTTATTATAATAAAAATAAGGGGCGCCAGAGTGGCTTAGTCCGTTAAGTGTCTGATTCTTTTTTTTTTTTTTTAATTTTTTTTTTCAACGTTTATTTATTTTTGGGACAGAGAGAGACAGAGCATGAACGGGGGAGGGGCAGAGAGAGAGGGAGACACAGAATCGGAAACAGGCTCCAGGCTCCGAGCCATCAGCCCAGAGCCCGATGCGGGGCTCGAACTCCCGGACCGCGAGGTGGTGACCTGGCTGAAGTCGGACGCTTAACTGACTGCGCCACCCAGGCGCCCCAAGCGTCTGATTCTTAATTTCGTCTCAGGCCATGATCTCACGGTGTTGAGATTTAGCCCCGCCCTGGGCTCCACTCTGGGCATGTAGCCTGCTTAAGATTCTCTCTCTCCCTCACCCTCTGTCCTTCCCCCACTTTCACTCTCTCTTAAAAACAAACAAACAAGCAAACAAACAAAATCAGAACGATGCTGCTAGGAATGGTTTTATCCTTTTATTTTGGTAAGCAAGAGCATGCATTTCTTTTGGTATGTATCTGGGGCAAAGTTGCTGGCTAATGAGGAATGCTAGTTTGACTTTGGTAGATAGGGCCAATCCATTTCCCTAAGTGGTTAAATCTCTTAATACTGTCTGAGAGTAACTGTTGCTCTTAGTAGGTAGAACTGAAGACAACCCAGGTGCATTAACATTGGAATGAATGCATGGTGATATGTGCACCGTGGAATACTATATAGCAAGGAAAACAGACTATAAAGTTCAGGTAACAACGCACCTGAATCTCACGGACATGATATTAAACGAATAAAGCAAGACACAAAGTGAAACGTACTTCACAGTCTCTATTTTTATGAAGTTAAAGACAAAATCATGCTGTGGTGTTAAAAGTCAGGATAGTTGCTAATTTGGGGAATAAAGAGGCTAGCCATGGAAAAGGGGCAGACGGGGAATTTCTGGGTGCTGTCCTATTTTGCTTCTTGGCCTGGATTTATTCACTTTTTGATATTTCTTTGGGCTGTACCCTTATGATCTACATACCTTCGTGTTTGCGTACTAAACTTCAAAAGAAAGTAAAATACAAGTAGGTATTAAACTTAAAAAACATTAATTTTAAGTTCTTTTGATTTTAATTGTAACATCGATGTGAACTTAAACAGAAACATTAAAGTAACATTTAAAAAACTGTCACCCTAATAAATTCCATGATATATGCTATCAATTTGCTTTCCCAAAGAGTATTTTTTGCCCTTTAGTTTTGTGATTTTTAAGAGATTGTCTTTGTAGTTTTGTTCCTTTTTTAACATCTTCAGAATTGTGCCAGTTTTACAATACATTTTTTTAAAGTTTTTATTCAAATTCCAGTTAGTTAACATGCAGTGTAATATTCATTTCAGATGTATAATTTAATGATTCAGCATCTCCATACATCACCTGGTATGTGTCACAAAATGTGTCCTCCTGGGGCGCCTGGGTGGCTCAGTCGGCTGAGCGTCCGACTTCGGCTCAGGTCACGATCTCATGGTTTGTGAGTTCGAGCCCCGTGTGGGGCTCTGTGCTGACAGCTCAGATCCTGGAGCCTGCTTTGGATTCTGTGTCTCCCTCTCTCTCTGCCCCTGCCCCACTCATGCTCTCTCTCTCTGTCAAAAATAAGTAAACATTAAAAAATTTTTTTTAAAAACAAATGTGTCCTTCTGAATCCGGGTCATCCATTTTACCCATCCCCCACCTCCTGCCCTCTCTTAACCAGAGGGTCAGCACAGTTTAATTACTGACAATAAGGTTACCCTTGTGATTCATTTATTTCATAACAATTTTAATGGTTTTATCAGATAATTGTTGTGTAAATTTCCCCCAAATAATAGGATTTTTATTTTGATTACTTTTATCTTATAAATGAACTTGGAAGTTGAGGCACCTGGGTAGCTCAGTCTGACTCTTGGTTTCAGCTGATTTTACAGTTTGTGAGTTTGAGCCCACCTCAGGCTCTGCTCTGACAGTGCAGAGCCTGCTTGGGATTCTCTCTCTCTCTCTCTCTCTCTCTCTCTCTGCCCCTCTCTGGCTTGCAGTGTTTCTGTCTTTCTCAAAATAAGTAAACTTTAAAATAAATGCTTACATGTAAAAAAATAAATGAACTTGGGAGGAATTGACATTTTTACAATTTTTTTTTCATCTAGGTGTATGTATCTATGATGTCTCAATTTATTTAAGACTTCTCTTATGCCATTTAGTTAACTTTTTCTTTTTCTTTCTTCCTTCCTTTCTCTCTCTCTTTTTTTATTTGAGAGAGAGAGAGAGAGAGAGAGAGAGAGAGAGAGAGAGAGAGACAGCAGGAGCAGGGGAGAGGGGCAGAGGGAGAGAGAGAGATAACGGATTTTAAGCAGGATTCATCCTCAGCTTGGAGCCTGACGTGGGGCTTGATCCCTCAACCCTGAGATCATGACCTGAGCAGACATCAAAAGTCAGATGCTTGGGGCACCTGGGTGGCTCAATCAGTTTAGCGTCTCTTGATTTTGGCTTGGGTCATGATCTCGCAGTTTGTGAGATTGAGCCCTCCATCAGACTCTGCACTGACAGTGCGGAGCCTGCTTGGGATTCTCTCTCTCCCTCTCTCTCTACCGCTCCCCTACTCGGGCTCTCTCTCTCAAGATAAATAAATATTAAAAAAAGAGACAGAGAGAGAGAGAGTCACACACTCAACTGACTGTGCTACTTAGGCACCCCAGTAACTGTTCCTTTTTAAAACTCAGTTATGATCACATGGTTAAGGTATGAATACATTCTTATTGGTACACAATTAAAACATTATAAATAAGTTGTAATCCCAAATTTAGACATATTGCTTTCCCTATTCATAGTTATTGATTTTCAGTGTACCCCTCCAAAATTTTGTATGCATCTACATTTGTGTAAATATACCCAGAGAAGATGTATGGTATCATGTCCCAGTATTTCTTGGTCTATATGAATTGTATCATGTAATCCAATATTTGTGTGTGTGGTTTGCTTTTCATTTCTCTCTTCCAACAATATAGCTTACTTACATCTTCTTCTGCATTAGAACATTAGAATTCCCTCATTCTTTTAAATTGCTCATTTGTATTCAATAGAATGGATATACTATGGATTATTTATGCATTCTTTTAATGAATATGTAGGTTGTTTCAATTGCTCATGATTATAAGTAATGCTAAACCACAGCCTATCCATATCTTCTTGTGCATGCTTAGAAGTTTTTCTCTAAAGTAGATTTTGAGAGGTGGAACTGGTCAAAGGGTATGTACATATAAAAATTTGATTAAACCTGTCCAGTTCTTCTTGACAAATATTTTTTTTTCCAATTGAAATGCTCACTAAGAATATATAAAAAACTCATTTCTCATTTCACTTAGTATAATACACTCTAATTCCATCCGTGTCATTGCAAATGGTGAGATTTCATTCTTTTTGATCACTGAGTAATATTTCTTAGTATATATATATATATATATACACACACTATATATACATACAGTGTATATATATACACATGTGTATATATATACAGTGTGTATATATATTTGGTGTATATATACGTATATATAACGTATATATATAGTGTATATATATAACGTATATATATAGTGTATATATATATAGTGTATACATATAGCATATATATATATAGTGTATATAGTGTATATATAGGGGCGCCTGGGTGGCGCAGTCGGTTGAGCGTCCGACTTCAGCCAGGTCACGATCTCGCGGTCCGGGAGTTCGAGCCCCGCGTCAGGCGCTGGGCTGATGGCTCAGAGCCTGGAGCCTGTTTCCGATTCTGTGTCCCTCTCTCTCTGCCCCTCCCCCGTTCATGCTCTGTCTCTCTCTGTCCCAAAAATAAATAAACGTTGAAAAAAAAAAATTTATAGTGTATATATATAGTGTATATATATATAGTGTGTATATATAGTGTATATATATAGTATATATAGTGTATATATATAGTGTATATATATATATATAGTGTGTATATATATAGTATATATATAGTATATATATATATATAGTGTGTGTATATATATATATATATATATATATCACATCTTCTTTATCCATTCACCAATCATTCATCAATAATTCCACTCAGATGTGGAATTTAAAAACAAAACATGTGAGTATAGGAGGGGAAGGAAAAATAAAACAAAAACAGAGATGGAAGCAAACCATGAGAGACCTTTTTTTAAATTTTTATTTAAAAAAATTTTTTTTAACGTTTATTTATTTTTGAGACAGAGAGAGACAGAGCATGAATGGGGGAGGGGCAGAGAGAGAGGGAGACACAGAATCTGAAACAGGCTCCAGCCTCTGAGCAGTCAGCACAGAGCCCGACGCGGGGCTGGAACTCATGGACCGTCAGATCATGACCTGAGCTGAAGTCAGCCGCTTAACCTACTGAGCCACCCAGGCACCCTGAGAGACTCTTAATGATAGAGAACAAACTGAGGGTTGATGGAGGGAAGTGTGTGTGTGGGGGGATGGGCTAGATGGGTGATGGGCATCAAGGAGGGCACTTGTTGGGATGAGCACTGGGTGTTACATGTAAGTGATGAATCACTAAATTCTACTCTTGAAACCAATACTAGACTATATGTTAACCAACATGAATTTAAATTAAAAAGAAGAAAAAAAAATCATTTCTACCCCATCATCTGCACTTCAAATTTTAAACACCATGGGAGATGGTAAAAATGAATGATTACTACTCTTGGGGGAATTTACATCCAATGTGATCGAGAATAAAAATAATTGTAATAAGGCAATAAAAATAATGCATTAAGGGTAGATGAACTTGTAGAAATAATAGCTTAAATGCATGGCAGTGGGAAAAAGTGTTACACTATCTTCAGGATGCCTTAGTGAATTTTTCCCAGCCAAAAGGTCAGGCTCAGAAACCCAATTTGTTGGCCCACTGGGGGACTGATTTTTTGGGAATAGATTCACAATAACCAAACTCACAGAGCCTGAAGTACAAAAAACAAAACAAACAAAAAACCCCCCACCAATTTATTTATGCACAGGAAGATAAGTGCCAAAGGGTTCAGACATGTCCTCCAATGGTCACCTTATGTCCATGGCTACTCCATACAGAGAGCCAAATTTCCATATGAACGTAAGCTCACCCAGTTTTTTTAGAAAATATGTGCAATATGGCAGTCCATTTGGCATGTATTCTCTGTGAAGCCTATCAACCTGCAACACCAGTTTACCATCCTGATCATTGTGCCTGGAATGAGAAAGAGGAGAGAGAGTGTAGTCAGTTACAGGAATCACTGCCTCCACAAGGTAAAGACATCCTCTCCCTTGGACACTATCGGGATGGGTCCAGTGATATTTGCCTCTGGCACTCTCTCTTCTCTGGGCTCGCAAGGATGCACAGCTCTGTATCTGATAGGTACATTTTTCCATTACAGTCAAGCATTATTCTCGAGGAGCAATTCATGTTACTTAATCCTAATAATAAAATCAATAATTACAGTAGTAGTGTTTATTCAGGGCTTATGATGTGCTAGGCACAGTTCCAAGTGCTTTAGATACCTTGACTCATTTAATCCTCTTTAAAGTGTCTTTGTCTATCTGCATCTCTGCCCATCACCTTTTGGGTTGACAGCTCATCTATCTGAGGGAGCAAACATTTATTTTGGTTACATGTTCTTCGAATGGCCCTCAATATAAGCACAACATAGGGAAACACGATTAAAATACATCTGGAATTCTAAGTAGAAGTGATTCATTTTGATTTGGTCAATAAGGGAAACTTCTCATGAAGGAGGAGAAGGGGCTTTAAAGCATGAGTAGAATTTTTATGGACAAAGATAGTAGATTCCTCTGTTTAAAAAAATAAATGCTAGTTTTCCTGCTTAAAAGGTTAAGTTTCACTTAACTGGAAAGTTTGCTTACCTTAAATACCTAATTCCTCAACAATGCCTGACATACATAAAATGTATTTTATCAAGAATTTGCTATTGAGGGTAGGAGTGGGGAGAGAATGTGGGTATTTTCCTGTAAAATTCTTACTGTCTGATGAAATGCAATGGAAATAAAACTGTCATTGGCCTTTTCTTTCTAATTGTGTTTCTCACACACTTGCACAATTTATATCTTAATGAAAATGAGGCTCAAGAGATGCTTTTAAAATCCAGGAGGGGAAATTAGAATGCATTGCCCTTGATTGCAGCATTTGCTATTTTAGAGGCAAAAAGCATCAGTGGTCACTTATAAATTGCAATTCTGACCTACATTGCAGAGCTAGCAAATTTCCCTGGGAAACTGATCAATAACACACTGTTAAAAGAGGACCTTGCTAACAGCCTTTCCTTAGAAAAAGCTAAGGTTGACAGTCCAGGAAACAATTTGTTCCATTTCATCTACTCTCCTGGAATTCCCGGCAGGTAAAATTGCTCCCTATTTCATAGTCACAAAAGCATTTCACTTAAAGTAATAATGTTGATGTTGATTGCATTTTTAATATACACGTTATAAATAGAGACTTCTGGTAATTGTGGCAGCAGGCTAGCTATGTCTGACACCTTTTCTGCCAGTTTCTAGTACAGTGCCTTGAAAAGATGCACAGAGAAGACTGAAATGGGCAGCGGAGGAGGAGACTAAAGGAAAGACAGAGTCAAACTCTGCATGAAATTTCTGCTATCATTGATGGAGATGACTTGAGATTATTATTTTTGGACTACACCCAAGTTTTTACATCGGAACAAAATAAAGAGCCTCAAGGGTGATAGGAAGAGCTATTAAGTCAACCCCCATGTAAAGGCAGCCATATTCTCAATAAGGATTTCCCAACCTTGCCCCGTTTACACTTGGAACCAGGTAATTCTTTGCTGTGGGGGGCTGTTCTGCGTAACATGGGTTGTTTAGCAGCATTCTGGTCTCCACCCATTAGATGCTAATAGCACTTCATCACCCCTGACTGTGATAACCAAAAATGTCTGCAGACGTTGCCAAATTCCTTGAAGGACAAAACGGTTCACATTCGGAACCATGACCTGATGACTACCATAGCTAGAATCTCAAGTTTCTCTGTCTCACTTTCCTTTTGTCACCATTGATCCTTCTCTTTCCATTTTTTATGACAAGAAATCAAGGTGGGGACAAAGTGTAGTGCCCTGAAGTCTGAAGCAACTTGCCCCTAAAAAAAGTTTAGGACATGCGTTTGGATCAACATTCATCTTTGGTGCTAGAAGTTGAATTAATGGTTACCTCTGAAGATGTGGATGGTATCAGGGCGATGTAAAAGTCTTTTCCAGTGATGAGAGTGTTCCATATCTCGATCTAGGTGGTGGTTATACATCTGGGTAAAACTTACTGAGCCCAACTGTTAAGCTGAGTATAATTATGGTATTTAAGTTATACCTCAATTAACAATAAAAAAATGAGGCTCAGGGGGCACCTGGGTGGCTCAGCTGGTTGAGCGTTGACTCTTGATTTTGGTTCGGGTCATAATGTTAAGGTTATGAAATTGAGCCCCTCGCCAGGCTCCGTGTTGAGTGTGTAGCCTGCTTGGGATTCTCTCTCTTCCTCTCTCTCTGCTTCTCCTCCCACATTTCTCTCTCTCAAAACAGAACAAACAAGCAAAGCAAAACAAAACAAAACTTAGGATCAGGAGAAAGACACCCTACTATAGGACATATTAAAAAGAAAAGGACAAGGGCCATTTCTTTGAAGATTGATATTGAGAGTGTACCTCTGAAAATGAAAAGACATGGATATTTTATTTAAAAAGATTTTTTTAATGTTTATTTATTTTTGAGAGAGAGAGAGACAGAGTGAGTGAGGGAAGGGGCAGAGAGAGAGGGAGACACAGAAGGACGTGACATTTTAAAATGCATGTGCTTACATCAAAGAGTTCCATTTGGGAAGGCTAATAGATTTCCACATAGCCCGGGCTGGTGGTCCTCTATCATCCCTCTGAAGCAAAGGGAAAATTAGCATTAAAAGCTGGGGCCATAATTCAACCTGTTAGCATAATCTTGGAGAAATTTCAGCAAACTGCAAAGATAATGGATTAGTTTAAAAAATGCAATAGATGGTCCATCCGAGCTGTGCCAACAGAAATGGACTGCACATGCCCAGAAAGCTGAGAAGAGAAGCTCCATATCAGCCACTCATCTGTCTCCTTGAGTGCAAGCATTGTACTAACCAGTATTCTGTGCAGGTCTTCTGTTGCACAGGTACTGTTTTCTGAGGCAGAGAATTCTCTGTTCCCCCTCTCCCTGTGACACCAATGCTTTTACATCTAAATCTAGAAAGCAAAGTCCCAGAAAATGCTGGGGCTAGAGTTGAGTGCAAGGGGCCAGCAATGGCTCTTGGTTTTGGCAAACCAAGAGTTTCCACAAGTAAAGCATTGTATCCAGAGCAATAACAGTGAGCAGGACGTATGCATTTACTAAAGCTTGACATGAGTGTAGAGGAGTCAGAATTCTAGACTGGTCATTATAATTCTAGACTGGTCAAATCACGTATCATCTGTGTAACAATGGTGTGTCTCCTCCATTTCGTGACAGTTCCTCCAGCCCTTGCTTGTAACCCGGATTCCACCTCTGATAGAGATTTGGAGACTGCTGCTGTTGTCCAAGGCACCGGTAAGTACAGAGCGGTCAGGGCATCCGCCAGCTCACAAACCTCAGCGGATCCATATTTTGGGCATGATTGTTCTGTTCAGAGTGGCTGGTATGTCCAAAACCGTTAGTATGCTGGATGTAGTTAATATGTTAGATCTTCACTATCTCCACAATGGTCAATTTTTCCAGGCCAGTGAGGTCTGTCTTGTTTGTTTGCATTTCTGTGGCATATCTTCTAGGTCTAGATGAACTCTAGTATGTTTAGGAGGCCAAGTGGTCTGAGAACACACACCGCTGGGCTTTGGGTATGTGCGTAGGGCTTCTCTGTGCCACTTTAGGACATGGCTTTCTACTGGCCCAGGATTGTTCCTCTGCCTTGGCTGTTCTGTCTCTCAAAATAGCCACCTCTTCTTCTAAACAAGGGGACATCACCCCTACCTTGCCTCCTCCTAGTTCTAGCTGCTCTCCACCAGGGAAATCTACAGAGCTGAGACAGACTGGTTGTACCTTGCCCAAAGCTCAGTGTGGGACCCAGCAGACCTGGAAAGCAGGAGTTCTATTCCCTTGGCCCTTTTGCAGTCTCTTGCTTCCTCCTAGCACTGCCATGGATTAAGGGACTCCCCATCAGGGCCCTCAAAGTACTTCTCTCCCACTATCCTGCTTTGTGGAGTAAGAGCCATTATTTATTGATTCATTTATTTATTAGTTCAGGCATTCATTTAGCAAGCATTTATTATTTATTATTTGGCATCTCCTGTACTCCAGGCATTTTTTTTTTATGGGTGAGGGCTATAGCAGTATATGAGACAGACATGATGCTTATTCTCCTGGAGCTTGTTTCCTGGTGGAGAAAACAGACTAAGTGAATAAACAACCAAGCAAGTACATATTAGATGGTGATAAGTGCTATGACATAAATGAGACCAGGACATGTGATATTGACTGGGGTGGGTTGGGGGGTACTTAGAAGTTGTAGTTGTTTGCCTACACAAATAAGAATACCAAAGACTTAGGAAAGTCTTAAAATAGCCACAAGGTTATTAACTGCAGTCGATACTTGATAGCCTATTCCCATCCATTTTCTCCTCGTTCCTTCCTGAACAAACCATTTCCCAAGTGTCCATGTATCTCAGGAAAGGCTGAATAGACCAGCTTCAGTGGTTGGCCCGGATTAATACCACCCAGTCATAGTAACGTCATCCCGTTACCAGTGATTGGTCTAAGAATCTGGGCCGAAGTCCATCAGCACATAATATTTTCATGTCACTAGAGATCTGTTCAGGAATGGGCACACAGTTGAGTTTGAGGCAGTGAGATGTGCAGGCGAGTTTTCTGGAAATGTCTGGGAAGTTTTCTACTCTTAATGGGAAAAGATGGTCTGTCAGTCTTAGTAGATATGAATGAGGAAGTAAGCAGACAGTTGTTCTTGGCAGGTGGCCTATGGCCATGAAAGAAATACTCCCGAGAGGAAACCTGACATTCAGGGTAGCTGAATGTAGAGAAGGAAATTATCTGGTTCTTGAAGATATTAGTGAACCTCTAAGCCATCGCATCTTGAAAGCCGGCTCTTCAGCGCTCATCATTTCTGTGTGCAGGTCACAGCTTCTGTCTATGGACAGAGCAGGCCAGAAGAGCCCCTAGGGGCAGCCCTCAGCCAGTGATGGACGGGAAATGATGGATAACTACTGCCACTTTTCTGTCCCTTGCTTGAGACGATGGAGCATGTTATGTGACTGAGAAGCCCTCTCCAAGTACGGAACATTTACTCTGAGCTGTGAATGACACAGCAAGAAGTCATCAGTGAGAAGAGTGCTCACAGCTGAGGCACTAAGTTGGCAAAGACTCTAGTGTGGGATTTTTTTTTTTTTTGGAATATTCTAGAATCAGAAAAAAAGGGCAAGTCTGACTGGACCCTGGTTAACAAACAGCTGGGGTTCTAGAATCAGGTCATCTGGCTGAGTTCTCCTCATCTTGTTTTCAGTTTGGTCTTTAAAAAAAATCTTAATGTTTATTTATTTTTGAGAGAGAGAGAGAGAGAGAGAGAGAGAGAGAGACAAAGTGTGAGCAGAGGAGGGGCAGAGAGAGAGAGGGAGATACAGAATCTGAGGCAGGGTCCAGGCTCTGAGCTGTCCTTAGAGAGCCAGATAGAGCCAGATAGAGCCAGATGCAGGGTCAAACTCATGAACCATAAGGTCATGACCTGAGTCAAAGTCAAATGCTTAACTGTATGAGCCACCCAGCTGTTTGGTCTTGAGCAAGTGACTTAATCCTTTTGAGTTTTAATTTCCTCATCTTTGAATTTTTTAATGTTTTATTTATTTTTGAGAGAGAGAGAGAGAGGCAGAGAAAGAGGGAGACACAGAATCCATGCTGACAGCTCAGAGCCCGACACGAGACTGGAACCCATGGACCAGGAGATCATGACCTCAGCCAAAGTCGGACTCCCAACCAACTGAGCCACCCAGATGCCCCAGTTTCCTCATCTTTAAATGGGCTTAATAATAGCACCTACATGACAGCATTGAAATGAGCATCAAATGAGCTCATGAATGTGAAATGTCTATCACCATCCCTGGCCCAGAGTAGTTATTCTCTCATCTAGATTAGGTTTGCTTGCCTGATGTTTAATTTGCCATGGGTTTTACATCTTTTCGGGGTCATTGTCAGAGTAAAATCACACCCAGCTGAACCTTGGGACAACGGAGCGCAAGCCACTGTGCTGGTGAACCCTGAGGAACCATAACTAAGCGTTTTATAGAGAGATTATCTGGATCCATTTAGACCTCTAGCTGTCCCAGAGTTTTTCTCCTTGCCAGGAAATCTGGAAGCATGCCTTAAAAGCTTGCAAAATGTGAGATCAGTGTACCATCTGAACAAGAACACATCGCCTCTCCTGCAGCAGGATTTGCTACAAACCATCAAAAGATAATCTGTCAAAATCCATAAAGATTGTGGCTCACGTTAAACACTTTGGCCAATTTGTCCATCAAATAAAATTAAAAACCTACTATAGAACCGCTTTTGAGAAAAACTGGGAGTGCTAATATGGTTCCACCGGAACACACATAATTTATTACCTGACGGACCTTGACACATGTATTGTGGTTGCTTTGAAAGCCTATCTCTGGACCATGCACTGTAATGGATATTATTACTGTAGGAAAGATTCTGAAGCCGCCCTTATGTCAAGGGCCATCAAAAATACTACTGCCGCCTGGGTGGCGCAGTCGGTTAAGCGTCCGACTTCAGCCAGGTCACGATCTCGCGGTCCGTGAGTTCGAGCCCCGCGTCGGGCTCTGGGCTGATGGCTCAGAGCCTGGAGCCTGTTTCCGATTCTGTGTCTCCCTCTCTCTCTGCCCCTTCCCCATTCATGCTCTGTCTCTCTCTGTCCCAAAAATAAATAAACGTTGAAAAAAAAATTAAAAAAAAAATACTACTGCCTCCTTAGGTCATGTTTAGCTTCCAAGAAAGTTACTGCAAGATTACATGTGTTAATTGCACAGATGACTCTGTGCATTAATTCCAGAGCTTACCTTTAAGAGAGAGTAATTCCACCCAGAATCCTTTAGCAGTGGGCTATCAAGAGTCCCCGGGGAAAGCCATTGGATTTAATAACATACATTTGCTTACAACAAGGACCAAGAAAATGTGTTTCAACTCACCTGCCAGTAGTGATATTTTCTTTAGAGCTCTCTGTCAGAGAAGTCTAATGAAATAATAGAAACTGCTAAGTAATATTTATCTAGGGCAAGTAATATTTTTCTGACCTCTAGTAAGCTCTTAAAGTAATCAAGCCTCTCCACATTTAGTCAAAAGCAATTAAGTGACCATTTCTGGCTACCATCATGTACTAATTTTCTATAATTATGTGCTATTAAAAATGAAATGAAGAGATAGAGAAGGATTCAATTTCTAGGTCTGCCATTACTCATTTTTAACCTCATTAATAATAATAGTAATAATGACAGTTAATATTTATGACAGCTTACCAGGGCCCAAGCATTATGCTGGGCACTTAACTCATACCCATCTCATTTGATATTTGCAAAAAGTCTTTGGTAGGAAGATGTATTATCATCATATCTTTTTAATCGTTTGGAAATAGAGACTTTAAAAGGTTAAGACACTTGTCCAGGGTCATACTCCTAGTGGATGATTTGATCGCATTTCTAGCTTGGGCTGCCTGGCCTGGCAGATCACGTATTCACTGTATATTAAGCCTCCTCTGGGGCCTAATTTACACATGTCTATTTGTCTTTCTCTAGGTAACTGAGGAGATCAGGGCTCAGCCCAGACTGAGTTTCCAGCCTCGGTGTGGGAATGAACGGGGCTCGCTCATAGCTGAGGGAGTTCCATAGCACACGGAACAAAGTGTGAGTGGAACCAGGGCTCCAGGCTATGGGAGGGCAGGGCAGGGAGCAAGGGGATGTCTGAAATGCCCACTCCTATTTCATGGACCCAAAGGGAAGGATCAGCAGCAGAGACCCCGTAAGACTGAGCAAGCAAGTTTGGGAGGCAGACTGGAGAGATTGCCAGAGTCTGGGGAGACTTGAGTAATGGGAACTTACAAGAGGATGCTCAGGGCAGTGGTGTTGGTGGGGTAGAGCTGTAAAGGCTGCTGGGCACAGTCCTGTGATCCCTGAGACAGAGGTATTCATGTTTTCTCTCTTACATAGATCTTACGAAGAGCAAGGGAAGTAGCAAAGTGCAAGCACTTTGTAAACTCTGAAGTGAGAATGTTATTAACAAGGATTGTGTGTGTGTGTGTGTGTGTGTGTGCACAAGGCAAAATAGTCTGTGCATCTGTGTTTCTCTCACAGCAGCCTGGGGGCTGTGGATTACTGCCCTAGGAGCCCTCGGTTAGGTTTAGGATTTGGAGAAGAGTAAGAAGATAGTTTTGGTAAGGAAAGAGAGGAGAGAACTATCCAGCTTTTTGTCATGCGTTCTCGAATGTATCAAGAGGAGAACCAAAACTATTGCAAAGTAATGGTCCGAGTTACGGTTTCTAGGTGATCATATGTGGTGTATTGACGGACCGGATACAGGATTTAAAATGCACATGGTGGCTTTTGTTTTGTGGCTCAGTTCAGCATCCGTTAGTGGCAAAGACGATCTCTAGGGTTTATGGGTGCCATAATTATTCTGAGCAGGACAGTGTGACAGGGGGAGTTACCCTCAGATGCAGTCACGGAGGAGACCTTGGTTGAACTGAACATTCTCATTCTACTGAGTACAGGCTGGAAATGTGCAGGGTTGGTCCTGGGGTCACTTAGAACACACTTTTGGGTTTCTATTCCACTCTGACAGCGCAGAAAACTAGAATTAACAGCAGTGGGAGGCAGCTGGTTTCACACAGCAGCCACAGGAAATGCATCCAGCAGGGTGGCCTGTGCCCGATTTGGCTGGCAGAAGGACCAAGGAGGGAGTGGGCAGTGGCACAGCTGTTACCTGGCACGGAGGCCTGGCAAACAGCAAGCCAGAAGCAGAATGCTGGAGGCTTTCCAACTTCACCAGTGCTGGGAAGAAGCTGCGCAGAGACATTTCTCTGCTGGGAATGCCTTTGGCTCCCACTGTGTACCGTTCACTTGAGGCTGAATAGGAAATAGACATTGACATCAAGCAGCCCTCTGCATCATAATCTGACAGAAGAATCGCAAGGGCCGTCGGGAGAAATAAGTAAACCCATCGTTTCAGTTTGTGGGGGAAACGCTAGGCCAGAGTAAAGCTGTCCCTTCCTCTGGGCTGAATAAGTAGGAAATAACCAGAAGAGCCAATGACGGAAAGAACAATGGAGAAGCCACTCTTCAAGAGGGAGAGAAAAAGGAAAAAGAGTTTAAAATAATGATAAATGGGTAGCTGGGGATCAGAACATAGCGATTAAACAGAGAGAATTGAGGTTTCCAAAAAGGATATCAGGGCAAAAGGATGAGAGTGACATTCAGATATATAATGGAGGAAAATTTGCCTGCTCTATGTGAGACCTGTGTATGTGTATCGTGAGGACTAAGGCAGCATCAGTCTGTTCCTTAACACATCCTGGTAATTTTTAAAAATTTTAAATGCTTCCAATGCATCTGGGGAGAAAATCAGGTGGCCTGCAAAGGGGTAAAATACTGTTTCCCTCTGATACACTCTCTATAGTATTAAAACTTAGAAGAGCATAGATTATAGATTACAGGGATATATGGGCAAAGATTTGGTACAGGAATGGTACAAGAATTTTATTCTTGCATATATTATTCCATTTCTGAAAAGGTAAGCTAAGTAGCTGCCAAAGGAAGTTCCCTAAAAAAATGACTCAGAGGTGAACTCTAGCTGACCTAAAAAGATACAAAATTCAGTGGTGGGAAAATTATTGTATAAAACCGTTTGCTCTGAGCACGGATATCCCTAAATTACATTTGAAGAATTGTTGCATATGTGGTTCTAAACCAAAGAAAAATGTCAGTAACACAATTTGAAAAAGATACACTTAATAATAAATTTGGCAGGATAGGTTATGTATGTTTGTCCAAAGTACTTGACACATAGTACGTGCTCTATGAATATTTGCTGAATGAGTATAGGATTTTTACCATGTATGTAAAAATAAGTTGGAGAAATGGAGATGGCCAGTACTTAGAGGAAGCTGAGTCATTTCCTCTCTCCCCTGGGGAAAGCAGAAAATTCAGGAGGGTATATAATGGAACTTTCTGTTCCTTTTATGCCTAAGAAAAAAAAATTTTTTTGTTATTTCAAAGTGGAAGTCCAGTTCATTACTGTCAAGTGATGATGGTGATGATGATGATGATGATGATGATGATGATAAGCATGAAGGGGCTTCATCAGATTTTCTGAGTGAATAACTTAGGTCATGCATTTAGGAAGTGTTAAGCACTCTGAGAGCAGACAGATACCTCTTGCCATTTAAAAGCTGCCCTCCAGGGGCGCCTGGGTGGCTCAGGTGGTTAAACGGCCAGCTTCAGTTTGGATCATCATGGGTTCCAGTCCCGTGTGGGGCTCTGGGCTGACAGCTCAGAGTCTGGATCCTGCTTCTGGTTCTGCGTCTCCCTCTTTCTCTGTCCCGCCCCTGCTTGCTCTCTGTCTCTCTCTCAAAAATAACTGAACATTAAATTTAAAAAAAATAAATAAATGAAAAATAAAAGCTGTCTTCCCATGTCAATAATGGGAGCATAATGGGTCTTCCCTGGTTTCTCACTGTTTAGGAAGAGAGATCTGAGAGATCTGAAATCTCTCAGATTTTAGCCGTGAAATCTGACTCAATCATACCACATTGTCCCCTCACCTCTGTCTGTATTAGTGTGATTCACTCTTAATTTTTCACATTGTTCTCTGGATTCACATGATTCGTTGAATTGAGTTACTCGGGGCTTTCATTTATAGGGAATTGATTGCAAATCAATTCATAACGATGATTCTTTTGAGATGACTACTTAACAATGAGTCACAAAGTTGGCTTTTACAGGTGTCTGTAACTGAAGCTCTCTCATTGCTGAACAGTGCTGTTTTCTCAGGTAGAAACTGTCCGCTTTGAGACTGTGGGGACTTTGTGAAACAGTTGGTAGTGACTTGTGTTTTAAACAACACCAAAGTTGTCTGATTCTAGCCACTCTAGAGTAAGGGAAAGCTAGTGAGGACCATTTGCATAGTCTGTCCCAGGGAAGACAGGGAAGTTTATTCTGGAGATGACTGATTCCAGAATCAATTGACCTCAAACCTCAGGGGCTGATGGATTTTTACCCTTGGCTTTATTATTATTCACACATATTGGATCATCTTTTATTTTTTTATTTAAAAATGTTTTTAATCTCTATTTATTTTTGAGAGAGGGAGAAAGTGAGTGAGAATGGGAGGGGCAGGGAGAGAGGGAGACACAGAATCCGAAGCAGGCTCCAGGCTCCAAGCCGTCGCTTGTGAACCGCGAGATCATGACCTCAGTTGAAGTTGGACACTTAACCAACTGAGCCACCCAGGCGTCCCACATTGGATCATCTTTTAGATAATATGAGGTTGTTCCCTGATTTGGGGGTGAAGTCTAGGGAGAGTCTTTATCTTTGTTCTAGGCAAAAAGCTTCAGGAGGTATTAAGAGTGAATGATTTACCTCCCTCCTGAATTTGACCTTGCCTCAGAATAACCGTGGCAGTGGGTTGGGGATTTCCTGGGAATTTCTGTGCCCTGCTCAAAATGTGCCAGAGATGTACAGCCCTGTTCTTTGTCCTCTATTGTCTATTATATCCAGAGAACGTTTAATTCTCTGTTTGAATAAGGCTAAGGCTGGATTATTTTCGCCTGTGAATTTTCCACTTTGTGAATTATCAGGGTAAATTTTAGACTCTTCCTGAATATAAACACACACACACACACACACATATATATATATTATATATATATATATATATATTTTATATATATATATATATATAATATATATATATATAATATATATGGCATTTCAAAGCCAAAAAGTATTTTATATCATCTATTTCTTTACTGTCAGTGCCTTTATGAAGCCAATAATTTTGACTCTATTACTATTGTTTAATAGATAACATAAGCACAAAGACATCAAACAAAATCATCTTTTAAAAATATTTTAGGGGCGCCTGGGTGGCGCAGTCGGTTAAGCGTCCGACTTCAGCCAGGTCACGATCTTGCAGTCCGTGAGTTCGAGCCCCACGTCGGGCTCTGGGCTGATGGCTCAGAGCCTGGAGCCTGTTTCCGATTCTGTGTCTCCCTCTCTCTCTGCCCCTCGCCCGTTCATGCTCTGTCTCTCTCTGTCCCAAAAATAAATAAACGTTGAAAAAAAAATTTAAAAAAAAATATTTTAAATGACAAATTCATATCTGTTACCATCTGTGTAATTTTCTCAATAATCCTGATTTCTTCTATTTTTAACATTATTATGACTTGAGTTCACAGACTATTTTCATCCATTTATGTGTCACTTTATCTATCATCATCTACCTTTGAAATATCACCTGGTTTTATTCTATCACATTAGTATCCAAAGGACTTAATTTGTCATGTATTCCCAGTCCTATTGTCCATAAAGAGTTTGTTTATTCATTTAGTAGGAGGGAGAAGAGAAATTCAATATATAAATAGTATATAATAAATGTATTAAAATTACATAATAGAAGATGTATACAGACCTACATGTACACTCACACACATATAATCTAAGGGAGATTGAATCTGCCAGATTATTGTGGTCTTCTGATGTGTGTCAGGGTGCTTGGTGGTGGGTGAGGTGTAGGATAAGGAGATTTACATAGAAAGGTAAGGGAGAGAAGAATCAACGTAGTAAGGTGAAGTGGGCGTGGTGAAGAGTGGGCGAGGGAGCGATTTTTGGTGGGGGTTGGGAGCTGAGGGAGGGATGCAAAAGTCTCGGAGTGGCTTTGGAGTTTGGAGAAAGGATTTTAGGAAACGTTGCCTTGGGTCTGTGTTGGATACCTTTTGGCATTCTTGCGGAGATACCATCAGGTGTCTTTATTTTTGGCTACTGGGAAGTGTTTCTTGAAATGAGAGCCTGCATAGAGACTGAATGTGTGTTGGGTGCTGATGATACAATGGCGGACATAAAACACATGCCCTCTGCTCTCATGAACTTACGTGTTAGTACAGGAGCTGGCATGAATCAAATATCCATCAACATATCCGTCATTCATTCACCAACTATTTTTTAAAGCACCTACGATGTGCCAGGCACTGTTTGGGGTTCTAGGAATTCTGATTCATCAATAAAGCAAACAGACAATATTATTCCTGCTTGTGGTGGCTTTATAATGTGCCAACGTATCTAAGCTGGAAGCACCTTCCCCAGAATTTTCTGTCTATAAGGTTCTGTCTGGGTTAGGGATGACCATAAGAGAAATCTGCAAAAGGTCTGAACACCATGAGGAAAGCTGCAGCCACTAGACCCTGATTGTCAGTGCGGGGCCAGGCACCGCTGTAGCTCCCGTACTTTGGAGATGACGTGCTGCGTCACCTTCCTTGTGCAGTATTGGGTGACCTTAGGATCCTGCTGGGTCTCCTCTTCCTGTTTCTTTGTGTCCTGAAGTCCAGAGTGGTGTTGCTCAGTGGCAAAGGGCCCACTTCTGCAGATGCCCACAGCACTGAGTTTGGAGTCAGTGAGTGACAGGTGTTATGTTCCACTTTGTCTGTATTTGTCTTTGTGAATTCCATGTTGTCCCTGTTCTCATTTGCATCCAGGTTTCCTTCCTGAATCATTGACTTGTGGTGTCTTCGGGCTCCAACCAGATGCAGAAGCCTGCACAACTGCCCCACCTGCTCCCACAACTGCCTACCAGCCAATCCTGACAATAATTCCCATTCTCTGTTTCTCACAGTGGTTCTGTTGCTCTGACTGAACCCTGACAGATACTCTGTGCTTGTGCGGTTTACATTCTGGATAGACAGTAAACGGCTTAATAAGTAAATTCTAAAGTGCGCTTAAGAGTGACAGGTGCTATGGAAAGAAAGAAAATCAGAGAAGGGAAAGAGTAAGGGTAATCTAGGGTGCCATGGGGCTGGAGGTGGGGAGGCAGGTGCCCTGTTAAATAAGGTGTCCCGATGGGCCTAATTGAGAAGGTAAGATCTGAACAAAGCCTTGAACGAGGTGAGGGGTAGCCAAAGGAAAATCTTTGAGAGCAGAAGAACATAGAATCCTCTCCCTAAGACAGGGGAGTGCCTAAAACATTCCAGTGGCTTCAAGGAGCCAATGTGACTGGAAAGGAGAGAGCCAAGAGGTGGACAGGAAGATATCAGGCCGAAACTGCATCAAGGGGTGTGATTTATACAGCAGGGGTTGGCAAATACCGGCCTATGGACAAACCTAGCCCCTCTGCTTGTTTTTGTACAAGTCTTATTGGCACACAGCCACGCTTACTCATTTACACATCATCTATGGGTGCTTTCTGGCTAACATGGCCAGAGTTGAGTAGCTGTGACAGAGACCATATGGCCTACACAGTCTGAAGTATTTACTAAAAAAATTTGTTGACCCCTGGTGTAGAGGCTCGGAGTGTTTTGCCTTTACTATGAACAAAATGCAAGCCATCTCAGGTTTTGGGCAGAGGAGGGCCACACTCTAGTTTATCTTAGACATGAATCACCCATACTGCTGTGTTGAGAGCAGACTCTGGGGGGCAAGGGTGCCAGGTTAGAAGCAGGGAGACCCATTAGGAAGCTATCATGGCATCCAAGCCAGAGAGGATGCTGGCTCGGGCCAGAGTGGCAGCGGGGGATGTGGTCGGATTCTGATTATCTTTTGAAGCTTGAGCCAAACTGACAGAGTGGATCTGGGTGTGGGAAAATAAAGGAGTCAACAGTGTACAACTACAACCCATCTTAAGTGCTAGTATAAAAGGTTTCCTCAGAGGTGCCTCAGGGACCAGCAGGAGGGGAGCATTGCCAATCTCCCCGCCCAACTGGAGCAGGGCTGCTTTGTCTGTTTTGTGTATTGGGCTGTCTAGTAATACCACTGTTCTCAACCTTGGCTGCATGTGAACTCTGGGGAGCTTTACAAGGTACTGATGCCTGGGTCCCACCCCTAAAATTCTTATTTAATTGGTTTGGGTTTCGACCCGAGCATTAGGATTCATAAAAGCTCCCCAGATGATTCTTCCATAAGCCAAAGTTGAGAACCACTGCTCTAATATTTTCTTTGAATAAACTTCCCATCCCTTCAGATGATGGAAAAGGACTGGTTTGGGATCTAGATGTGTGTGGTGGAACTTTGTCTTTTTAATTTTCATCTTCCCAGCAGTTAGTACCTTCATGATACCATCTTAAATTGCTGGGAAGGAATATCTTCTCCCTTTGTTCATAGCCCTGGTAGAAATGGTGACTGTCCCCCATCAACCCCCTACCCTCCACCATCAAAGTGAATTTTCTGGATCTCTTCTCTCCCTTTCCCTGGTACAGCCACATGGCAGCTGTCTGACTTGAGCTCAAGCAGTGGGACACACAGGTATCAGAGATGGTTGCAGGTGACCCATTGCAGCAATGGCCGAAATGCTCTCTGGGATTTTCTACCATGAAATGATTGCTGAGTATTGTTCCCAGCATCTTGGCCCTCAGAGCTCCCTTGGTTCTTTCAATCCATTCCCAAACCTGGTGCCTTGGCCTCTGGTACCCTGTCAGTCTCCTTTCCACTACCCTATATCATGTTGGTAAATTGCCTATTGCTTAAGTTAGTTTTTGCTTGCATCCAAGAACCCTATGGGCACAGAAGGCCTGGGTGGCATCCTTTGCTCTATTTGTATCATGACATTATTCCAGTCTATTCATTTGGCAACTGTACACTGTGATTTCTTTGTTGGAAAAGAGCAAACAAGAATAACAATCTATTGAACTATACTTACTCAATGGGGAACAGACAAATATGAGTTGGTGCCAGATCCTTTGGAGGTTATAATAATCATTTATAAAACTAGTATAGCTATCAATAATAACAATTTATTAATCATCCATGTCTTGAAAGTACAAAAATTCTACTTAATATTTCTACAGATGCCAAGTCTTGGGTTGAAGTGTATATATGTAAAATCATCAAAATGGTGTGCTAACACAATCCTAATCTTTCAAAAAATTTTTTTTTGAATAGGCGCACCTGGGTGGCTCACTTGGTTGAGCATCTGACTTTGACTCAGGTCATGCATGATCACAGTTCGTGGGTTCGAGCCCTGCATCTGGCTCTGTGCTGACCACTCAAAGCCTGGAGCCTGCTTTGGATTCTGTGTCTCCCTCTCTCTCTGCCCCTCCCTCGCTTGTACTCTGTCCCTCTCTGTCTCTCAAAAATGAATAAAACTCTAAAAAATTTTTTTTAAAATTTTGAATGTTTTATTTATTTTTGAGAGAGAAAGCGTAAGCAGGAGAGAGTCAGAGAGAGAGGGGTGCAGAGGATTGAAAGGATGTCTATGTGCTGACAGCAGCAAGCCCCATGTGGGGCTAGAATTCACAAACCATGAGATCATAACCTGGGCTGAAGTTGGAAGCTCAACCCACTGAGACACCCAGGTGCCTGACACAGTTCTCATCTTGGGGCATGTGTTGGATACCCAACGGAAGAGGAATTTGTGTCACTCTGGGTCCTGCAGGACACGGACACCAACACACAATTAGAAATGCAAGAGGTTTGCTGTAGGAAATACCCGTGAAAGATAAAGGGCAGAGGCCACAGGAATGATTAGAATCTTCAGACCATGTGGCAGGTGTGACATCTGTGGAAGGAGAGAGTGGAGGAAGCGGGATCTGGAGGAAGAACCTGAAATTAAAATGCAAACTCTGAGAAAATCTCGATCAGGCTGGTGAGGAGCTTCAGAGCCAAGAGTGCCAGTTAAAGGAGTCTCTGTTGGCCAGGAAACCGTGGTTCTAGCTGCCCTGTGGTGCTCTGTCATTGGCTGGGCACACCCTGGGAAGAGCATGGTCTCAGCGTGAATGCTGGGACAGCTCTCAAAGGTGTAGCACCTGAAGGTGGTCAACTAACTACATTCCTTGCAGCAAGCTCTGTCTTGAAAGATTTGAGCAGTGTACTTCCACAGAGGTCACAGAAGTCCAGAGGAGACACTCCAGTGGAGGAGTTTTGTCTTTCAAGAATCGAAGTCAACCTCCCTCACCTGCCCTGACCATTATTTAAGACAGCCTACAGTGTGAGAACCAAATAAACGAGAAGAGGTTTATTATGGTTTTTATGTGAGCTTTAGCAGGAAGTCTTTCAATCTGTTGTTTGAGGAGGGTGAGTCATTGTGAAAAATTAATGCATTTCCTTTCTCCTGGGAAGGGGTCAGGGGTGGGCTGCTGGGCAGGAAAACAAGCATTCGGATTTTAAGAACTGGGGCCCTTGGGGAAGGGTAAACACATTTGGGAGATCTCTATCCCATCCCTTGATGTTCATGTTCTGTTCTTTGTTTTCTCCTTTCTCTCACGCACCAACTATTGTGCCTTCTTTACTGAATCTTTCCTATCACTATACAAACATGTTCTTACAAAACTTTCCCTTGCCCCAAATTCCTTTCAAACCACTCTCCCATCAGTCCGCACTTATTCATGGCCCAGCATGCCAGCTTTCTCCTCTTCCTTTACATCACTCATTCCTTACTCAGTCCCTACCCTCACAGCTCCCCTTAGACATTGCACTTGTCAGGGGCACCTGTGACTTCCACGGAGAAAACTGAATGGCCAGTACCCCATTTTTGCCTTGTGTGACTTTGGCGGCACCCAACTCTGCTGACACTCCTTCCTTTTTGGAACCCTTAGCTTTCTTGTTTTCCCATTCCCCTGGTTTTCTCCCTACCTCTCTCTGGCTACTCCTTTGCAATGTCATCAATTAACTCCTCCTCCTGAACCAATTCTAAACCTTGTACTTTTTATGGATTTGATCTGAACTGAGTTCTCTATCCACCCCCCCCCCCACACACACACACCACCATCTCACTCTCCCTCTCCCTCCCTTGCCACTCCCTTTCTTGGTCAGGGTGCTATGGCCATTTGGAGCAAGGCAATTCTTGTGTTGGATGTTCTTTGAATTGAAGGCCCTTAACATCCCTGGTCTACAGGCACTTCAATCCCATCTAGCCTTTGGGCTTTTCATCAATTCGGCACAAGCTGACCCGGAAAAGAGAAATTTATACAAAGGGTTTATTAAGAAAGACCTCCCAGAAGAATTGGAAAGTGTGTGGGGAAGTAGAGTAGGGAAGGAGAGACACCGAGACGGTAATATTTCAGGCCAACTTCCAGTCTCAGACTAACCTCCAGGAAAGCTCTGAGCATAAATTACCCCTCAGGGTTGTGCTGGCTTGAGACAAGGGAGCTGGGTATTCACATTCTTACTTCCATCAGTCATTGGCTAAGGACTGCTTGTTGTGTGTGTGTGTGTGTGTGTGTGTGTGTGTGTGTGTGTGTGTAAGCATGCGTGAGCATGTGCGTGTGTATATGTTGGGACACAAGTTTGGTACGAGTGAATCAGGTATGAGTGCTGGAGGGTAGATGCTCAGAGGTTTAAGGAGGATTCCAGGGGATCTGGGTGGAGTGCAGACAGTATCTGTCACAATGGTCTGTAATAAGAACATGGATGAGATGGGGTGGGTGGAGGCTGAGCGGTCAGACCCCTGAGTCCCATTCACAAGAGAGCCAGCCCCCTTGCAGTTCTGTTTTGTGGAAAATCCTCAAGTGAGTGCCTAAGAGAGGCTATATGTAAGTTATAACATGAGTTCATATGAGCCGTGTTGGCACAATGCCTGCTCCCAGCCTGTGGGCCCAAGAATACTGTCTGGGGTCAGCTGTCCACCTTGCTTGTACTGAGGCCTGGTCTCCAAATGCCCTTCATGGCATGTGTCCCGTCTCCTCCCAGCACCGCTCCAGGCCTCTCCTGAACCTAACAAGATCCCTTGTGGAGGGGGATATAGGCATTCTCTCCATTATCAGCAATGGACAGGAATGTCTATTTTGCGGTGTCTCTCAGATTGAGGTTTCATAATGAAAAACATCACTAATTTGATAGTTTTAAAAGGACTAAAGAAATTCTCCTGTTAAAAGTTAGGAAATTGTTTAATAAACATACTTGTATGTTTTAAAAGAGCATTGCATACAGACTGCATGTAAGTACATCATGAGCTGGGAGTAGAGGAAACTGGACACTTCGTTACGTGAAAATACTAAAAAATAGTGAGAGGAGAATAAAAGCATTCAACTCTAACACCTGAAGGCAACTGGTTTTAACATTTTGATTCATTTCTTTTAAATATTTTTCCATTTATATTTTTCATATAACGCTTTCCCCACATAAGATTATAGTAGAAGCCCTTGCCTATACTATTGAATATTCTTGCAAAACATTATTTGAAGTTGCTACATAACATGCACATATCTTGCTTTACTCAACATTTTCCCAACCGTTGGATACTGAAGGTTTTTATAATTCTGTTTTGTAAATACCACTGCAATGAACAGTAGCATAAAAGTGTCTGTGTGTGTGTGTGTTTGTGTGCACGTGTGTGTGTGTGTGCATGTGTGTGTGTGAGAGAGAGAGAGAGAGAGAGAGAGAGAGCCAGAGACAGATTTGGAGAACTTTCCCAAAATATTTTAAGAGCTTGTTGTGGTTTTAAAGTATGTCTAAAATTTCTTTGATTAATCCTTTCTTCAAGAGATGGCTCTTAATTCCCCTCCTCTTGAGTATGAGATGAACTTAGTGACTCACTTCTAAGGAATAGACTATGGTGGAAGTGGTGGGTGTGACGTTGGAGACTACATTGTAACAGGCCAGTGACTTCTTCCTTGCTTTGTCTTGGGACACTTGCCTTGGGGAAGCCAACCGACATGTTGTAAGGATGGTCAAACAACTTTGCAGAGAGGTCCATGTGGGGATCTCTGCTAACGGGCTGCTCCAAGCCCTCCATCCCATAGCAGGCAAGAAGTTATTTTGGAAGCAAACCCAGGAGCCCCAGACAAGCCTTTCCATGAATGTATCCCTGGCCAACACATTGACTCCAACCTCATCAAAGACTGAGCTGGAGCTACAATCTGTAAGATAAAAATGTCTGTTGTTTTGGAGGCAATTTTTAATGCAACAAAGAATAACTACTGGAAGGCTCTTGACATATTCAAATTGCCTTTTCAAGAGGTTATACAAATTTATTCACTCATCAAAAAATAGATAAAAATGGCTGTTTTACTATGCCCTTCTCACCTGAATTTTCATGACTAAAGAAAAAAATCTTTGCTAATGCAGAAATGAATTATTATAAGTCCTAGATTCTTTCATTCTTCTTAGTTTAAAATTAGAGTTGAAATAATTTCAATGTCACTTAATAAAACTTTTAATAAAGAAACCATAACACAAGGACTTTAGAAAATGCAAAGCACTGATTTAAATCATTGTCCTTTATTGAGAAAGAATAAGGATAGAAAATATTTATGTATCATTTATCATAATATTTAAGTTCATTTTATGATTATTCCTTATCTTGTCATCATGAGGTTGAGCTTCTGTCCAAAATAGGTTTACTAAGAATGGCAAATGTTTCCTGTAATCTTGAGAGTTTTTCTTTTAATAGGTACAAGGACCTGTGACTTGAAACTTTAACACAATCAAAGTTTCTTATAGGCAGCCACATTTGCTACATTTTTTGTGTGTGTGCCAGAGAATAGACCTTTCATTTAAACTTCTTTCATATATCTAAAGCACGTGATTTTGCTCCTCAACCTTGTGATAATTAAGTATTGATTGACTCTGACCTCACTAATCTGGTTATAGTAATCTCAAGCAGCTTTTATTTATTTTTAAAAAAATTTAAATGTTTATTATTTATTTTTGAGAGAGAGAGAGACAGAGCACGAGCAGGGGAGGGGCAGAAAGAGAGGGAGACCCAGAATCCGAAGCAGACTCCAGGCTCGGAGCCGTCAGCACAGAGTCCAACACGGGGCTCAAATTCACTAACCATGAGGTCATGACCTCGGCTGAAGTTGGATGCTTAAGCCACTGAGCCACCCAGATGCCCCTCAAGTAGCTTTCAAAAGTCTAGGAGTAGGGGAAGTATTTGTAAGTGTTTCTTTCTTTTTTTTTTTTTTAATTTTTTTTGATGTTTATTTATTTTTGAGAGAGACAGAGACAGAATGCGCATGGGTTGGGGCAGAGAGAGAGGGAGACACAGAATCCGAAGCAGGCTTCAGGCTCTGAGCTGTCAGCACAGAGCCCAACGTAGGGCTCGAACTCACGGGCTGTGAGATCATGACCTGAGCCAAAGTCAGTTGCTCAACCGACTAAGCCACCCAGGTGCCCCAGTGTTTCTTTCTTATGTAAGTCACAGGTAAAAATAATCATTGTAATATTATAATAGCATCAGCAGTTAAAAATGAAATCTCAGTTTCTCTCTATATTCTTTTGATGAACTAATATAGAGAGGAGGTGTTTTTACATTAAAACATCAGTGAAATCTTGAATAAAATGTAATTTTGTACATTTTCAAATAGCCTCATATATAAGAATATGCATAGCACAATTAACTACCTTAATATTTTTGCGTTTTCAAAAGCTCATCCATTTCTTTTCATTATTATTTTGAATTTGTAGAGCACTTTAAGCCACTTCTGTGAGTGAAATTGGAGAGAGCAGTATTGCTGGTCCATCATAGAAGCCTAAGCTGGCTCTAATACTCTCATGCTAATAGTACATGCTTAGTTGCTAATTGGGCATGTGGTGACATATACATGGAATAGTAGGAAATATAGAATAGAAGGAAAACATGCAACTGAAATGAAAAACAACTTATGATGCTTTTTAGTTGAATCATTTTCTTAAAGAAATATTTTTAATGCTTATTTATTTTTGAGAGAGACAGAACGTGAGCGGGGGAGAGGCAAAGAGGGAGGGAGACACAGAATCTGAAGCAGGCTCCAGGCTCTGAGCTGTCAGCACAGAGCTCCACATGGGGCTGGAATCTGTGAACCGTGAGATCATGACCTGAGCCCAAGTGCTTAACCTACTGAGCCACCCGGTGCTTCATTTTCATTTAAAACTCCTGGAGAACAATGAAATCATTTGTATTTCCCGAATTTACTCTTATGTAAAGTAGTAATCAGGGAACTTCTAGAGAGGTCTTTTGTTTGTATTGGTGTTTCTGGCTTTTTAAGTACATAAATGAAATCTTCCAACTTTGACCTTCTACACTATATGATTTCCATTCTGAATGTACAAGTGGAAAGGTAGTACTTGATGAAGTTACATGTAGAGTCCATGAAAACATTACATTAGGTGGCTGCCTTCTTATTATTTTAAAATATATTGGGGCGCCTGGGTGGCGCAGTCGGTTAAGCGTCCGACTTCAGCCAGGTCACGATCTCGCGGTCCGTGAGTTCGAGCCCCGCGTCAGGCTCTGGGCTGATGGCTCAGAGCCTGGAGCCTGTTTCCGATTCTGTGTCTCCCTCTCTCTCTGCCCCTCCCCCGTTCATGCTCTGTCTCTCTCTGTCCCAAAAATAAATAAACGTTGAAAAAAAAATTAAAAAAAAATATATTTAAAATATATTTTATATAAATGTATTTATTGTTAAATATAAGTATTTTTTAAAGTTTATTTTTATTTATTTTGAGAGAGATAGAGAACAAGTAGGGGAGGGGCAGAAAGAGGGAGACAGAATCCCAAGAAGGCTCTGCACTGTCAGCACAGAACCCAATGTGTGGCTTGAACTCACTAACTGTGAGATCATGACCTGAGCCGATATCAAGAGCTGGACGTTTAACTGACTGAGCCACCCAGGCACCCCATAAATATAAATATTTTTATTTAAATATATTTTAAATGTGGCAATACTGCCTTTTTAAAAAAAATTTAGTTTTGAGAGAGAGAGAGAGAGAGAGTGAGAGAGAGAGAGCTAGCAGGGGAGGGGCAGAGAGAGAGGGAGACACAGAATCCAAAGCAGGCTCCAGGCTTCGAGCTGTCAGCACAGAGCGTGACACAGGGCTCGAACTCACGAGCTGTGAGATCATGACCTGAGCCAAAGTTGGACGCTTAACCGACTGAGCCACCCAGGTGCCCCAGTGGCAATGCTGCTTTTTCACTGTAGTTCAGTAAGGCGGTATGTCAACAGTTTGTATCTGCTCCCCTGAACCATATAGTTGTTTTTGTAATATGGCAAACATAACTATGTAAACAAATAGATGCTAGCTTAAACAAAAACTGGCAATTTGAGCATGTTCTGACATCATAACAAAATCAACATTATTTTACTCAGTTTATTTTTATATGAATCAATGGCTCAGGAAAAATTACAAGAAACTCTCAAACTTATTTTAAGAAAAATAAGATTTTTTTTCTTGCCTGCAGGTCCTTTCAAACTTTGATGTTAGAAATAAATTTGCTTGGCTATGCTTATTTCTGATATCATATAAGCATTTATAAAGTAATGTGCATTTGGCAGAAACACTAATCCTTTTTAACTAAGAGGGAATAAAACAACCTCAACGCACTCCCCTCCCTGGGTATGGCTTTAACCACTGCACCCCCTAAAGTAATCACTACTGAAAGGTGGTCAAAAAGTACAAAAACCCAGTTATAAGGCAAGTTCTAGGGAGGCAATATATATTGTTATATATATACAACAACTATATATTGCTATATATTGTTATATATATATACAACAACATTGTTGTAATATATATATATATATATATGTATATATGTGTGCGTGTGTGTATAGATAGATATAGATATAGATATAGATATAGATATAGATATAGATATATGTTGTTAAGAGAGTAAATCCTAGAGTTCTCATCACAATGAATTTTTTCCCCATTTTTGTCTTCTCTTTTTATTGCATCTACATGAAATGATGGAGACTAAACTTACTGTGGTAATCATTCTACAATATGTTAATGAAATCATTATACTGTACACCTTAAGCTTACACAGTAATGTATAGTAACTATATCTCAAAAAAACCGAGAGAAAGAGTCACTGCCACTGTTCATTGGCTGGTGCAGGACTCATTCTGGATCTTTCCTCACCATGTTGGCTTTGAACCATCCTACCTGCTTCCATCCTATTGTCTGAACACCTAGACCCTTCCTCTCTGGTGTGTGTTTTGGGCTTGACAGCCATCCCAGTCCTTCCTGGCATCTCCATTGCTTATCACTGATACCTGATACTGGACCTGGGCACCTGACATCCCCCACCCCTGCTGGCTGGGCTCGTGGTACTCTAAAACCTCACCCATCCAGCAGAGGGAATTGGACATCTGTAGAGACTGGACCTCCTATACATGATAATTTAGGAAACAGCAGAAAGTTGCCACGCATGGAGCCCCTGGGTGGCTCAGTTGGTTAAGCGTCTGACTTCAGCTCAGGTCATGATCCCGTGGTTCGTGGGTTTGAGCCCCATGTCAGGCTCTCTACTGTCACCTTGGAGCCTGGAGCCTCCTTTGGGTATTTTGTCCCCCTCCCTCTCTGCCCCTTCCCTGTTGATGCTCTGTCTTCTCTTCCAAAAATAAATATACATTAAAAAAAAGAAAAGAAAGTTGCCAAGCATTGCCACTTCTAATGAGTGTCCTTTCACACAATAATACATTTTAAGATTACATAAAAAGAGACAATGTGTTTGAAAAATCAGCTAAAGGTGGTAGTGCTTTCCTACTTAAAAGATTCTCATCATTTTGGCTGGCTTTGGAAAAAGCAGAACAATACAGATCATCGTGAAAACTATTTGCATTTCTTGTGGCAAGAGTTCACATTAGGTTTAATCCCACTTTCGTCAGAAAACAAAAGCAAACTAGTATAATAGTATTGTGTGTGTCAGTTAGTTTCTAAATAGCCCCTAACAAATCTAGTGTTGGAGTCATTAAGTAAGCTTATTGGACTTTGTCTCTAATATTGCCACCTATTCCGGTCTGCACTACATTTTTGCCAAAGTCATTTAAAAAGTGAAAGTCTGATTGTGATACTCTTCTCCCTAAAAATAAAGCAAATCTGTGGGGCACCTGGGTGGTTCAATCGGTTGAGCATCTGACTCTTGATTTTGGCTCAGGTCACGACCCCAGGGTCATGGGATTGAGCCCCTTGATTGGCTCTGTGCTGAGCAAGAAACCTGCTTAAGACACTCTCTCTACCCCTCTGCCTTTTCCCCTCCCCCATGTGTGCGTGTTCTCACACTCTCTCTCTTTCAAAAAACAAAAAAAGCAAATCTGTAACAACAAAAATGTCCCTTTTTAAACATTTTTTTCACATTTTAATTCATTTTTTGAGAGACAGAGGGAGACAGAGCGTGAGTGGGGGAGGGGCAGAGAGAGAGGCAGACACAGAATCCAAAGCAGGCTCCAGGCTCTGAGCCGTCAGCCCAGAGCCTGACGTGGGGCTCCAACCCATGAACTGTGAGATCATGACCTGAGCCGATGTCGGCCACTTAACCAACTGAGCCACCCAGGCGCCCCTAAAAATGTCCTCTTTTTTTAAATGTATATTTATATTGTGTGTGTGTGTGTGTGTGTGTGTGTGTGTGTGTGAGAGAGAGAGAGAGAGAGAGAGAGAGAGAGAGAGAGAGAGAGCATGCACTGGGGAGGGGCAAAGAGAGAGGGAGAGGGAGAGAGAGAATCCCAAGCACACTCCCCACTGTCAGCACGGATGCTGATGCCAGGCTGGGTCTCCTTAACCATGAAATCATGACCTGAACCAAAATCAAGAGTCAGACACTTAACTGACTGAATGACCCAGGTGTCTCTAAAATGTCCTTTAAACTCATGGGAACTGTTATAATCAAACCAGTCCAAACTCCTGTGCATGTTCTCTCTCCCCAGATTCTCCATTGGCCTGTGTCTTTATCTCCAATTCTCCCTCACAATTTATCTCAAATGTCTCCCTGTGAAATCTTCCACTTTCCTGTCTTGAGCTGATCCTACAGGATTCCATGACTCTAGTGCGTACCGTGCTATTTCTCACACTGATTTATAATTATTCTTCTGTTCCAGTCTTTGACTTCCTTGAGGGTGGACCCCTTCCTTATTTCCTTTGTGACCTTTGAACCTGGGTGCTAAAGAAATGTGTGCGGAGTGAATGAATGACACTGAGGAGCATAGAAAAGCCAGACTCAGAAGTTGATTTTAAATATTAAGGCATGATATGGGCCATCAGACCCTGTGACACAAATTGTTTAGTCTTCTCTTAAAAATATTAACATTAGTCTGTGGGAGTTTGGACCACACACAGCCCTCATACGGGAAAGCAGGGTCCCAATAATATTTCTTTGCTCTAGCTGGCTAGAGTCAATGCCTGCCTCTACAAAACCAATACATTATTATTTGGTTTGTCATTTATCAACCTCTGAATAACTTGTTATAGGTAGAGTGATAGAGTTGAAAGAGGGATTTCTTGCAGAGAGGCTGCCTGGCTACTCAGACAAGCTCTCTCTCAAGGGCTATCATGCCAACAAGGCTGGCCTTTTGTAGGTCCGGTTCTTTGCCTCGCACAACCTTGATATTTTACTCACCGCAGAAAGGATCATACAACCAAGCCCACAAGATATATGTTAATCAGGATCCCGATCTATTACTTCACAATGAAAAACGTAGCTGGCAAGCAGAGGAGAAATTCATATTAGCGGGGTGGGGTGTTCTTACCACTTTAGGAAATCATGTTTGGAAAGTGAATGCTTAAATCACAAGTTACAGAGTGGATCCAAATGAACAGGAAGGGGACAGGTGTCACTGAGCTGTCAACCTGATGCCCCACTTCCCTCTTGTCCCTAAGCTTCCGAGCAGACTGGATACTTGTGTTCAGGGGTCCTGGATGGGAATCCCACTAAAAAGTCCTTTTCTTTTGACTGCCCACTTATAAGACCCCAATATAGTCAGCTCCTGCCATCGACAGGATTTCCTCACACAAGACGGAATAGATCTGTCAAATTTTCACATTAGAACTGTAATCCAGGAGTACTGGTGTCACAGTGTACATCCTGGACACCTTGACTGGACTTCAGTACTTTCAAATCCCTGCAGCCCTTCATTTTCTTGAATAAATTTCTACATTTAGTTAATGTCATCCGTTATGTATTAACTCTTATTAATTCCATTCTTAGAAAGTGGGCATATAAGTTCTAGGTTTTGGGGGATCTGGGCTTTGCTTCTCATGTTGATAACACAGTTTGGGGGCACTTGGTCCACTGCCACACTGTAAATACTAATTGATAATTATTGCTTAAGTAGTGCTTTTCAGAGCACCGGTCCCCATGCATCAGTGTGTCATAAAATCAAATTAGCGGGTTCTGATTGGCAGCTTAAAAAATGAAATAGAATAGAAAATATTAGAACGCATGGCACGGAGTTAGGTAACTATTGTATTGTCTTAGATGTATTCCATGTACTAGGTCATGATACAAAATGCTTCCGGCTCTGGGTTGGGGCTAAAAAAATTTACAAACCACTCCATAGAACTCAGAGCTCCATTCTCTGCCTGAGCGAGCAAGATGTTCTTTGTGCATGAAGATGTCAGCAAATTTATTTAAATAAGACCTTTGCCATGAAGAGCCCTACTATTGAAGGGACGGTAAAAACTCGGGGTCAGAAGCTTGCAGAAACATCCACGTTGGGGAGGGTGTGACAGGAGCAGTGGTTGAAAATAGATGCAAGTCATGTAAAAACAAATGAAAGATGAACAATCACCTGGAAGAAAAGGCAGTAGAACTTTTGGACGCTGGTCAGCGCCTCTCTGTTGCTTAGCGTCTCTTCTGTCCTGGCATGTGGGGATCCTGACTGTGAGAGAAGAGCTGCACGGGATTTACCGACTTTCATGTTAGACAGGGTCATCGTGATGCCTGCTCAGACTGACCTAGTAAGAACAGATGAAGAGATTTTCATATGAAATTCTCATTTTCTTCGGATACTGCTTTCATAACTATAAAAATGCGACATATATTTGGATACGTCCGCATTTGGCAAACTCTTCCGGGCACAAATGTATTTTGATGTCTTCTCTCCTGAGTCCAGTTTATTTCCCACAGCTTGTGTGTGTGTGGACAGGTGGTGCTGAGTATTTGAAAATGTCAGACTGCAGTATTCATCTATCCATCCATCCACTTCCATTTATCCATTTGTTCATTCATACGTGTGTCTGTTTGTCCATCCACCCCTTATTGAACACCGACGTATTCTGTGCAAGCACTTTGCCCTCTTGTGTATTTGTGGAGTCGGGAAATCTTAGGTTGCAAGGGAATTTAAAAGTTATTTGACACAGTTCTTATCAGATGAATGCATCTTCTCTGTAGATCTGCTGGCAAGTGACAATTCAGCCTTCCTCCAGCATTGGAATAGATCTCTCTGACTGAGAACAGTTTCTTGTATTAAACTGAAACCTACTTTTCAGTAGCTCCCCTCAGAAACCTCTTCTCAGAGCCCCACCCAGCTAAGGATACTGAAGAGCTGCTCTCTGTCTACTTGCCCATCCCAGTTCCTAAATTAACTCCTCAGTTGGCTGGTTTCTAAATTAATCTTAATCTAGCCCGATGGCACATTAGGATTTGCACTCCTATCAGAGAATGGGATCAAGGGCCATGTCTGATGTCTGATAGGTCTGGGGGTGGGTGGTGGCATTCCAAGCTACACCATTTAAGCTCCCACTCTGGTCCCCGGCCCTTGTGCCTTTGTTTCCATCTGGTTTGGGGTGGTCACTCTGACGACGTCCCACTCTGAATTTTAACTGGGATCTTAACAACTTTCCAGTCTTTTCCTGTCTGTCTACCCCCAACCATTGAATGACTAGGATCCGTCTGGAACTATGACGCCCATCTCTGCCCCTTCAGACGGAACTCTTAGGAACTGATGCCATTTGAAATTGAGCCTGGGCTAGCTATGCATTTTGGAGCATTCTAATCTAGATTCTTTGTTTATTTCCTTAAGGCCAGTACTAACACCACATAAGTCCCACAACTCTGGCACTCCCTTTTTCTGGATTTCTCTGCTTAGTCTTATCTTTGGAGTTCTAGCCTGCAATCAGTTATGCATATCAGTTCTAATTCTAGCCCATGCGGCCAAGCATATGATAGCTCTTCATATATTTGAAGATGCAAGTTTTCTTTTGCTGTATAACAAACCGGAGCTTAAGCTCACGAACCGTGAGATCACTACCTGAGACGAAGTCCGACACTTACCAGACTAAGCCACCGAGGCGCCCCTAGAGATGTACTTCTAAGTGGCTTACTTACATGGGCTGGCAGACAGCTTGACTGGGGCTGTTGGCTGGCTGCCTCGATTATGCTACATGAAGCTGCTTGAGATTTTTTACTACATGGTGACTTGATTCTCAGAGATAGGTAATGGAAGGTGTCAGTCTTATTTAAGACTGAGCCTGGAACTGGCACGATATCACTTTCCCTTCATTCTCTTGGTCAAAATGGCCACAGAATAGGCCAGATCCAAATACTGGGAAATATAACTCCAGTTCTTGATGGAGAGAATTGACAAAGGTTTTGCAGCCATCTATTATTTCTGACATTACCATTGGCATATTTTCCCCTAGTTTCCTTGCTCCACCCCTGCTCCTACCTTTCAGTCTTGTCTTCTCTTCTCTAGGCTAAAAAGCCCTTGTTGCTTTCTCACTAATGCAATATTTTAGTGTAAGCCTATCGTGGAGAACAGAACAAGAATTTCACCTCCTTTCTATTAAAGTTTGTATCTTTCTTGATGTAACCGACGGTCGTATTAACTTCCTTAAGGGTCACATTTCATAGTTAACTGACACTGAACTTATTACTGATTATGCCCCTAAGGCTTCTTGTTCCAATGTCCTGTTGGTATGGCATGAAACTTCTGTCTTATACTTGGAAAGCTAGATTTTGGATTCAATTCAGTTATTTAATAGCTGTCCTTGTGAAGTTTCACCTTGTTAGATCTAAACTACTGCCCTTGCCTATGAAGATAATTTAGATTCTTGTCTTTTAACATAGCAGTGTTCAGTCAACATGAAGTTGATGGCTGTGCTCTTAGGTGTTCAGGCAAATAATTGAGAAAAATGTTAAACAGCCTGGATATGGAACTATGTGGTCTGGCATAGGATGACACGGGAATCATCACTCAATTCTTCAATTGTCCTTGCACTTATCATGTAAAATTCTACTTCATGTCATGGTGTATCATGAAACATCTCTTCAACTTTTGTGCGGAGGTTCAGATGCTTTGCATCTACTGTATTTCCCAGATGTTGCAACCCAGCAGCCCTGACGAAGAAGGAAAAACTGCCAGACAAATATGGCGTTTTCTTAATGAAAATGTACTGTGTTCCAATAAGCCCCACTCCTCTTTCAGGGTCTCATTGACTTAAAGCTGTTTACTTTTTGCTTATTTTTTCAAAAATTAGTTTGATGGAGGGGCGCCTGGGTGGCTCCATTGGTCGGGCGTCCAGCTTCAGCTCAGGTCATGATCCCATGGTCCATGGTTCAAGCCCCACCTCTGACTCTGTGCTGACAGCTCAGAGCCTGGAGCCTGGAGCCTGCTTCAGATTCTGTGTCTCCCCTCTCTGCCCTCCTCTGCTTGCACGCGCTCTCTCTTTCTCAAAAATAAATAAACATCAAAACAAACTAAAAAATAGTTAGATGGAGGTGTATTTACATAAATCTGAAATGTACAATTTGATGAATTTTGACAGAAGTATGTATAGTCCCTTCAAACCACCACTGTAACTAACGGAGACTCAGAACATTTCCACCAGCTTCCAAGGTTTCCTCCTGCCTCTTTGCAGTCACCCCTCCCCCCGTCCCCCATCCTCAGGCAACCACCGATTTTTCTGTCATGATAGGTTACTTACACTTTCTAGAATTTCATAGAGAGAGAGTATGCAGCATGCACTTGTTTTTGTGTGTGTGTTTGGCTTCTTTTAGTCAATATTAAGACTTTGGGATTCTCCACACCGTTGCTCTCTCAGCGGCATGTTCCTGTTTAGTGCTGTGTGATGCTCTGTTGTAGGGATAGAACACATTTTGTTTATCCACTTCCCTGTTGGTGGACATTTGTTTCTAGTTTTTGGCTATTATGAGTGAAGCTGCTTTTTTTTTTTTTTAATTTTTTTTTCAACGTTTATTTATTTTTGGGACAGAGAGAGACAGAGCATGAACGGGGGAGGGGCAGAGAGAGAGGGAGACACAGAATTGGAAACAGGCTCCAGGCTCTGAGCCATCAGCCCAGAGCCCGACGCGGGGCTCGAACTCACGGACCGCGAGATCGTGACCTGGCTGAAGTCGGACGCTCAACCGACTGCGCCACCCAGGCGCCCCTGAAGCTGCTTTGAATATTCATGTAGGAGTCTTCATGTAGACATGTGTTTTCATTTCTCTTTGGTACTTGGACTACTCCTCCTTTTTTTGTTTTTGTTTTCGTTTTCCTGTTCACCAGACTGTTCCTGCCTAGAGTTAACATCACCATTCGGCAGTTTTTGAAAGCTAACGTATGCCCTGTTTTGGAAATCATAGCGAAAGTTACCTTCCCCCAACCTTCCGGTATAACTTGAGAGTCCTCAAAACTCTCCATTTACAAGTTCTTCCAATTCTTTAAACACAGTTAATTTGTTTAGAGACTTTATTGTCTTATAGCAAGCAGGTTTGGGGGCAAGTATTGAACGTTCAAAATGTGTGCCGGAGTAAGCACTATATCATCTAATTTTCTGTTCACAACAATTATATAAGAAAGGTACTGTTTTTTGTTTTGTTTTGTTTTTTGTCTTGTTTTGTTTTGTTTTTGTTTTCTGAGAGAGACAGAGAAACAGAGAGCACACACACAAGCAGGGGAGAGGGGGCAGAGGGAGAGGGAGAGAGAGAATCCTTATCCAGTGTGGAGCCTGACACAGGGCTTGATCTCACAACCATGAGATCATGACCTGAACCGAAATCAGGAGTCAGAGGCTTAACCAACTGAGCCACCCAGGCGCCCCAAGAAAGTACCATTTTAATTTTAGTTTTTTAACAGGTGAATAAACAGGAGCATAGAGAAATGAAGCCACCTGCCTAAGTTCTGATAGCTAGGGAGCTAAGTTTGTAAGCTGTGTGTTTGTCTATGGAGCTGGAGTCCAAACCACTTCACAATATAAAAGAGACAATGAAGATTATGATATGAAAACTGGGCATGCAACGTGATGAGTGTTTATAGGAAAGAAAGGTTACTCTGAGGGTGAGGAAAATGAAGAATGTCCTTAAAGAGGAAGTGATAGCTAAAGTGGGTCTTGAAAACCGGATGAATATGGATGGTAAGGTAGGGACAAAAGGATATAAAATTCAGATGGACAGGTGGCCTAAGCAAAGGCCCAGTGGCAGGAACGGGAGCATCATCCAGCTGCCTCACTGCAGATCTGTGCACTGATGGGAGACCAGGGAAAAAGGGGTCATGAGATTAGGTATAATGGCAGGCAGACTGTGGTCAGACCACCAGTTTTTGAATGACGGTCTAGGGAGATGACCTTGACTTAATTGTGATGTATGGTGGGAGACACTCTTGCAGGCTGTGCTGAAGGATTAATATGATGGCTTTAAATGAATCAAAGGAGGATGACAGCAAAATTAGGAAAGCCAGTTAGGAATCTGTTGCACTTAAAAAACAAAGCCAAACAAAAACAAGGCCCTGAATCAGAGTGGTGGCAGGGGCAAATCCTGTATTGGAAGAGTCGACTGAATTCTGCTTCGTGTTAGAAATTCAAATGATGTTTGTATCATTTACTCTTTTGGGTATAATAGATATATTTGGGTATAAAGTTTTAAGTACTTAATTGCATTTATGCCAGTTGATATCTTTCTGATTTTTCAAATTTATAAACACAGATCTCTCAAGTTATGCCATTTGCATGCAGAAAGAATTAAGATGTCAATAAATTGAAATTATCTATTTCGTTAACTATGCTGTTTTTTTTACCCTTAATTGGGTAATACTAGATTAGTAACTGTTTCGGGTGACATCTCTTTTTGATTATATCTAAAAGACCTCATCACATTTTACAGTGACATAAATATTTAATAAAGGTGTCTGACTTAATAAAGTTTAAGTACACAATTAAAGAGCTTGCAGAATACCCACGTATATTTTATTTATTGAGGCATATTTCATACACATGTTAATGTACGATCTAAAATGTACAGTTTGATGAATTTGACAAATGCCTATGTACACAATACCTCACCCCATTGAGATAGGGTCTCCTCGTTACTCACAAAGTGCCTTGGGCTTCTCCCAGACAGTGCTGCACCGTTCCAGACCCCAGGACCACTCTGCCCTTCTACCACCATACATTGGTTTGGCTGTGCTAGGATTGCGTGTAAAGGGAGTCATGCATCACATACTGTTTTATGTTTAGCTACTATCACTTAACACAGTGTTTTAGAGATTCGTCCATGATTGTTGCATAGATCTGTGGTGCTTTCATTTTGATTGTCGAGTAGCGTTCCCACATATGAGTATACACCATTTCTTTAGCCATCTGTCTGTTGGTTTGGATTCTTTTCAGTTTGGGACCATTATGAATATTTTTGTGCAGGTCTTTCTGTGGACATGTGGTTGCATTTCTTGGACAAATACCATGTCTGTATCATATGGGAGGTGTATGTATAACCTTTAAAAATGCTAAAATGTTTTCCAAAGTATTTATATTTTGTAAATATATCTTAGGATTGTGTGGTTCTGGACTTCTTTTTTGTATAAAGCAGACCACAAGACTTGATTAAGAATGCAATATTCACATTAGGCTTACAATGACATTTCCCGTGACAATGAGGACTTTGTGATTATAGATGGCTAGCTTAGCCACCAACACCATTTTCCCCATAATTATGCTATAAATTAGGGGTGACCCCTGAGCCTCTTCTAGTAAGAACTTCAGTATCTGGAAGGTGAACATGAAATTCTCCAAGGTGTTTTTAAGTGGTACCTAAAGGAAAAACATGCTGTAATGTCACATAAGTTAATAATTTTAAGGAGCCTATAGGCCCGGCAGTGAAATTAAATGCTTAACAATAATTCAAAAATGGCTTACAGAAACTTAAAAATGTGAATCATTTAGTGGGGCTGAAATTATGCTCCTGACATATATGTGTGACACACGAGAGCACTTACCTGGGAATTTATTACCAGCTTCTGAGCAAACAAAGCCTGACCTACATTTGACTAAAGTCAGCTGTCTTTGGTTAATCCTATGGGCTTCTTTTTATTAATGTCACAATTGCTAATGTGGTATAACATTGTCATTACTGAATAGCACCGCGGGATGAGTTGCAGCTGTTATCTCTCTTTCTGAACCTACTGAGTCATTAAATCTGAGTTTGGGGGAATACAAGTTGTAAAGATTATTCAAATTCTGATTGAGAAATAGGACTACTGGGAAATTGTAGGTACATAAAGTAAAACTTTGAATCAATCAAGGGTTTTTTTGTGTTTTTTTTTTTTTTTTGTTTTTGTTTTTGGTAAAGCTTAAATGTTCAAAATTATTCCTTAGGTTCAATTTGAAATCGAACGTCAAAGAAATAGAGGGTAAACATAAGAAAATAAAAGAATAATAATATTTATATGCAAAGTCCTTCTTGCTGATGGGAAAGTGATGTGTTGTGATTGAGAAAATATCAGGAAGATGATTTCCTTGAAAACACTGTAGCATTTTGTCTCAAGAATCCTAATGTTAATTTAAGAAGAATATGCCTTTGTTCTAACAAGACAGAGAATAATCGATTTCTCTTTAATCGCTAAGGGGAATTTTGTTGTATTGCTTTTGGCAGTCCCGCAAAAATTTCTTCTTTTAAAATTCTTACTTTGCCTTTGGTCATGATTAGTTAGTGAAGGGTAAAATCCTGCAGTTCCTAAACTGAGCCAAAGTACCTTAGGGTGCCTCAGAAAATTTTCAATTTTTGAGGGGAGTATAGCAATATTCAGTATTTCTTGGATACCACATAAACTACTAGCTCAGGATAGTTTTCAGTTTCTTCAATAAGATTGTACTACATTCTTCTCAGTGGTGTCATATATTTGTGAAGCTGTGTTTTTTACAGTTGCTATACTAAGTAACTATTACAACATGAAAAGCAGAGTGGAATGCGGGATGTGGGCAGTGTCCAATCTGATTCCATAATTTGAGAAGTTATGCAGTGCCCTATGGACACACACATCCCAATTAGTAACTACTTGTGGTTATTTGAGGATGAAATAAAAACATATTTTCCTTCAGTTTAAGCGTATCATTGTTTTCAAATAGCTAGTAAGTTATTTGGACCTAAAATAAGCAACAAACAAACAGAAAAAACAAAAACTCTTAAGTAGGGACCTGACTACTTAGTAAATAGAACAGTTGGTTATTTCATTTAGGCTGAGGACACTGAGGAAATCATGGGTCACCAAGGATCCCTCAAAAGTGAGAAATTTTGGGAGCACCTGGAATAATCTGATGATCACTTCAATACTTTCTGATCTGTTACATTTATTCAAGTCCTGCTTATGTTTATTCTGGCCTGTTTTTGATGTTATTTGAAAATGTTGGAAGCAATGGGAGTTCAGAGATTGGCATTTCTGAAGCTCATTTTTCCCGGATGATATTTTGGAAGCCAGACGTCTGCAGTGACTTCATTGACTCCAAGCAAAAATTTTAAGTTGAAAAAGCTCGTCATTTGCACCACACCCACAGGCATAGAGGTCCTGGATACCTGGACCGCCTGTTTCCATGGCACTGCTAAGAGCGTAGTCTGTGGACCAGCAGTCATTAGCAATGCAGAATCTCAGGCCCCACCCCAGACCTGCTGAACCTGAACCTGCATTATAAGAAAAGAACTCTAGGTGATCACATGCATATCAAAGTTTGAGAAGCATGGCTCTATCATTCTATCCAATCCCACCTCAGCCTTCCTGCACAGAATCCCTCATTCCCTTTGAATGTGTCTCTAAAACCTAGTTTCTCTGTGCCCTTTACTATCCAGTAGGCAAACTTCCTAATGAATTAATGCTTGATAATAGTTGAAATGTGCTATCATTTAGAAAAGACTTTGAAAAAACTGTCACACTGGATTGTTATTTTTGTCTTGTAGATGCCTTCGCCGTTACTTTCTTATCTTCTAGCTATAGTTTTGAGGGTTAGGCTCACTACACACCCCAAAATGTGTTTCCCTGGTGTGGAACAGAAGGCACGGATGTCGGGTATGTGAGATGGAAAAATGGGATGTTAAAAGGGAGAAAAGTCTTTTGCATGCTACCCAGAGAGGGGTTGTTCTGGGTTCCCATGTCACTTAAAGGGAAACTTTGACCTTGTGCAGAGCCCTTGATGTCCTGCAAGTGAAGATGTCCTCACATTCCTTGCAGCAGGAGCCCACTAAGGTGGCACCCACCTTGTCTTCCAAATGGGACAGTACACAGCGATGGCATCTGAGTCACACATCCGAACAGAACCCGAGAGGCGCTTCTGCTGGCAGCTCCTGCCCTTGAAAACCCGGCTGATGTCAATGTCATTTCCTTCAAGAATACTGGCCAGGGAGCTGTGCTGGAGCTGGCTGCTGCCACCAGAGCCACGTCTATGGCTGACCGCTTCATTCCTGGAACCTTCACCAACCTGGTCCCGGCAGTCTTCCCAGAGCCACGACTTCCGGCGGATGCGAATCCCATGGCTGACCACCAGCCGCTCACAGAGGCATCTTGCATTGTCCTGCCTACCTCTGTGCCTTAACCTGTGTAACACAGATGCTCCTCTGCACCGTGTGGACATTTCCTTCCCACTGGGCAGTAAGGGAGCTCGCTCAGCAGGTCGCAGGCGGCGGGAGCGAGGGCCCTAAAGTTCTGCGCATGTGCGGCACCCGCCCCGACCACGCACCAGAGGGCACACGTGATCTGCCCTTCTGCAGAGATCCCGAAGAGTTCGGAAAGGAAGTGCAGGCTGCTGCTGACCAGACCGTGACACAGGAGGCGTTTCAGGGTGAATGGGCTGCTCCAGCTTCCCAACATGTGGATCCTCAACCCGGGGCCACAGGCGGGTCCAAGGGCGCAGGTGCCCTTCGGGCCTCTTCAGCGGGCTCCTCCCGAGGACTGGTCTGCAGCTCCCGCCGCTCACGTCCCTGCTTGGGTAAGAACAGCCACTGAGTGGTCTTAAGCTCTTCTTTCACAGACTTCAACAGAAAACGGAAAACAAGCAGTTCCCCCAACCCCCGCAAAAAAGTGGGAAAGGGCCACTTTACGGCAGCAGAAACGAAGGCTTTGTAAGCAGTGATTGCTCTGTAGTCCAGTAACAGCAGGGCTGAGAATGGAACCTGGGCCCTCTGATTCCAGTTCTGCTTTCTGGTGAAAGTGATGACAGCAAACATTGACCGAATTCTTTTTTTTTTTTTAAGTTTATTTATTTATTTTGAGAGAGCATGTGAGAAAAAGGGGGGTGGGGGGGGAGAGAGAGAGAGAGAGGGAGGGAGGGAGAGAATATCCCAAGAAGGCTCTGCACCACCAGTGCAGAGCCCCATGCGTGGCTCCAACCCGCGAACCAGGAGATCATGACCTGGGCTGAAATCAGATGCTTAACCTACCGAGCCACCCTGACGCCCCTGATTGAGATTGAATTCTTTAAAAAAAAAATTTTTTTTTTTTTAACATTTCTTCATTTTTGAGAGACAGAGGGAGACAGAGTGTGAGTGGGGGAGGGGCAGAGAGAGAAGGAGACGCAGAATCCGAAGCAGGCTCCAGGCTCCCAGCTGTCAGCACAGCCCCACACAGGGCTCGAACTCACTGACGGTGAGATCATGACCTGAGCTGATGTCTGATGCTTAACTGACTGATCCACCCAGGTGCCCTTGAGGTTGAATTCTTATTATGCGCCAGGCGCTCAACTGTGACCAACGCGTGTGTTGTCATTGTTCTAGGTAGGCACAATACTTTTTATTTACGCCACATATAATGGAGATGCCATTACTCTTCTCATTTTGCAACTGAGGAAACAGAGCAAAAGGACATTATAACCGAGGGTAAACGTCCTTTATTTGTTGAATATCCCATCCCACGTATGAGTTTCTTGTCTCTCAGCTTTAGATTTGTCCTTCAGTATTTGCTGTATGGTGGTGGATTGGACTTTTTTGGGCATTTCTTCTTTTCAGTGGGATGAGGTTGAGCTTTGTCAGTAGAGGGAGCTGGAGGGACATTGCGGGAGGAAGGGGCTCTCTTCCTTGCTCTGGCTGCTGGGTTTGCTTTCCCCTGCTCCTGCCGCCTTCAGGGGGGGTGTGTGGTGCAGGGGACGTGTGTGTGGTGCAGGGGTGTGGGGCACAGTTTTGCCCCAGCTGTGCACGTACCTGAGTGGGCGGTCCCTGAGTTAGCAGCCTGGGCCCAGTGACCACCTTGTTCTGGCCCTTCTGATGTGAGCATTGCGTGTTCCAGCCCCCAGTGCCCTGCCAGCTCCTTCTGTGTGCCCTCCCACTACCCCTGCTGGCTTGTGCCCCAGAGGTTTGCTTCCCGTGGCTCTCCGGGCGCAGGCGCTGTGTGCTCCAGGCCTGGTACCCGCCGTGGTGCCCGGACTCGCCCTGCATGCCACATCAGCCACAGCTCCGCTGTACCTAGGGGGCGGGGCTTGCTGCGGCTTGCCTAGTAACTCAGGCAACCTAGTGAACTTCTTTACCATCCCCTGGGCTGCAACCACATCTTTGAGGAGATCTGAACCTCAGCCTTGGGGAGGGAGCCAGATTGGTTGTTTTTCAAAGTTTCTCCTTCCCTGGATTCACCCTTGATCCAAGGTATCCTTTAGAGTTCTTTGTATATCTTTATAGTTATTCTCCTCAGTTTAAAAACTCTTTATATTAAACTTCTGTTTGATTATTGTGTAGTTTCTGTTTCCTGATATCTGATTTGATACAATCTGGTATAGATTGTACACTCTGATATAATCTCTTCCCCTCTCCTACCCAGAATAATCTCTTCAACTGTCTACTTTGTTTTATTTGTGTTTAATTTATTTTATTTACTTATGTATGATGACAAAGATGTTTTTCTATGACACTGATAAGTCACTTCTGTCTCTTGGATTCAGGGAGTGGACAAGGTAGTCTTTAGAAATTGATTGATTCCTTAACACATTCATTCATAAAAAATTTTACTAAATGCAGGGGCGCCTGGTGGCTCAGTTGGTTGAGTGTCCGTCTTCAGCTCAGGTCATGATCTCACGGTTCGTGAGTTCAAGCTCCACGTTGGGCTCTCTGCTGAGTCGGGCTCTGTGCTGACAGCTCGGAGCTCGGAGCCTGGAGCCTGCTTCAGATCCTGTGTCTCCCTCTCTCTCTGCCCCTCCCCCACTAGTGTGTGCGCTTGCTCTCTCTGTCAGTTGCTTTCAAAAATGAAACATTAAAAAATTAAAAACAAACAAATACACAAAAACTTCTACTGAATGCATATTTTATGCAAAGCGTTTGGGTTTGCAAGGTGGATTAAGGCACTGTCTTTGCATAGATGAACTCACAGTCCTGTAGAGGAGGCACACATTTAAACAGGGTAAATTAGAACACACTGTGATAACTATTATAGTTGAAATGTGAGCATCACTTTCTGGGAACACAATGACAGAAGGACTCATTCTGTCTGAGGTAGTTGGTGCAGCCCCATCAGAACTGGATCTGGAGGAGTTTTCCCAGTTCCAAAGGATATGAAAGTCTGTTTATATAGATCACTGTATGGTTATATATGGGGTTATGTAGATAACTAGAGACTAAGTTTCTAGACTTTCTTTATTGGAGAGAGAGAATGTTAATATGCTAGTAAAGGTAACACAGAAAGAGGGATGGTAAAATATTGCTGTGCTGGACCAGACATAGTCCTGGCTTTGTCATCAACTCACTGGGGGGGCCCCTGGACACATAGTAAACTCTGTGAAACTATGCTTGTCCAACTATAACTGGAAACACTTAGATTATAGTCCTGAGCGTCTCTTCTAACTCTAAATGGTATATAATTTAAAAGAACGTATTCAAATAACAGATGCTAGATTTATGAAACCAAAACAGAATTTTTATCATAAGCATTCTGCATTGGATCTTTTTAAAAAAAGAAGTAAGCTAACATTTGATTAAATAATAGAAGACATCTTGGAGGAGAACTCACAAATAGTCGTTTCAGTCTGGATGAGGTAGTGTGTCTATTGTTAAATTATTTGTCTCCAAGAGATGTTTATAATCATGAAGTGCTGGCTCCATAATGGATATTTTATATTTTCTGAGAAAATAATAAAGTCAACCTTGCTGACAGCCTTCATGTTTTGACACATCTTTAATTAAACTGGTGGCTAAAGATAGATGTTTCTAGGGCTCAAATGGTAAAAGGGCAAATCATCAGATCTCCTCTTGCGGAAATTTTTCAGAGGCTTGAGAGAGAAGCTGAGAAATGGATTCCTCAATGAATATCATGGTTGAGGAAGAAAATGTCTAGAGTGTTTGTATATTAATTTATCAGTATGGTGTTTTTAAAAGTCTCAGAGAATATTAGTGTTTGAAATTATTTTAAGAAACTTAACACTGGAGGTGGCAAATGGGATTTTTAACAGACTCTACTTATTCTGTCTATAATAGCATAGTATTATGATTGAGGAAATGGGCTTGGGAGTAAGTTTGCCTTGGCTGAATCTCTAGTTCCAGAATTTAGCAGCTGTGATAATTTTGAAAGGTCACTTAAACTCTCTTAGCTTTAAGTTTACAGGTCTGCAAAATAAGGACTGTAATAATGGTACTTACATTATGGGATTAAAAGAGGTGATACATGACATGAATTGCAATGGTGTCTGGCAAAGAGAAAGCACTCAATAAAAGTTAGGATTTATTATGATCACTAGAGCAGATACCTCAGGAAAACAATATGGAGGACAGATGCCAAAAGGATGGGTACAAGTCTTGGATTAGGAGCTTACTAATTATAATTATTAATTACTGGGGCGCCTGGGTGGCGCAGTCGGTTAAGCGTCCGACTTCAGCCAGGTCACGATCTCGCGGTCCGTGAGTTCGAGCCCCCGCGTCGGGCTCTGGGCTGATGGCTCAGAGCCTGGAGCCTGTTTCCGATTCTGTGTCTCCCTCTCTCTCTGCCCCTCCCCCGTTCATGCTCTGTCTCTCTCTGTCCCAAAAATAAAAAATAAACGTTGAAAAAAAAATTTTTTTTTTAAATTACTAATTGAATCCTTGGATTAGTCCATTATGCCCTTCAATTTCTGAGGTTTTTTATTGTGAAGTTGCACTTTTTATTTCTGCTTCCTTCCCTTATATAATTGTTGTAAGAACAAAGTGAGAATGTGTACGCGAAAGTACTTTCTGTATGTCATGGGCCAATGGAAGTGATTACTGTGAGACAAGATCATCTTTCCCCCTGAGGTTCTTTGTTCTTTCCTCCATCATCCTAGTGTATAGGAGTCTTGAGTAAGACCTAGTCAGAAGACGGATACTTGTTTAGCATAATGGTGCACCTTTTCTTTTTTTTCCTCTTCCATCAAAATTAAAGATTTATTTGCGAAAGACCTTGTTTTTTTTTTTTTTTTAAGTTTATTTGTTTATTTTGAGAGGGCGAGGGAAGGGCAGAGAGGGAGAGAGAGAATCCCAAGCAGACTCTGTGCTGTCAGCACAGAGCCTGGTATGGGGCTCGAACTCAGAAACCACGAGATCATGATGTGAGCTGAAGTTGGACACTTAACCACTGAGCCACCCGGGTGCCCCAATTCTGTCAGAGACCTTGTTAAGAGGATGGAAGGAAAAGCTACAAATCGAGAGAACATATTTACATACCACATACTTGACAAAAAGACTTTTTTTCCAGAATAAAGAAACTCTGACAGGTAACAATAAAGGAATTAATAATAATCTAACTTGAAGTGGGCAAAATACATCAATAGACATTTCACGGAAGAGGATTTGCAGATGACAAATATGTATTTTAAAAGATGTTCGATACCATTAGCCTTTGGAAGATGGAAATTAAGAGCAGGTTGAGATACCACGACATACCTATTAGAATCAGAACTAGAAATCGTATCAATGCTGGCAAGGAGGCAGAGAATCTGGTCTCTCATACATTGTCAGTGGGATATACACAGTAGTGCAGCCACTCTCGACAACAGCCTGGCAAGTTCTTATAAAACATGTGCACTTACCATACAACCCAGCAATTACACTTCTAGGCATTTATTCCAGAGAAATGAAGACTTATATTCACATAAAGCCTGTACACAAATTATCAAAGAAGCTTCATTGGTAATAAACAAAACCTGGAGACGACCCAAATGTTCTTATTGGGTGAATGGTTAAATAAACTATGGAATAATCATACCAAGAAATACTATCCAGCAGCAAAAAGAAACAGATTATTGATACACACAACGATTATGGGTGGATATAACGAGAATCGTCCTGAGTGAAAAAAATATATCAATATCAAAAGGTTAAACGTGACATTTTTAAATGATGAAATTGTTAAAATATTTTTAACGTTTATTTATTTTTGAGAGACAGAGAGAGACAGAGCATGAGCAAGGGAGGGGCAGAGAGAGCAAGACACAGAATGTAAAGCAGGCTCCAGGCTCTGAGCTGTCAGCACAGAGCCCGATGTGGGTGTTGAACCCATGAACTGTGAGATTATGACCTGAGCCAAAGTCGGGTGCCTAACCGACTAAGCCACCCAGGTGCCCCAAAATGATAAAATTGTTTAGATGGAGAATAGAATCGTGGTTGCCCAAAGTTGAAAACGGGGTTGGAGGGTTGTATGGCTATAACTCTATAGATTTAGAGCTGGCAGGTGAGTGTCTTACCTTTAACTGCACTCTGCTGCCTCATGTAATGGTGCATCTTTCCCATGGCATATTCTGTTGATTCTGTCCAAAACATATTGAACTCCGTCCATGTCTTTGTCTCATTTGCTGCCACCTTAGTGCAAGATACCATTTCCTCTGTCTTTGAGGAAGTTGCCGCTTCATTGGTATTTGCTTCTACTCCTGACTTCTTTTAAGTCATTTTCCATCTGATTTCTAGGGCAATGTCGCTCTCCTGCATAACGCCCTCTAATGGCTTCCCATTAGACTTAGAATAAAACCTTAACTTTATACCACAAAGTCATATATGATCTAATTCCTGCTTACTTCTCTGATATAATCTGCTGTTGCTTTCATGTTGCCCACTGTATGCTGGCCTCATGAGCCTGCCTTCTATTTTTTGAGGAAGGCAAGTTCATTCTTGACTTAAGAGCATTAATATAGTTGTTTTGCCAGCCTAGAGTATGGTTCCTCCTGCTGGCTTCCCCCTGATTCTCTTGCTATGACTATTTCTTATCATTTTGTGGTCTCCCAGAGATGCTTTTTCTGGGTTTTTCATTGCACATTCCTATTTTAATTTTCTCCATAGCTTTTATCACCATCTGATGTTTTCTTTGAAGGTTAGCTTCAGGAGAACAGCATCCTTATCTGTCTTATATGATGCTTCACTCCTAGGACCTAACAAGTATATGGCATGAAATATGTGCTAAAAATATCCGTCAATAGGACATAGAAGTTAAACGTTGAAAGGGGTTAACACTAACAATAAAATAGTGCTTCTCTTTCTCCTCCTCCTCCTTTTTTCACTTAAAAGACTCTAAAGGACTTAGAATCTCCTCCAGGATAGGATCTCAAAGGCCTAAATATATCTCCTTCATGTACTTACCTCATGGAGTCTGGAGAAGAAGCCATCTAGAAGCCATCTCTTGATGATGGAGTTGACATCTTGGGAGAATAACAAATAGAGAAAAAAGCCTGAGGGTACCACCAGCAGTGAAATGGATCTTTAGCAGTAGAATATCTCCAACTAAGCTATTGTATATTCATACAATGGAATATAAGAAAGAGAGAAATGCTGCTATATGCAACAACACAAAGGACTCTAATGGTCATGATGATGAATGAAAGAAGTAATACAGACTGTATCGTCTAATTCCATTTATATGAAGTAAAAGAGTAGGCAAAATAAATCTGTGGTGACTAGCAGAAAGGTAATAGTGGTTACCTTTCGGGGAAGGAATTCACTAGGAGGGGGCATGAGGGAAACTTTTAGAATTTTGGAAATACTCTATATGCATATGTAAAAATTTATTGCCTTTCTTATTTAATACAACAGAATAAAAGGATTTGAAAAATCCATTAGTGTAATCATAAGAAAAAGACTGAGGAGGGAGTCATGGGGGAAAAGAAGAGAGAAGGAGACCAGAGACTGTAGATTCATTTAAGGTAGACCTAGAATGGACCCGTGAACCTTGAGCTCTGTCGGTAGGTAAGATAAACCAGCATGAAATTTCCCATTAAGACTTCACCTACATATTTTCCAAGACTTAATCACTCTAATTATGGGATCATAACTCCAGTGCCCAAAGCATACTCAGGAGGTCCAACATTGCTTAAGAATCAAGATTTTAGTAGCAAAAGCGAGTATAGGAAATGCTGAGTTCTGGAATTTTTAAAAAACAGCATAAACAGTGACACATTGCATGCAAAATTCAGCTGAATGATAATGAAAAAGTAACAAGGCTGACTGTCCTCTGAATTAAAACAACAACAAGACAGTATAAGTTTCTCATGCACAGTAATCACAGAGGATTCGATGGCACAAATTAGTCAAGGGAAAAGCCCTCACCACTTAACCTCCCTTCATGTACGAATCCATATTTCCCTCTAGGTTAAAATGAAATCTCCTTCTTTAGTATCATGTTCCCCTGAACTCTGTGGAGGGAAGGTCATGGGAATAGGGTCAGCTGGCAGGAGACATGGCATTCTGAGGCTTGTATAGCCATTTAATTAAATGAAATAACAGTCGATGCCAATAGACTGCTGCTTGGATGATTTGCATTCCCCATAAATTATGGGACAGATATTTATCCTTTGTGGAGAAGGGTTACTTTCCTCCCTTTTGGCTCAAGTTCCCTCTGATTTTTCAGAATGATCAAGTGCTTGGAAATAAATTTTGTGTGGTTTTGTTTTATTATTAAAGATGTGAGGGTAGGGGGTGAGTGTGTGTAGCTGAAAAGCCAATTCCTAACATAAAGTCCTTTCCTCACTTGTGCACATGAAACTTGCATTTCCATGAGCATCCGTGGCTGGCATTTTGAAGAGCATCATGCTTGCAATTCTTTATAGAAGACTCAAGGTTGGCTTAAAGAGTTGGCTTGAAAAGCACAGCTTGTTTCCGTATTTCAACAGAACAAAATAGCTCATCTAGTTTGCAATCTGCAGCCATCCTGAATTGGGTAGCATTGCAGTAAGTGGTATATTAGTTCCTGTCTTTTAGAGTCCCTGTGGGTTTCCTCTTTAGTTGTCCTGCTTTATTTGGCCATTTATAAGCATATATGTGGCATGTTCTTCCCACCCTGTTGAGATTTCTCTAGCCTGTGCTTAAAGGTGGAACTACACTATTAAGAATAAACTGGTTTCTCTGGCTTGTGCTTTTCCTATTCACACAGGAACTTAGGTTCCTGTGAGGTACCCCTCAAGTATTTCTAGGTCTTCCTAATAGGTATCTCATATATGATTACAAACCAGCTGGTCTCATGCTGCATGCTACCATGTCAACATACAATTATGTGTCTGCCACAAGTGAGGCCCAGCAGCTCTTGAGATGGCAAAACCAAAGTGGGGAAGAGTATGTTATGATTTGAAGATATGGCGAGGCACCTGGGTGGCTCAGTCGGTTAAGGGTCTGACTTTGGCTCAGGTCATGATCTCACAGTTTGTGAGTTTGAGCCCTGCATTGGGCTCTGTGCTGACAGCTCACAGCCTGGAGCCTGCTTCGGATTCTGTGTGTCCCTCTCTCTCTGGCCCTCCCCACTTGTGCTGTGTCTCTCTCTCTCAAAAATAAAATAACATCACAAAATATTAAAAAAAATATTTGACTTCAGGGAGAAGGAGTTATGATGGTGGAGTAGCATGGAGATGCTGAGCTTGTCTCATCCCTGAGATGCAGCTAGGTCAGCACCAAATCATTGTGAACACCTAGGAAATTGACCTGAGGATCAACACAGCAGTCTTCATAACTTGAGCCATAGAACTCAGCAGGTACACAGTGCAGAGAGGTGAACTGGGGGAAAGAAAAGCGACAGAGGGTAGGGAGCTGTTCTGTGGAGAGAGGACGGAGAAAGAGAAAGCGGGACAGTGTGGCACATCCAGATTGTTGAATAAAAGCAGTCCCCCAAAACTAGCTGGAGAGAAAGAGTAAAACACTCGTAGGAGACTGAACAAGAAATATGTTCCCCCAAACCATTGATGGGAAGAAAGGAGAGGGCTTCAGTACCACCAGGATTCTGTAAACAGTGGAGTGCAGAGTCTGAAGGTTTGGAGCTTAGTCCCTGCTGGTGTTCTGATGAGGATAAAGGTAAACCCCAGGAGTAGGCAGTGGGGTCTGAGGGCTCCATGTGTCACATGGGGAGAAGCTGTTCCCCTGCTTGGAGTGCATTTGGTAGAGGCCATATGGCCTCCCTGCAGGCAAAGGTCCCAGCGGACCCAGGAGAGCAGCCACGTTTGCTGGTATTGGGAAAAAGATGCCAAAGTGCCGTGAAACCTGGCACCAGGTTGTGTGCGGTTATTTGCCATAATCTCTGAACCTCTTCTGCTGAGTGATCACATGAACATTTTGGAGGCAAGGTGGCACCCAGCCATTGCTCAGCAAGAACCCCCTCCAGGGAGTTGTCATGGGTCCAAACCACAGGGGTTTCTGAAGGGTGGGGTTTTGAAACACAACCCCATCTGAGATAAAACTCTGGAGGGAAGTGCTGCCTGGTAGGCACATGGCTTGGACATGGACAGGGTAGAGGCACGGAGTGGACAGAGGCCTGAGACAAAGGAGGGGTGCTTTATTGTGGGCTAGTAAGAATGCTAAGTTCCGGTGCCCTAGAGACTAGGGAGCTGGGTGAAGTCCTTTCTACCTCTCCTCTCTCCCCAGCATGCATGCCACACTGATCCATCCCAGTAAGCTAAGCAGCACCACCTAGTGGAGAATAATGCCCAACTGCATCCTCCAAGCACATCTCCTAGAAGACCAGCACAAGTCACTCCACCTGCTTAGTGTAAGGACTATAGAGAGCTTCATAGTTTTGGTTCTAAGGGAAACTGGGTGTAACTTCATTTGGGTTTCATTATGTTTGCTGGTTCAGTTATATGTTTGTTTTCTTTGCCTCTGGCTTTGCTTGAGTTTTTTTTTTTTTTTTTCTTTTTTTTCTTTCTTGAATACAGAAAGTGAAAAAATTATTTGCACTTTTTTTACTTTTTTACTTAAAATTTTAAATTCTATTTCATTTTATTCTATTTTATTATATATATATTTAATTTTTAAATTTTTCTTACCCCTTTTCCCCTTTTCTTTCCCTTTTTTCTCTATAAATCTTCTTTCAACAAGCAGACTAATGCACACCTAGGATCTAGCTTTCTTTATTAGATTTTTTGTTTTGTTTTTAATTATTTAAGTTTTATTTTTTATTTTATTAATTTTTTTCTTTCTCCAAAATGAAGAAACAAAGGAATTAACCCCAAAAGAAAGAACAGGAAGAAATGACAGCCAGGGGCTTCATCAACACAGATATAAGCAAGATGTCTGAACTAGAAAATAAAACCATGATAATAAGAACACTAACAGGGGTTGATAAAAGCATAGAATCCCTTTCTGTGGAGATAAAAGAAATAAAATCTAGTCAGGACCAAATTAAAAATGCTATAACCGAGATGCAATTGCAAATGGATGCCATGATGATAAGCATGGGTGAAGCAGAGCAGTGAATCAGCAATTTAGAAGATAAAATTGTGGAGAATAATGAAGTAGGAAAAAAACATGGAAACAAAGGTAAAAGATCATGATACAAGACATAGAGAACTCAGTGACTTATTAAAAAGGAATATCTAAATAATAGAAGTCCCAGAAGATGAGGAAAGAGAAAAAAAGACAGAGGTTTATGTGAGCAAATTATAGCAGAAAACTTTCCTAGTCTGGGGAGGGAAAGAGACATCAAAATCCAAGAAGCATAGAAAACTCCCATTAGATTCAACGAAACCAAGTATTACCAAAGCGTATCACAAATTCACAAAATACACAGACAAGGAAAAAATTATAAAAGCAGCAAGGGAAAAAGTCCTTAACTTATGAGGTTCACAGCAGACCTATTCACAGAAACTTGGCAGACTAGAAAGGAGTGGCAGCTATATCCAATGTGCTGAATTGGAAAAATATGCAGCCAGGAATTCTTTATCCAGCAAGACTGTCATTCAAGATAGGAGAGATAAAGAGTTTCCCAAACAAAAACTAAAGGAGTTCATGATAACTAAACCAGTGCTGCAAGAAATTTTAAGGTGGGGGGTGGTGGTGGGACTGTTTGAGCATAGAGAAGAAAAAATAAAACAAAAATGACCAAAAGCAACAAAGACTAGAAGGGACCAGAGAACATAATCAGAAACACAAACTGTACCAGCAACACATGGCAGCAAATTCATATTTTTCAGTACTTACTCTAAATGTCAAAGGACTAAACGCTCCAATCAAAAGATATAGGGTATCAGAATAGATAATAAAACAGGACTCATCTATATGCTGCTTATAAGAGACTAATCTTAGACCTAAGACACTTGCCTATTGAAAGTAAAGGGATGGACGGCCATCTATCATGCTAATGGTTGTCAAAAGAAAGCTGGAGTAGCCATACTTATATCAGACAAACTATATTTTAAAATAAAGACTGTAACAAGAGACAAAGAAGGGCAGTGTATCATAATTAACGGGTTTATCCACCAGAAGATCTAACAATTGTAATTATTTATGCCCCCAATGTGATAGCACCCAAATACATAAATCACTTAATCACAAACATAAAGAAACTCACTGATAATAATACCATAATAGTAGGGGACTTCAATACCCCACTTACAACAATGGACAGATCATGTAAGCAGAAAATCAACAGGGAAGCAGTGGCTTTGAATAACAGACTGGACCAGATGGACTTAACAGATACATTCAGAACATTTCATCCTAAAACAGAAGAATACATTCTTCTTGAGTACACATGGAACATTTTCCAAAATTGATCACATACTGGGTGACAAATCAGCCTTAACAAGTACAAAAAAGATCAAGATCATACCTGGCATATTTTCAGACCACAATGCTATGAAACTTGAAACCAACCACAATAAAAAATTTGGAAAGACCATGAATACTTGGAGATTAAAGAACATCCTACTAAAGAATTAATAGGGGGCACCTGGGTGGCTCAGTCTGTTAAGTGGCTGACTTCAGCTCAGGTCATGATCTTGGGGTCTGTGAATTTGAGCCCCACATCAGGCTTTGTGCTGACGGCTCAGAGCCTGGAGCCTGCTTCTGATTCTGTGTCTCCCTCTCTCTCTGCCCCTCCCTTGCTTGCTCTCTATATGTCTCTCTCTCTCAAAAATAATAAACATTAAAATATATTTAAAAAAAAAGAATGAGTTGGGTTAACCAAGAAATTAAAGAGGAAATTAAAAAGTACATGGCAGCCAATGAAAATGAAAACACGACAGCCCAAAACCTCTGGGATGCAGCAAAGGCAGTCATAAGAGGGAAGTATTTAGCATTCCAGGCCTTCTTAAAGGAAGAAAGGTCTCAAATACACAACTAACCTTATACCTGAAAGAGCTGGGAAAAAAAAACAAACAGCAAATAAAGCCCCAAACCAGCAGAAGAAGGGAAGTAATAAAGATTAGAGCAGAAATCAATTATATATGTATATCCATATATACATATATATACATATATAGAGAACATATATATAGAACAATAGAACAGATCAATGGAACCAGGAGCTGGTTCTTTGAAAGAATTAACAAAATTGATAAACCCCTAGCCAGATTGATAAAAAATAAAAAGGAAAGGACCTGAATAAAGTCATGAATGAAAGAGGAGAGATCACAACCAACACCACAGAAATACAAATAATAATAAGAGAATATTAGCAGCCATTATATGCCAACAAATTGGGCAATCTGGAATAAATGGACAAATTCCTAGAAACATATAAACTACCAAAACTGACAGGAAGAAATTGAAAATTTGAAGACCCATAATCAGTAAAGAAATTGAATCATTAATCAAACATCTCCCAATAGCAAGAGTCCAGGGCTGGATAACTTTCCAGGGTAATTCTACCACACATTTAAAGAAGAGTTAACACCTATTCTTTTGAAGCTGTTCAAAAAATAGAAATGGAAGAAAAACTTCCAAACTCATTCTGCATGGCCAGCATTACTTTGATTCCAAAACCAAAGATCCTACAGACCAACTTCCCTGATGAACATGGATGTAAAAATTCTCAACAAGATATTAGCCAGCTGGATCCAACAATACATTAAAAGAATTATTCACCACAGTCAAGTATGATTTATTCCTGGGGTGCAGGGCTGGTTCAATATCTGCAAATCAATCAATGTGATACATCACATTAATAACAGAAAAAATGAGGGGCGCCTGGGTGGCTCAGTTGGTTAAGTGCCCAACTTTGCTCAGGTCATGATTTCACAGTTTGTGGGTTCAAAGCCTGTGTTGGGCTCTGTGCTGACAGCTCAGAGCCTGGAGCCTGCTTTGAATTCTGTGTCTCCCTCGCTCTCTGCCCCTCACCTGCTCACGTTCTGTCTGTCTGTCTCTCTCTCAAAAATAAATAAACATTAAAAAAAAATTTAAAAAGGATGAGAACCACATGATCCTCTCAATAGATGAAGATAAAGTATTTGACAAAATACAGCATCACTTCTTGATAAAAACCCTCAAGAAAGTAGTGATAGAAGGGTAATAACTCAAGATCATAAAGGCCATATACAAAAGACCCACCACTAATATTATCCTCAATGGGGAAAAAGTGAGCTTTCCCGCTAAGGTCAGGAACACGAGAAGGATGTCCACTCTCACCACTGTTATTCAACATAGTGTTGGAAGCCCTAGCCTCAGTAATCAGACAACACAAAGAAATAAAAGGCATCCAAATCGGCAAGGAGGAAGTCAAACTTTTATTCTTCACAGATGACATGATACTGTATGTGGAAAACCCAGAAGACTCCACCGAAAACTGCACAAACTGATCCGTGAATTCAGCAAAGTCGTGGGATATAAAAATCAATGTACAGAAATCAGTTGCATTTCCATACACCAATAATGAAGCAGCAGAAAGAAAAATCAAGTAATGGATCCCATTTACGATTGCACCAAAACCCATAAAATATCTAGAAATAAGCCTAACCAAAGAGGTGAAAAATCTATACACCGAAAACTATTGAAAGCTTATGACAGAAATTGAAGAAGACACACAAAAAATGGAAAAACATTCCATACTCCTGGATTAGAAGAACAAATATTGTTAAAATGTCGATACTACCCAAAGCAATCTATATATTCAATGCAATCCCTATCAAAATAACACCAGCATTCTTCACAAAGCTAGAACAAAAAATCCTAAAATTTGTAATGAACCAGAAAAGACCCTGAATAGCCAAAGTAATCCTGAAAAAGAAAACCAAAGCTGGAGGCATTACAATTCCAGGTTTCAAGCTGTGTTACAAAGCTGTCATCATCAAGACAGTATGGTACTGGCACAAAAACAGACATCTAGATTAATGGAATAGAATGGAGAACCCAGAAATGAACCCGTAAACGTATGGCCAACTAATCTTTGACAAAGCAGGAGAGAATATCTGATGGAAAAAAGACAGTCTCTTTAGCAAATGGTGTTGGGAAAACTGGACAGTGACATGCAGAAGGAGGAACTTGGACCACTTTTTTTTACACTATACACAAAAATAAACAAAATAGATGAAAGACTTAAATATAAGACAGGAAGCCATCAAAATCCCAGAGAAGAAAGCAGGCAACAACCTCTTTGACCTTGGCTGCAGCAACTTCTTACTCAATATGTCTTTGGAGGCAAGGGAAACAAAAGCAAAAATGAACTATTGGGACCTCATCTAAATAAAAAGCTTCTGCACCATGAAGGAAGCAATCAGAAAAACTAAAAGCAACTGACAGAATGGAAGAAGATATTTATAAATGACATATCAGATAAAGGGTTAGTATCCAAAATTGACAAAGAGCTTATCAAACTCAATACCCAAAAAACAAATAATCCAGTGAAGAAATGGGCAAAAGACATGAATAGACACTTGTCCAAAGAAGACAGCCGGATGGGCAACAGACATGAAAAGATACTCAACATCAGTGATCATCAGGGAAATACAAATCAAAACCACCCTGAGATACCACCTCACACCTGTCAGAATGGCTAACGTTAACATTTCAAACAACAGATGTTGGCAAGGATATGGAGAAATAGGAACGCTTTTGCACTGCTGGTGAGAATGCAAACTGTTGCAACCAGTCTGGAAAACAGGAGGTTTAGGAGGTTCCTTAAAAAAATTAAAAATAGAGCATAGAGCTACTTTACAACCCAGCAATTGCACTACTAGATATGTATCCAAAGGATACAGGAGTGCTGATTCTAAGGGGCACATGGACTCCAATGTTTATAGCAGCGCTATTGACAATCGCCTAAGTATGGAAAGAGCCTAAATGTCCATTGACTAATGAATGGATAAAGAAGATGTGGTATATATACATATATACACACATATATGTATGTATATGTGTGTATATATACCACATATATATGTGTGTGTGTGTATATGTATGTGTATATATATATATATATATATATATATATATATATATATATATAATGGAATATTACTCAGAGATCAAAAAGGATGAAATCTTGGCATTTGCAATAACCTGGATGGAACTAAATGTATTATGCCAAGTGAAATAAGTGAGTTGGAGAAAGACAAGTATCATATGATTTCACTCATATGTGGAATTTAAGAAGCAAAACATAGGAAAGGGAAGGAAAAATAATATAAAAACAGAGATGGAGACAAACCATAAGAAAATCTTAAATACAGAGAACTGAGGGTTGCTGGTAGCATATTGGGAGGGGGGATTGGCTAAAGGGCAATGGGCATTAAGGTGGGTACTTGTTAGGATGAGCACTGGGTGTTATATGTAAGTGATGAATCACTAGATTTGAATCCTGAAATCATTATTACATTATATGTTAACTAACTGGGATTTAAATTAAAAAAAAATTTAAACAATAATTCAAAAAGTATACAATATGGCTGCAAATTCTTTAATATTCCTTCAGTCTAGAATTTAAGTCTGAGTCCCTTCCCTTAGGATCTGGGCAGGCCAGTCATTGCTTTGACCAACAGAGTTTGGCTGAAATGTTGCTATGTGGCTTCTGAGGCTGGGTCATAAAAGGCCATGCATTTCTATTTGGCTCTCTTGGAATATTCTCTCTCCAGATGTTCCCTCTTGGGTACTCTCTGTCAGAACCCAGCTGCCATACTGCAAGAGGACAAAGCCTCATCGAGATACCCCGTATAGGTGCTTTGTTCAACAATCTTGGCTAAGTCCAGACTTTGAGTCATCTGAAATAGACATGGGAATCAAATAGCCTCCAGGTTATTCCAGGGCCCAACTGTCTGAATCACCCTGTTCCTCTCCTTCTTTCCAAGTGAGGCCCAGACATTGTGGCACAAAGGTGAGTCTTTCCTACTTCTACCCTGTCTAAACTGCTGACCCTTAGAGTCATGAGATATGCTAAAATTATTATTGTTTTAGACCCCTCATATTGGAATAGTTTATCATACAGCAATAGATCACTGGCGTAGAATGACTTGCTTTTCTTTTGGATTTTGTGCTCTGCTTTGTCAGAGGGGTCACACATAGTGCTGTTTATGCCTCTGAGCTCACTCAGACTCGGAATTGCCTCTTCCATCCTGCAGTTGAAGCTTCTTTACTCAGGGAAAACTTTTGTGCTTGGTTTTTCTCTTTCATTCATATAAAGGCTACTGAGCCTGTCCTATGTCTTCTCCAGACTTCTTTCTCCTAACTCCTCAGTATCTCTGTGTTAACAGGCCTCTGGTGGGCACAGTTCAGTTTCCAAATGTACCCAGATGATCCTTAGTCCTAGTTGTCCTCAACCTGTTGATAGCCTGCTGATTTCCATTTAAATTTAAAAAAGGCTTGATGTTTGTTGACTTGGGCATCACATGAGTAAGTACAACAGGGGGGAGGACTAAATATTTCTCTTGTGATCTACCCGTGTAACCCAAATGACCCTATGTACACCCTCCCCACCAACGTCCTCACCAGCCGGTAGTGAGACCTTGGGAGAAAAAATTCTTTGCCCTCTCTTCTTATGCTCAGTTTTAAAATGGGTTAAAACAATGGAAATGTAAATTTTCTTATCGAGGGGATCCCACTTGGAAGTAATATCAATTGCCTAATTCCGTAAAAGAAGGAGAAATAAAGTATTTCAAAATTTTCTAGTAAATACAAAGAAGCACTGATGATGCTGATCACCTTTCTCAGATTATGCCACCACATGATAGGGCACCACCGTTTTGTGGGTAATAAAGTAGCACAGCAGGAGGGCTGATATCTGAGTCTTTAATTTCACTTTGGCCTAAGAATTGAATCAGTGGTGCCTGAGGTGGATAGGGAATTGAGAATTTCTAGTCCACTTTCTTTAATCATGGGAAAGTAAACAAGTTCTGGGGGTGCTTTTTATTCTCATATTAATAAGCCCTGTGAGTCTGAAGTCATGAGTTCTACACAATCACACTATGGTGGTGAAGTTTGGACTTCTGTGTGGTAAATCAATTTTTGGTAAATGAATAAATTTAGAAGTACCCGAAAGATGTAGATAGTGTATTCTGGTTGCAATTCCTCTGCTTGGTTCTTTTATTTTGGAATCTTATCCTGAATCTTCGATTTACTCACCTTATCTTTGGATAATTCATTCAAGTTCTCTGGGTCTCAGTTTCTTCATCTGTAGAGTGGGGAAAATGATACCTACCTTAAAGAATTGTGGTAAGAATTAAATGGGATAATGCAAATGTCTATCAATGGGTGAATGGATAAAGGAGATGTTATATATAACACACACACACACACACACACACACACACACACACACACACACACTGTGGAGTATTACTCGGCAATCAAAAAGAATGAAATCTTGCCATTTGCAACTATGTGGATGGAACAAGAGGGTATTATGCTAAGTGAAATTAGCCAGTAGAGAAAGACAAATATCATATGACCTTACTCATATGAGGACTTTAAGGTAAAAAACATGAACATAAGGGAAAGGAAGCAAAAATAATTTAAAAACAAAGAGGGGAACAAAACATAACAGATTCTTTTTTTAAAAAAATGTTTATTTATTTTTGAGACAGAGAGAGACAGAGCATGAACAGGGGAGGGTCAGAGAGAGAGGGAGACACAGAATCTGAAGCAGGCTCCAGGCTCTGAGCTGTCAGCATGGAGCCTGATGCGGGGCTCGAACTCACGGACCGTGAGATCATGACCTGAGCCAAAGTCGGACGCTTAACCGACTGAGCCACCCAGGCGCCCCAAAACATAACAGACTCTTAAATACAGAGAACAAACTGAGGGTCCCTGGAGAGGTTGTGGGTGGGGAGATGGGCTAAATGGGTAAGGGGAATTAGGGAGGACAGTTGCTGGGATGAGCACTGGGTGTTATACATAGGGGATAAATCACTGGAATCTACTCTGGAATCATTGCACTATATGCTAACTAACTTGGATGTGAAATAAATAAGTGAATAAATAAAAGAAATTTCCAGAATTCTGTAGTGAAAAGATTAATAAAAAGATCCAACATTTAAAAGAAAAAAAAAAGAATTAAATGGGATAATGAGGTAAAGAGACTGGTGCTCACCAAAATTTCTATCTACTTTAAGATTTCCCAACATCACTTGCAATTAGGTGGGTCATGTGACTTTTCTTGACCAATCAAATGTGAAAGTACTGTGTGTCATTTCCAGAATGAGGCATTAGCAAGTGGATGAGTAATTCCCTAATCTCTTTCTTCCCTTGCTGTGGCAACTGAGAAGATAGCATATTACAGATGGTATGGATACAAGACTGTAGAGCTTTAGTCAGCCTGGGTCCCTAAGTGACTGGGTGGAGCAGAGGCTTAGTTTCTGTGATTAGATAGGTAGCAAAAATGAGAAATAAACTTTTTGATTAGGAAGCCACTCAGGATTTGGATGACTTGTTACTGCAGCATAAGCTGAGGCTACTGTAAATAATGTAGATCTTACAGGAAGGAGGATGCTGTTATAATAAAAACATAAAGTATGTATGTTTTAAGTATTGGCTTCATAGAGGGCAAAAGGTGGTAAGGATAGTGATCTCAGAGGTCAGAAGAGGGCAATCCATGTTACATAGTGGCAAAATGTTTGGCAGTACAGTCATCAGATACAACTTGTAAAGGAGGTCAAGTTCTAATGAACTTTTAGTTCTAGGGGAGAGTCTGGAAAATAGAATATTTTTGGAAAACAAGCTTCACAAAGAACTATAGATGCAGATGTTGGTCTATGGAATTTCTGGCAGTCAAAGAGAAAGAAGCCTAATAAATGTTTTGAGAAGATCAAAAAAGAAACCGCAATATAGTAGAGTCTGGGCAGCCCCTTGGTCAGTTACCTGTGTAACTGTGTCGATTAAAACACCCTGCTGATCCTTATTGGATGTGAAATGTGTGCAAGAGATGAACTTTTCTGGGTTAAGTCCTTGAGACTGGGAATTGTTACAACGGTGGAAGTCTTGTCTATCCTGACTAACGTAGCATCTATCAGCTTTAGCACAGTGCACAGAATGAACAGTCAGTAAGTGTTACCCTATAGTTCTTATCATTATGCTTGCTTTTCTTGTTGCTATAACTGTTAAAAGTGTATGATCGTGGTAGTGGAATCTAGATCAGTCTAACAGAAAAAGAGGACTAAAGCTATGGTAACCAGAGTGAAGAATAGTGTTAATTTTGGTTTACACAGGAATTGCAAAATGAAATATAAATAAGAGAAAGAGAGGCAGTGTAAATAAGTGAGGTGAGCTAGAAATCAGGAGAGCAGGACCCTTTATATGAATTTTCCAAGAGTTTGAAGTGTTGGTAATTATTTTATTTAAGATTTATTTATCGGGGCGCCTGGGTGGCTCTGATTGGTTGGTTAAGTGTCCAACTTTGGCTCGGGTCATGATCTCACGGTTTGTGGGTTTGAGCCCTGTGTCGGGCTCTGTGCTGATGGCTTGGAGCCTGGAGCCTGCTTCGGATTCTGTGTCTTCCTCTCTCTCTTCCCCTCCCCTGCTCACACTCTGTCAATCTCTCTCTCAAAAAATAAATAAACATTAAAAAAAAAAAGATTTATTTATGTTTGGGAGGGGGGAGGGGCAGAGAGAGAGGGAGACACAGAATCCGAAGAAAGCTCCAGGCTCCAAGCTGTCAGCACAGAGCCCGACATGGGGCTTGAACTCACAAGTCGTGAGATCATGGCCTGAGCCAAAGTCGATGCTTAACTTACTGAGCCACCCAGGTGCCCTGGTAATTATTTAAATATTTATCAAAAACAGGTGGGCCAGGTATGACTCATGGACTACTAGTTGGTGATCTCCACCAGAAGACTGGCCCTAAGAACCAACATGTCTAATAGCCAACAAGGTCTGAGGATAAATTTCATTATATCATAATTTGCAGAATCATAAATAGTCAAGGTTACTGTGGATTCAACTTCACCCCATCTGAAACTTACTTCCCCCTTTCAACATCTCTGCCAAATTGTCTTCCAGCTAAGGACTGAATACCTCTGGAGGTAGGTGGCTTATTACTCTGTGAGGTATAACATTTTGCATCTTTCATATCCTCAAATTTTTAGCAAGTTCTTTCTATATTTGAGGTAAAATCTGCCTTCCTATGTGGCTCCTCCTATTCTTCGCTTCCCATTGCCCTCCACTGCACCATTGGTTTATACCCTATAATAAAATTTCTAAAGCTGGTGATCGATTCACCTAATGCCACTGCAGTGGGTATCTTTTTATTCTTCTAAGCTATTCCTCTTCTTCCCCTCTCCACTCACTTCTTCTGGCGACAGCACCTTCCTTTGAGTATTCTGTGTATAGAAGAGCTCCAAGTCACAATATCTTGTTCCCTGCCTCCTGCCCCTCCCTCACCTCAAACCAGGCTACAGAAGATCCAGGACTGGCTAACTATCATATTTTATCACACAAGCTTTGGATACTGGTGCAGTGGTGAGAATATGCCCTGAATGGGGCACCTTGGAGTCTTTTCTGTAGATTTCATAGACACTGAGAGAGAAAAATTCTGTCTGTTCTTGGGTGCTCCCAAGACAAAGAATATCTGTAGTCATTTCCTTCTACCCCCCAAACCATGCTTCATAGAGTAAGGTGTCTGTAGCAGGAGAAAGTGATGACAAAATTCAGTAAGTAGCAGAGCAGAAAAGAGAGACAGAAGTGACAAAGAGCAAGAGAACACTTTTTGTTTCTCTGTGACCCTCTTCACCTTGTATCCTTGTATTTCTTAGTTATGAAAAGAAATAGTGACACTAGTTTGTGTTGAGTTCCTATCATTTACACCCAAAGGGTCCTGATCTAAACTATGTTGGAGATCATGTTTATAACAGTCCACATGTGATATTACACTTTTACCTCTTCCTTGAATTGTTATTCAGGGAATTTATATTTTCATTAAAAAATGTTTTTATTTATTTATTTTGAGAGAGAGAGAGCATGAGTTGGGGAGAGGCAGAGAGGGAGAGAGCCCAAGCAGGCTCCATGCTAGCAGTCCAGCATGGGGCTTGATCTTATGAGATCATGACCAGAGTTGAAATCAAGAGTCGGACGCTTAACCGACTGAGCCACCAGACGCCCCTCTATTTTCTAGTCAGGCTATCTGCAGTTACTTGTCTTAATTTTATATTTTCAATAAGTTTAAATTATCATGTATTTTACATAGAGCACATTCATTTTAACTCTCAAGTATTTGTGTATACTATGATTTTAATTTTATTTTGTTGCAAATGTTTTTGCATTTTATGAATTTATTATGTAAGCTAATTCTACACAAAATTGATTCCATTTTTTTAGTGAGGTATTACTCTTTGACACTAACAGCAAAAAGATGTGATGGCTATGACTGAGGTGCTACATTTCATCCATTGCAAAGCAGTATTACGTCATGAAATACTTATTTGCATTTCCAATAAATACAGTAACTCCTTTGCAGGAAACTGCAGGCACTTACATTTTTTCTTTAGTGTGCTCCCACCTTTATGAGTTGTGGCCAGGAAGAGGATTCTGTAGCAGTTTGCTTTGCTGCTCTTCCAAAGCAGGTCTTTGTGGTTAAGTACAATTTTCTACAGGAATCACAGTCAGGGTACTTCAGTGGGCTATGTCAGCTACATGTAAGGAGTGTGACATTAGTGGAAGTTTAATGTGTTTTCCACCTTGAATAGTCAGTGACTGTCATTCATGCTTTGAGCATATTTTTAGGTTTCAAACATGATCTATCACAATATTCCTGCCTATCCAAGGGATGGTGCCATTACTATGGTTACCTTCTGGCTCACTGGCCCCATACAGTTCCCGGTGTTCTTTATTATACACAGCCCAGGTGCCTCTACTTGGAAATTCTAAACACACTGGAAATATGCTGAGAATAATAAGTAGAGCTAAGAAGAGACATAGAGGATTAAGGCAGTAAAGGTTTGACTTCATCCTCAGGTAAAACATCCAACTCTCCCGGGCTGAACAGATATTCTTCCTCCCTCTGGCTCACATCTGCATGGGATATCGCATGGCATGAAAGCTTCCTACACATCAAAATGGGTTGAAAATGAGATTTTTTTGGAACGGATGTGCCTTCTGAGAGCAATTTTCCGAAGCTGTAATTCTTATTAAGTAAGGGATCCAACAGTTAGGAAGTCCCTAATGCCCAACTGGTTGGGGTTCTCTTTAATTCAGGTTGTCAGTCACCAACTATATATGGTGATGAATGAAGAGAATGGTTATTTTTATTCACATCTTCCATAGTAGGTAAATATGTCCCACTTCATTTTTTACTCTGAGGATGGAACGTTAAGATTTATTCTTTTTGTTCTGTCGCTGTGGATTTGTTAAAGACGTTCTGTTATTTGGTGGAATTATTTTTGAGGGAAGGAAAATACCTTATATCTTACTCTAATTTGTACCAGATGTTGGCAAGAATGTTACAGAAAACAACAGGTTTCGATGAGAATGTAACCGTATTACACCCTATACCATGTAGTACATATTATACAAGTACTGATTGTAATAGCAGGAGATAAGCTTATTTTTAAAAAATGCACTAGTTAAATTTCAAACCCGCATTTTAGGCTTTGCACCTCTTACTGACAAACAAAAGGTTTTTGTTTTTGTTTTTTTAAAGAAAAGATCACCAATCGCTAGTCACTGTATGAAAGCTAGTATTGCCAAACAGCTTCAACCATACAACCACAAGGAGGAGCTCAAGCATCAAATTAAGAATTAACACATCTGATTAAGTGTGGTGCATGCAGATTTTGGCAATGATTAAGGCAGTGTTTATTCTTATATGGAGATGAGGTGATCTGTAGACCTTTGTCCAAATCAATATCACTCTAGGGCGTTTATGTTGATATCCGGGATATTTCAGAATATTTAAATAAATATGATAATACAGGCTTAATGCAGTCTTCACCCAGCGACCAGATGGATCTTTAAAAGAAAGCATGTGAGATTATGCCACTCCCTGGTTGAAAACCTGCCGGTGGCTTCTTTCCACTTTGAGAATAAACTGTGCGGTCTCTTCTGTGGCCCGTATGGCCCTGCGTTGTCTGGTTGTGACGTCCCTTTCTGTCTCCATCTCATGCTTGTCTCCCCACAGGCCTGCAGCTGTGGCCACATTTGCCTTCTGAAAGGTTGTAGAGTAGCTCCTTTTCTGCCTTAGGGATTTCACACTTCTGATTTCCTCCGTTCTTCCAGATCTTTGCATGCCTGCCTCCTTCTCATCCTTTGGGATTCGGCTTCAATGTCACCTTCTAGACTTGTTTCCTGACCACTACTGAATGTAGGCTGGTCTGCCTTCCTGCCTCTCATTATTCCCCAAACTCATTCTCTGTTCATGCTTTCTTAACATTTATCACAAGCTGTAATGCCTTTGGTCATTTATATGTTTCCAATTTATTACCTGGCCTCTGTGTTTGAATGTATATTAGAGCAGGAACTTTGTCTGTTTTACACTGCAGTATCCACAGTGCCTAGCACAATTCCTGGCATGAAGTATGTGTTCAATAAACATTTGTTGAATGAGTTTTTATAATTGGAACTTAACATGCCTGGGTCTAGTGTGACCCTGAAATTATAGTCATGGAAATGGTTTTTAAAATTAGTCTCCTACCTCTGTCTCTCTCTGTCTAAAAATAAAAAAAAAATTAAAAAAAAATTTTTTTTAAAAAGGGGGCGCCTGGGTGGCTCAGTTGGTTAAGCATCCGACTTCGGCTCAGGTCATGATCTCACAGCTTGTGAGTTTGAGCCCCGTGTCAGGCTCTGTGCTGACAGCTCAGAGCTTGGAGCCTGCTTCGGATTCTGTGTCTCCCTTTCTCTCTCTACCCTGCCTCTGCTCATGCTCTGTCTCTCTCTGTCTAAAAAATAAACATTAAAAAAATTGAAAAAAAATTAGGCTCCTACCTCAATGACCTCTACTTAAGTTTCAAGGGCCACTCACCAGTCACCCAACAATACACAGGATATTCCCCCTGCCTCCAGGAAAAGGCAGCAAACACCACACAGTGAAATCTAAAAGCTGCGAGGATAGATTGCTAGCAGCATTGATGGACAAACAAAATTAAGCAAAATATGCTCACATCTTCCTCTGTTATCTGTATTATTTGACCTTGACCACATGAGCCTGTTTCTGAGGAACAGCGACTTTGGCCCCATCAGTTGGTACTTCCCTCCAGTGGTATCACTAGCATCGCCAGTTTTGGAGGTACTGATAGAGGTGGCTCTTGGTGACCCCATCTGTCAGATGTAAGAGGATATTGGCTTGTTTGGAGCTGCTGGCCTTCCATAGAGAGGTCTTTGAGAAGGTCCTTCTGTCTTCCTTCCTCCAAGAGTCCACTTTCTTTGAATATGGACAAGTAGGTGGCTTTAAGACTAGCCCTCATGTTGGGGCACCTGGGTGGCTCAGTTGGCTAAGCGTCCAACTTTGGCTCAGGTCATGATCTCACGATTTGTGGGTTTAAGCCCCGTGTCAGACTTTGCGCTGACAGTTCAGAGCCTGGAGCCTGCTTCGAATTCTGTGTCTCCCTCTCTCTGCCCTTTCCCCCATTCATGTTCTGTCTCTTTCTCTCAAAAATAAATACACATGAAAAAATTTTTTTAAAAGACTAGACCTCATGTTCATGTGAATGCTCACAGAAGGTTATCGGCTCTTCTAAAATCATGTCCTAGAACACATTAAGCTTGAGTTTCTGCCAAGTTTACTATTTCAGTAGGTATATAACATATTTCACCTATGTGCATTTTGTGAATAATTTCTGATTCTTTCAGTAATGACCAGTAATATTCAACCTTATTCATTTTCTCTTTCTTCCCAGGAAACTTATTCAAAGTAGTACATTTACTTATCAAGAAAATAAACATGCTTTCTGGGAAATGTACTCATGGAAGATCCCCCAAAGAAATATATTTGATCCTTTCACAGGAAGAAAGTTGACACATTCTGGTAGGGTGACCATTCCAAAACCTACGTTTACATATTTTTCAATTTGAAGAACAACAAAAAAGTTAATGCGTATATGTCATTTATTACTCTTAGGGATCCCTTTGTCAGGATATGGTATTACAAAATGTTCTTGTATTCCTGGGAGAGTTGTAAAAAAATAAGTACAATTGAAATAGAGTATCAATTTCTTCTCGCAGTTTATAACTTAATGGTGAACAGAAATAACAGGCTACATGACTTGTTTACCAGGACCCAATGAGAGAGGATTCTATGACTTAGATATCTTAATCTGTGACATTGTGCTACACAGGAGGTGCTTGATGAAGGTGCTTGGTTAAGATGTATATTGTTTCTGGGTAGTATTAAGCATGTAATGGTGACATACTTATGATGTTAAATATTTGTGACCAAAAGCTAGTGGCACCTGATGGGTCTTGTGCCTTTACCAATTGGTGTCATTTTTAATTCCAAATATATGTGGTACTGTGTTTCAAGTTATCTTCAGTAGACTGATTACAAAAATGTCCTAATTCTCCATGCATTCCTGGATGTATCCTTTGCATTGGGACTTTGCAGCAGCTACCATTACAAGGCAGATTGTGTCCCGCCCCCTCTTTGCATCTGAATCCACCTTATTGCTCACTTAAGTGAGCAGAATGTGGCTGAAATGACATTATGTCCCTTCTAAGCCTAGACCTCAAGTGGCCCCGTGTATTTTTGTTCACACTGATATCCCTCTTCCTTCACCATAAACAAGCCTGGGCTAGCCTGCAGGAAGGTGACAAGTCATTTGTAGTAGAGTTGAGTCATCCTAGCTGAGGATGTCCTTAAGCAGCCAGCCCCTAGTTAACCTACCCGTTGATTGCAGCCAATAAACAAGTGTGGCTGAGATCAGCCAAACCTGGGCTAGCCCAAAAGAACTACCTCATCCGTCCATGGAATCATGAGCACACGAGCATCTTGTTGTTGTTGTTGTTTTTCAAGGCACTTTGTTTTGAGCTCATTTGTTAAACAGCATTATTGTGAAAATAGATGACTTCTATACTACTGCATACGTGTTTCTGGTGATAGTGTCTATATAGGTTTAGATATTGGCAGTTTTGTGGCTCTGGGTTATATTAACTATAGTTGTAAACAATAGTGGTCTTGTGGTTCAAGGTATAGGGTGCTTAATGGTGATGGAATTTGGAGGTAATTATGGCAATATAACTAACATTTATGGCTTGATGATGTTGGCATTTGTACTTTTGATGAATATGATATTTAAACTGTGGGGTGGTTACAGGTGTTGGCAACACCTGTATTGCTACCCATATGATATGTTGGACAACTCCGATATCCTGCCAAATTTTGTAACAGTTTGATAACTAGATGACAGCTCTCAAATGCCACTAAGTTTCCAAGGAAGCTAAATAAACATTGTTCTTAGTTTCTTGCTAAACTGGGAAAGTTGAGATATTGGTGGGCTTTACTTCTTGTATGTGTATGTGTGTACACATGCACACACACACACACATACACATGCACGCAAACACACACTGGGTGAAGAAGACTATGGGGGATCTTTGACTATCATACTGTGTATGTGGAAGTCACCCTTGGCTATGTCAGTCTAGGTCCCATTGGCACAGATGCCAGAAGGGGACACCTTCTTACACTTATTCTCATGATTTTTCAGAAAACAAAAAACACAACCAAAGAAAACACACCTTCTCTATGCCTCAGTTTAGCTTTTACAAGAAGAGTTGTTGAACTGGTATAAAAATATCTGGTCATTTGTTTTCTTTGGTTAAACATGGCTTGGGGCGCCTGCGTGGCGCAGTCGGTTAAGCGTCCGACTTCAGCCAGGTCACGATCTCGCGGTCCGTGAGTTCGAGCCCCGCGTCGGGCTCTGGGCTGATGGCTCAGAGCCTGGAGCCTGTTTCCGATTCTGTGTCTCCCTCTCTCTCTGCCCCTCCCCCGTTCGTGCTCTGTATCTCTCTGTCCCCCCCAAAAAAATAAATAAATAAACGTTGAAAAAAAAAAAAAAAACATGGCTAGTGATGACAGATAGAGCTATGTCCGTACTTCAGCAGGTGGAGTAGTCCGTGCGTGGCACTCCTTGCAAGGAGAATCCTGGCCCATCTCTGAAATGATCCTGTTCTTCTAGGAGGGAACTGGTTATTTTTTGTTTGTGTTTGTTTTCCACATAATTTCTTTGCCAGTGTATCCTTCTGAACTACGGGGCACCAGAATCTCTTTAAAGCTATCTCTGTGTTTTCTGAGGATGTTTCCCACCTTTGTTAACTTTGTGGACAAATGGTTAACAAAACTCTTTCCCTTTCAGAATGAGAATTTGACCTTTAACTTGCTAGCTCAGTTCCCCTGGTAACTTCACAATGACAGAATGTCAACTATGCTTCTAGGCAGGACTGCTTGAGCTAAAAATGATCTTTGGCAAATTGCATCTGGACTAGAAGGGCTATGAATGAACTATAAATACTTGATAGGGAAGCTAAACTTTGGGTGTCCTTAAGCATTGGGACTCATATCTGGGCACGTATCTTGTTGGAAACTTGGAAGCTATGGATCCTTTGAGTTAGCAGATTTTAGGTCAGGATAGATCCTGTACTTGTCTGATATGGGTCTCATCTTCTAGTATCTGAGCTTTTAGACTGCTTTAAGGACTACAGGGAAAACAAAACACCTGAAGCTGTCCTCAGGCAAGCTCTGGTTTTTATCCTGTAACCTAATAGATGGATGTCAAGTGTGGCCTATGGTAGACTTGTGAGTATGAATGTTTATTTGAACCTAAAAAGATCTTTACTGGGTATTGCAGACTCAGCATGGGTCCATAGGTCCAACTGCTGTTACACCTGAGGCGTCCTCTGGCCTGAAGAGACTCCATGGCAGATGCTTTGGCTGTGTATGTGTGTTTGAGTGTGATTTATCATGCATGAGGTATGTATCAGGTGATTAAATGGCAGGATGCCTGTCCCCCTGGGGTTTGTAGACCATGGTACTAACATACTGGCAAAAGTGATGTCTAAGCAATTCGCCAACTTGCAACATCTCTAATCTAAGAATATATCAAGAGGGGTTTTCTGGGAAGGAGGCTGAGGATCTTGGGGGATGTTGCTGACAGTACTGGCCAAGGGTGACTATTTCCTGTTAAAACCAAAGAGCACTCATAACAGGAGGCTCTCAAGATAACACCCCACCCCCTCAACCACTCACAGGAAGAGCAGTATTAACATTCATCTCAGGCATGCTGCTGACCATAGGAGGGCCTTCTTTTGGAAGAACCTGGAGAAGTCCTGGCCTCACTGCCGTGAATGTCTGCCCCTTGCCTAGAGTGTCTATGCAGATCCACACAGGATGATTCAGTTATTCAAGCAATGGCCTCTGAAGTCTTCTCAGTCAGGCTTTCCTTAGGAAGAGGAAGTGATGGCCACAGGCAGCCCCAGGCTTCCATTTTACCAGCTTAGCAACCACAGAGGGAAGAGCTTGCCTTTTTCACTTCATTCCATCAGGTATGCTGTGGTTTGCACTCACTGCCCTGGCTTGGGATGTATGGGCTTCCTGAACAATCAGAGAGGCCATGATCGGGAAAACTCTCATGTGGCTACTGAGGAGAAGGCTATTCAGGACTTTTGAAACATAGAGCCTGAGAATGGAGAAAAGTAGTTTTCCAGAGGAAAATTGGAGGGCTTGGGTACAAGGAAGTGGGGCAGGATGCTGGGAAGGCTAAACAATAATTGCCCACAACAGTGTCTCTGAACATCTAGAAAGAAAGTGGAAAAACAATTGAGTGCATTCATTTCATATCCTCTTAATCACCTCCAGGCCACTGAATGGTGCAAAGTCAAAGACAAGGTCAAAAACCAGGTCTGAAACATAAAAGTACCTTATTATATGATGGAGTGCAGATGAGAGAGGTTTATGTGAAAATTTTTAGTTAGAGGTAAAAAATGATAAATGCTATGATGTAGGCATAACTCCAGAGTTTCTAAAAAACCAGCCATGATAGTGACAACTCAGAAAACATTGGAGAAAACATTGGAGAAGAATTCTGTCATTCTTGGCTTCCATCCCATACAGCTGAACTCCGCAAACTTTAGAGTGTCCTCTAATCACCTGGAGATCTGGTTAAAAGGCAGGTTCTGATTCAGTAGGTCTGGGGAGGAGCCCAAGCGCCTGCATTTCTAACAAGCTCCCAGATGTCTCTGATGCTGCTATTCAGGAACCTTGCACTGAGGAGCAAAGCAGGAGAGGGGTAGGTCATTGCACTTCTGGTCCTACGGTAGAAGTGTTAGCAGCTGCCTCATAGGGACATTTGGGTAGTATTAGGCCAGCCTCCCCAGTGCAGCACAGGGTGTGAGAAAGCTTGTCGGAGGGGGTCTCTTCTAAATGACCGTGCCTGGTGGGGCAGGTTGCATGACCCTGGAGTGCTAACGCTGGCACTTTCTCTTTGTGCTGTGGCAGCACTTGCAGAAGCACTTTATGCTGCTAAATGAATTATACACAGTGAGATAATCATGGGCCTCCGTTGCCAACGGGCAGCTCCCACTGGAATGAATTTGGAGAGGGAGAGTATTAAAAAAATAGCCAAACTGCAGGATAATGTGGAACCAGAAATATTTTTAAAATGAGCCATAAAAGGATGTTTGGAGAAAGTTAATTTTTAAATGTGTGCTTCCACTCTGTTGTAGGGACTCCCTGGAAAGCTGAGAATATCATTCCTCTGTTTCTATAGCTCTCCCCCAGGCTGTATTCGGAAAATATTGATTTGTCTCCTTGATTTGTTAAGCAGCAAATCCAACAACAAGTTTTAACTTGCTGGCTTGAATTTTCATAGCATGGTCATAATCAGATGCTGCTTATCGCAGGGAACCCAGTTGTATTCTATATTGGATCCTTCTTTTATGTTAGAAGAATAAATGGTGGTGCTCCTCAAAATATTCAAGGACCAAATGTTTGCACCCAGAACTAAAAGATGAATGGAACAAAAAAAAAAATCATGGAGGAATATAGCTCTGGGAATTCAGGACATGCTGCAAATTAGGAGCCAGCTCTTTTTCAGGAAGTCATTCGTTATTTATCTTTGAATTCATTGGTCAAAGGCAGAAATTAGTTTTTGGTTGAGACCAGTATGTTTAAAAAGGAATTGTTTAATAGTACTTTAGGTTAACTTTTCTCTAGCATCTAATGGCTATTAAAAAGGATCAAAGGCATGTATGATCACTAAATCAACAACAGTTTTTCATGTTTCACTTTACTCATATTAAATGACAAATATGAGGCAGTTGACACAATGCACAAATAATACGCTGAGCTGTAACTCACCTGATGTGTCCTTGGATCTGTTTTTTTTGTCTTGTTTTGTTTTGTTTTTTAGAATGGGGGGTGGCTCGGATTATTCCATAGCTAGGAGCTTCATTATACATAATGCCTATTTGTTCCTGACACTGGAGTATAGTGAGAAGGCAGAGTGACTTTAAGGAAGGAAAAGCAATTTGTGACTCAAGGGCTCCAGCTTCAAGCCCTGAGCTTGTTTATGATGGGCTGATATTGATGGGTTCATCTCTTTTCCATTTGATTTTTATCATTCAATAAACATGCAAAACTATGTCAGTGTTTATGTCTCACAAATATAATTTGCAAATACTTAGCAAATAAGGTTAAGAAAATGAGATGGCATCTGGTCTTCATAAGTAGACAAGTTATACTTAAGGAGGTCAGGGCAGACCTGACCTAATATGTAATAGGTAATTACATATTACCCTATGGAATACCTCCACTCTGGGTCCCTGCTCCCCCCAACTCCTGCCTTCCCCTTCCCACTGCAGCCCTAATCTCCCTGTCTCTGAGCTATTTTTTCCATAGTATTTCTCACACAGTTTATAATTTTTAAATTTGTTTCCTCATTGACTATCTCCCTCTTCTATCATGTTAACCTTTTACAAGAGCAGGAACCTTTGTATTGTTCTCAGACGTATCCTGCATGCCTCAAACAATGCCTGCCTGGTCCTTGCTCGGTTTTCAATAATGGAATGACTCTCTCTCTCTCTTTATATATATATATATATATATGCATATGTGTATATATATATATATATGCATATGTGTATATATATGTGTGTGTGTGTATATATATGTATGTATATATGTATATGTGTGTGTGTAGGTTTTAGAATAAGTCTATTCCCGTTTTCTTAGACCAGGTGAAATTAAGACATAAACCATCTACTTATACCATGTCTCAAAAATGATAAAGGTATTATAGATATCATAGAACACTATCTCAAAGAGAGAACATGTTTTTTCCTCTCATGGAACAAGAGACCACTTGATTATGGCATCAGTGGTTCATTTGGTCATGATAGAAATTTCTTTCCATATAGATCAATTAGCTTAACTCAAAGCGTTTAGTTAATTATTTATTGGGGGGGGGGCTGTCCTATGCATTCTTTAGCAGCATCCCTGTGCTTAACCAAGTAGGGACCAGTATGAACCCTCCCTCACCCCCACCAGTTGTCTTTAAGACATTGCCAAATGTTCCCTGGTTGGAACCACTTAGTTGAACCAGTCAACCTAATTTTAAATAGGCTCCTTAGGGGCGCCTGGGTGGCGCAGTCGGTTAAGCGTCCGACTTCAGCCAGGTCACGATCTCGCGGTCCATGAGTTCGAGCCCCGCGTCGGGCTCTGGGCTGATGGCTCAGAGCCTGGAGCCTGTTTCCGATTCTGTGTCTCCCTCTCTCTCTGCCCCTCCCCCGTTCATGCTCTGTCTCTCTCTGTCCCAAAAATAAATAAACATTGAAAAAAAAAATTAAAAAAAAAATAGGCTCCTTAGCTTGCAAAGGTTTATCTCTAACCATTAAAGACATAATAGCTATCTTTCATTAAGCACTTATATGATGGATAGAATAATAGCCCCCAAAGAATGTCCACACCCTAATGCTGGGAACCTGTGAATATGGCAAAAGAGACTTGCAGATGTGATTAAAGCTAAGGATGTTGAGGTGAGGAGATTACCCTGGTTATCCAGGTGGGCCCAATATGATCACATGAGCCTTTAAAAGTGGAGAGCTTTTAAAAAGAGAGAAACGTGATCACAGAAGGGTCGGTGAGATGCAGTGTGAGAAGGACTCAACCCTCAGGTGCTGCCTTTGAAGATGAAGGAAGGGAACCCAGAACCAAGGAATCTAATATCTCTAGAAGTTGGGAATCTGAATGAGCCAGGAACACATCCTCCTCTCATGCCCAGGTAAAGGAAGGCAGCTCTGTTGACATCTTTATTTTAGCCTGGTAAGACCCATGTGGGACTTAGGACCTGCTGAATTGTAAGATATAAATGTGTATTAAGCCACTAAGTTCGACATAATTTATTATAGCAATAATAGAAAACTAATACAATTTATCATGATGAAAGCTTTCCATTCTCCCATTTATTTATTTATTTATTTATTTATTTATTTATTTATTTATTTATTTTTCCTAACAAGATTTTATTTAAATTGAGATTAGTTATCATACACTGTAGTCATGGTTTCAGAAATAGAATTTAATGATTCATCACTCACATATGACACCCAGTGCTCATCACAAGTGTCCTCCTTAATCCCCATCACCCATTTAGTTCATCCTTTCAACCATCTTCCCTCCAGCAATGCTCCCTTTGTTCTCTATAGTTAAGAGTCTCTTATGGTTTGCCTCCCTCTCTGTTTTTATCTCATTTTATTTTTCCTTCCCTTCCCCTATGTTCATCTGTTTTGTGTCTTAAATTCCATGTATGAGTGGTCATATGGAATTTTTCTTGTCCTGACTGACTTACTTCGCTTAGCATCATAAATACACTCTAGTTCCATTCATGTCATTGCAAACGGCAAGATTTTATTCTTTTTGATGGCTGAGTAATATTCCATTATATGTACACACATGCACACGCCCCGCATTTTATTTATCCATTCATCAGTTGAAGGGCATTTGGGCTCTTTCCATAATTTGGCTATTGTTGATAGTGATGCTGTCAACATTGGAGGAGGTATTACCAATGTTGATGCTGTCAACATTGGGTGTGTGTGCTCCTTTGAGTCCATATTTTTGTATCCTTTGGACAAATTCCTAGTAGTGCAATTGCTGGGCCATTAGGGTAGTTCTATTTTTAACTTTCTGAGGAAACTCCACACTGTTTTTCAGAGTTCATCCTCCCATTCTATAGATGTTAGTGACTGAACCAAATGATATGTTGAAGTCCAATCTCCCAGTATCTAGACTATGACTACATTTGGAGATAAGGTCTTTAAAAAGGTTAATTAAGATTAAATGAGGTCAGTAGGATGGGCCCTAATACAGTGACTGGTGTCCTTATAAGAAGAGGAGATTAGGACACAGATACATACAGAGGGAAGATCCTGTGAAGACAGGGAGAAGGTGACCATCCACCAGCCAAGGAGAAAAGCCTTCAGAAGAAACCAACCTGCCAGCACCTTGACCTTGGACTTATAGCCTCCAGAGGAAAAAATTTCTCTTGTTTAAGCCATCCAGTCTGGGGTATTTTGCTATGGCAGCCCTAGCAAACTATACAATTGATGAGGAAGCAAACTGAGGTTCCATAAACAAACTTCCCTGGGACATACAGCTAATGTAGCAGACATTAGAATCTTAAAATCCATGTCATTAATCCATAGACTAAGTGAGTTCCTTAGCTGGCCAAGATTATGGATTCTCTAGAACATGCTAACTATTGCCAATTTACGGAGGAAAAGTCTGAGACACGCATTCAGATTTTGACTGTGACTTATTAGCTGTTGTATCTGGAGCGACCTGGTGATCTCAGAAACTCAGTCTGCTCATACGTAAAAGTGTTATTTTCTTTCCAAGATTACTTTGAGAATTAAAATGGACAATGAATGCAAAAGCAGTACTTTGTCATGGGCAAGACACTGTGCAAATATGAGGTGGTATTATTAAAATGTTGCTACTGCTGGGAAAAGAAATTGAGTGAGTGTTGTTCTGATAGCACCTGCCAGACCTTCTTTTAGGTATTTTTAGTAAGTGTCCATTTTGAAACTCAAGAAGCAACATATGAAGTGTTCTTTAACTGAGGGGAATAAGAATGTACAAAAATCATCATTTTCTTTCTATGTTTCCTTCCAAAAGATAATGCACATGTATTTTATTGTTTGAAATTCCCAAAGGAGGTATTACCAAGTAGAGTGTTGAGAAAGCCTGTGGGAAGAACAATCGCTATTTAAAAAAAGAAGGGAACTGTCTACTCTGATTTGAACTGTCTACATTGTCTCCTTTCTTATGGGATAAGAAGAAAAAATAAACAGAAAAGGACTATTTACTTGTGCTAACGTTAACAAGACAGCTTTCCCATAGAAGAGCAATGTGTTCCCCGAGTCTGTGGTTCCATGCAATAATCTTCTAGGGGGAAGCATTTATTTTGGTTTGAAACTCTGTAAGTTTCTCTTTCCATAATATCTACTCTCACAAATGATAATCTTTGTGTAAGATAACAGAAGCTTCAAGTGGCTGAAAAGGATTCCCCAGCCCCATTAAGCTTACTCCAACTGTTCCCTTTAGGAGGGGATTGTATAGCTGCCCCCCTCCTGCCATCAAATTCTTTATGAGGGCAAATTTAGTATCAACATGGGGGAGCTAACATGCTTTCTTGTAGATGTTACACAACTAATATTACCTACTGATTCTGGTGTGCAGCTACACATATGGCATTTATGTCCTAGAATGTCCTTTCCTTCTGCCTTGTCTGGAGCACTTCTACAATCTTCAAATCCTAGCTCAAATTTCACCCTTTTTTGTGAATTATTTTCTTTCTTTTCCAGATATTGTAAAGTCCTCTTATCTGGGTGCCTGTAATACCTTATTCAGATCTCAAATATACTAGTTACTGTCTTATAATGACTTATTTACCATTTTGTGTAATAATAGTTTGTGAGGTTTTCAATGACAGGTGTATTTTAGTGTTCCCATCACTGTACCTGGGACATAGCAGGCATAAAATATATCAATTTCAGATCAAAAGAAGGGTCTTGGATAGTGTGTAACAATACTATTGTAAATAGATAGCTTATTGGCAATTTCTGTAAACTATTAACTTGAGATTATCTCACGTATACACAGCAGTCATATGAGGTGGGTCTTTATGTTCCCCATTTTGTGGATGAAGAAATTGAAGCCTGAGGTTAGGTGATTTGATCAAGGTGATTTGGCTAATAAGGGCCAAAGAGAAGTTTCAAAATTAGGCAGATGATGTACATTTATATGGGCAGTGGATTATGGGTGTGATAGGCTCAAGGCCAGATGAAAGCAGGTACATTTTTTTTTGTCCTTAACATCATTTTAGCTTTCTTTCCTGCCTCTTTGATGTGTCTTTTATATACCCACTAAGGCCTGTTGTGGTAGAAGGAATTATTGCTCATAATTCTCACAGTCCTGTGAATAATAAGTCCACGGCTTTTGTCATGTGACTTCGAAGTATCTTCTACTAGAGTGGACAGAGTATTCTTCCCTACCCCATTGATGTTGAACTTGGCCATATTACTTGCTTTGGTCAATGGATTGTGAATGCTAATGGCAATGGGCCAGTTCTGAGCTGATGTCTTAAGAGGTAGTGTGTGTTGTACTTCTGCTCACACCTCTTACGATTCATCAAGAGAAGAATTTTCCCTGAGCACCCACAGGTCCAAGAAAGGTGAAAGATGTGTATGGGACACATAAGCTTTACCTGAAGTTTGAAGCTGAGATGTTTCAGCTTATTGGTAGAATAGACCTAGCACTGAAAAAAATGTTATCTTTATTATAAGCCACTGAGATGTTGGGATTGTTTGCTACACAAGAACTGACTAAAACACTTAGCCTTCTAAAAGCACTCTAACCAAAAAAATGAAAACACTAATTACAAAAGATCTCTACACCTCTATGTTTATTGCTGCATTGTTTACAATAGCCAAGATATCGAAGCCAGTTAAGTGTCCATCAATAGACTAATGAATCAGGAAGAAGTGATTATATATATATATATATATATATATATATATATACACTCACACACACACACACACACACACACACGCACACACACACACGCACACACACACAATAGAATACTATGTAGCCATAAAAAGGATGAGATCTTGCCATTTGAGACAACATAGTTGGACTTAGAGGGCACTATGTCAAGTGAAATAAGTCAGACAAGAAAGACAAACACTCTATGATTTCACTCATAAGTACAATGTAAAACAAAACAAAACAAAAAAGAGTAAACAAGCAAAGAGCATAATCAGATCTATATATACAGAGAATGAATTGATGGATGCCGGAGGGGAAGGGATGCTGGGGGGATGGGCAAAATGCTGAAGGGGAGTAGGAGATATAATCTTCCAGTTATGGAGTGAGGAAGTCATGGGAATTACAGGCACAGCATAAGGAACATAATCAATGATACTGTAATAAGAATGTGTAGGGACAGATGGTAGCTACTTGTGGTGAGCACAGCATAATGTATAAACTTGTTAAATCCCTGTGTTGTACAGCTGAAACTAATGTAACATTGTGTGTCAGCTATACTCAAATTTTTTAAAAAAAGTGAAACTGCTCTGTAATCAGTTGTGATCTCTCTCACCTTATCAAAGTGGAAAGAAAATTCCATTTAGTTAGCAGATATGAGTGTAAGCTTTAAAAGGGCATCCTAGGGATGCCTGGGTAGCTCAGTCAGTTGAGCATCTGACTCGGTTTTGGCTCAGGTCATGGTCTCATGGTTCGTGGGATCAAACCCTGCATCAGGCTCTGCACTGACAGCACAGAGACTGCTTGGGATTCTCTCTGACTTCCTCTCACTCTACCCTTTCCTCTCTCTCTCTCTCTCTCTCTATCCCTCTCTCTCTGTCTCTTTCAAAATAAATAAATAAACTTAAAAAAAGGAAAAAGAAAAAGGGCATCCTGGAGCCTGGCTCATAAGATGAGGTGCAAAATGAATGCGAAATGCTGCAAGTTTGTCTGAATGCTTGCCTCACCCTCTCCTTGTCTCTCTACATTGCTGCTTTACTGACAGTTTCTTCTTTAATGCCTGCCTTCTAATTCTGGAACCTAGGATACATCTCAAGGGTGTTGCCCAAACAATATTTGCTCCTTTGTTTTTCTTTTCAGAGAGAAAGAATATCCTTGAAGGTGCCTCTTTTCTACCACTGTGGCTCTGGCCAGCCCCTAACTACTTGACCCCACATGTGTGTATATGGGTAAACCTCACTTTAAAATATGCTTGCAGCCCTTCTCTCCCTGGAGCTCAGACACCAATATGGAGTGATGTGAGGAAATGCCTGGTACATTACCCCCTAAGACAGAGCTTTCCTTCTGTCTCATTCTCCCTATCCCATCATACCCACACCCGCATTCTCTCCTGGTATCCATATCCTCCTCCCCCTGTTCCATCCTGCCCCCTAATTCCTGGTTATAATCACCTGTTTGAAACAAGTCTTATGTTTTACTTGGAATATTTTGCTGCATGTGTGCAACTCTTCTGAGTCCTCATAATGACTCATGAAGTTAGGAATTACTTTGCCTGATCTTATAGATAAAACTATTCAGCTCATTAACGTTGGAAGTTTGGTCACAATCCCAGTTCTGTCTGACTCTATCTAGCGGATCTGTGATTTTCAAACTTTTTTCTAACAGCTGGGCTCTTTTTTTCCCCCTAAATTAAATCTTACCTTGACTTTTTTATTCACAGAACATCTTGGGCTGCAAGTAATGAAATCCTGATTCGAGCTGGCTTGCACGATGAGAAGAATTAAAAGTCTCCCCTAAAAGTCCGGAGGTGGCATGGTGGTTTGGGCTCCAGCCCCACTTCTGTGTGGTTTTCTTGGGTCTGCCTTCCCTTGTGTGATGCTTTCATCCTCACGCTGGGAATAAGGAGGCCGCAGTGGTACCAGACATCCCACCTGCATTGGAAAACCTACAGATTTGGAATTGAGGTGATCTCATGTTACCAGGGAGGAGCATTTCCTAGAAATGTCCCAGCAGACTCACTTTGTGTCTTATTGCCTACACCTGGGTCACACAATAGTTTTAAACAAATTCCCGGAAAAGGGCCATCATGATTGGCATATACAAAATAAGTTTCACTCTGAAGCTGAGAAGAGGGTTCCCCTTGCCACTTTTGGTGGCACAATTCTAAGATAGACCCTAAGGTTCCCAACCCTTGGTGTACATGTCTTGTATAATCTCCTACCCTTGTGGGTGGGTGGAAACTGAATATGATAGGATAGTCATTTCCTTGGTCAAATTGTTATATGGCAAATGGTGAAGGAATAATCTCTCTGGGGATTACATTACATTGTATAAGACTCTGGTGGCCGGCTGGAGAGAGATTGCAAGTGTGACAGAGATTCAGCACCTTGAGGGTTCTAAGCCATTAGCTTTGAACATGCAGGGGCCATATGGCAAGGATCTGAGGGTGGCTTGTTGGAGCTGAGAACAGTCCCTGATTGACACCGGTAGCCACCAGGAACTGAATTCTTTCAACAGTCTGAATGAGTGTGGAAGCAGATTCTTCCCCAGAACCTGCAGAAAACCATGTAGTGTGGCTGATGCCCAAATTTCACCCTGTGAAACCCTGAGGAAAGAATCCACACACCATGCCCAGACTTCTGACATCTAACTGTGAGATAATTGATGGGTATTGTTTTAAGCCACTAAAGTATAATTTATTTTGCAGCAATAGACAACTCAAAGAAGCCAAAAGGAACCAAATTCTGCCAATGGACTGAATAGATTTGGAAGAGACTAATGTCCCTTGGATGGCTTCTCAGCCCCAGCTGACACCTTGATTCAGCTTGGGAGACCCTGAGCAGAGAAGCCAGTTTCTCTGTGTCCATGCTTCTGACCGGTAGAAACTGAGATAATAATGAGTGTTGTTTTAACTTTCTAGGTCTGTGGTAACCATTATGAAGCAATATATGATTCATATTCTGCCCATTCTCCACCCTCAGGTCACACTGGAGGCAGATAGCTGAAAACATTGGGCTCTGTCAGAACAAAGTACAGGTTAGATGTTGAGTATAAGATAGGTAACAGGTTAGATGTTGAGTATAAGATAAGATAAGATAGTATAAGATATTACAAAGTTAATAAAGGAAAATCATAGTACCGTTCTAAAGAATATGTGAAATTGAGGGTGATGAATGACAATTACTATATCCCATTTTTTTCTCTATTTTCTGTTGGTTGCACACATCAAGACAATCCTGACTCACACATTTATTAATCATGCAGTCAACCTAATAATTTTAGACATGTACAGGCTTGAATAAAATAATAAACCACTTGTAGAGCTACAACCTCTAGAATCACTGATACAGTTACAAGAAGTCTAATTAAGCACAAAGAAATGATAGAATTTTTATACCAGGATTTGTATAAAATCAAATTTTTTTGTGCTTGCACAATTAATGTTGTCTCTAGAGCATTTCAATTTGATATGACATTTAAATGTGCATGTTAAGTTTGCTATAGTATTTATAATACATGAATCTATAATATTTAAATAGATGAGTATAATATGCATATATATTCATATATATGTGTGAACATATTTATTTATTAATGTTTAATTATTTTTGAGAGAAAGACAGACAGAGTGTGAGCAGGTGAAGGGCAGAGAGGGAGACACAGAATCTGAAGCAGTCTCCATCCAGGCTCAGGGCTGTCAGCACAGAGCCCGATGTGGGGCTCAAACTCATGAACTGCGAGATCATGACCTGAGCCGAAGTCAGACATTCAACCGACTCAGCCACCCAGGCGCCCCTATTTTTTTTTTTAATGAAATTTGAATCCAGGCTTTTGTGGAACACAAAAGCACCTTTGCAGTACACTAGGGTCCCATAGAAAACAATTTGAAAGCTCTTGCTCAGACCCCATGACTCTGTGCTGACAACTGCTGGTCCTTTAGGATAGCTAACCTCATCTAGGAGAAAGCCAAATGGATTACTTAATTAATCAATGCCTCATGTTAAGCTGTTGTGAGGCTAATATTCTGGTGGGAAGAGGAAAAGCCTCAGGTTTTGCACAATGATAGTTCCCAGCCCTTTTGAACTCATCTCCTGGGCCTGATGCTCCCTCTTAGTGAGGAGGCCAAGCAGGAATTTCTTGTCCCTGGGATTCTACATGTTTGTGAGCCATGCAGTACAGGAACTTGCTTGGAATAGAACAGACAGCTGTGATCTTGGGCTGTGGAGCTCATTTGGCCTCACCACATGGCAACTGGGGGTGACCTGCTCCCCTGGATACCATTGACTGAAGTGTGGTTTAATTTTCTAGTTACTCTAGAAAGCTAAATGTCAAGATGCCCATGAAAGTTTTAGCCCAGTTCCTGGGACCTATTGAAACCATAAGAAACTGACTGGCTCTATAGTCTTAATCTAAGACCCTGGGGCCAGCTGTTTTTTGGAATTCAGAAATTTTTGGATTTCAGAAAGAAAATTTGGTGCAAACATTTATTATAATGCCCCTGGAAAAGTCTGGGATGGTAGCCCATAATCAAGATGGTAATATGTCATTTTCCATATTAATATTAAGTGTGAAGATTCATACTAAGTAGGCTAAATGAAAACCATAATAGCCTCCTAGGAGAGGCACATTTTATAATAATAAAGAAGTTATAACAAGGTTTTCAGGAAAATGTAACAACCATAAACGTGCATGCATTGAACATAGGGATCCCAAATACCTGAAGAAAAAACTGACAGAGTTGAAGAGAGAAACATATATTAACAATAATCGTTGAAGATTTCAGTATCCCACTCAAAATAACTGATAGAACAACTAGACAAAATCAGTAATATTTAGAAGATACAGATAAACACTAAGGATTCCCAAACTTCTAGCCCAAGTTTCATTTGAACTAGCCTAGCTTCCTTACCTAGGCATATAATATTTGATTTCTTTGCTTATTAGCTTAATGCCCATGGATCTGTAGGCAGCCTACTGTGGCCTTTAAGGCTTCATAAGCCTATAAAATAATATGCAGTATTTTTTGTGAAGAAATGCTTTGGGGAAGGGGTATTCATAGTTTTCATCAGTCATTTAACATATATTCTTTTGAGTGTGTACTATGTACCAGGTACTGGACTAAGTGTTGGGGAAACAACTTTGAATAAGACACTCATATGGAGGTGAGGTGGGGTAGGGCATTCAGACAAAAATCATAAGTAGATGAGATTACTTTAGATACTAATGCATGCTCTGAGGACAACAGAATACAGTAGTATGGTAGGTATTTGGTAATTGGCTTTGAGGGGCACTAATTTAGCTGGGGGAGTCAAAGAAGGCTTCTCTTAGGAGGTGATATTTAAAGGGGGAAAGAGAAGAAGGGAAGCAGTTAATGTCCTGAGATAGGGACAAACGTGGTATGCTCAAGAGGCTGAACAAAGACAGAGTGGCTGGAGCACAGTAACCAAATGTGAGAGAGGAGAGGTGATTTTGGAGTAGATAAACTTCATGTTTGGGATTTTCCTATAGCCAATCATATCTTGCAAAGGTACACTCATATTTTCTTTTCTTTCTTTTTTTTAAGTTTATTTATGTTGAGAGAGGAGAGAGAGAGAGAGAGAGAGAGATAGAGAGAGAGAGGGAATACCCTAAGCAGCCTCTGAGCTGACAGTGCAGAGCCTGACATGGGGCTCAAACTCACCATGAGAGCCATGAGATCATGACCTGAACGAAAATCAAGTTGGATGCCTAACCAACTGAGCCACCCAGGCACCCTTTTACTTTTCTTTTCTTTTTTTTTTTAAGTTTTTTATTTATTTTGAGAGAGAGAGCACGCATGTGTGCACAAGTGTATGTGAGTGGGGAGGGGCAGGGAGAGAGAGAGAGACAGACAGAGAGAGAGAGAGAATCCGAAGCAGGCTCTGTCAATGCAGAGCCCAATGTGGGGCTTGATCCCATGAACCGTGAGATCATGACCTAAGCCAAAATCCAGAGTCGGATGCTTAACTGACTGAGCCACCCAGGCGCCCCCATATTTTCTTTTCTTTGTAAAACCAAAGTATTTTATAAGACAGAGGATTTAGTTGCTGGATTGAGGGCCTATTAGCAACAATTAACACTTGTAATATAAGTAGAGTGTGAACATTTAGGTCCTGTAGAAAGTCTAGAGCTGTAGGTTCTATCCTACATAGTTGTGTAACTTCTGACTGGGCCATTCTGTCTAGTGTTTCTGTTGTTCTATGTTTAATTACAAAAGTAATAGTGGATATTTATTGGATGCTTTATATGTGCCAGGCTTTCTTCTAAGTACTTTACATGGATTATTGTAATTTTCACAAATAACTGAAGAGGTAGATATTATTCTTATTATATATGGAGATATTAAGGCACAGAGAGATTAAATAGTGTTAGAAAAATTATAGATTTCAGGGCCATCAAATAAGATATCTTTCAGAGAATTTGGAGAGTCTCTCTGGTATGATTTTTGCTTGTGAATTTTTGGAAAAAAGATTTTTTTTTTTTACTTTTCTATATCAAAGGGTCAATAACAAACTAGGCTTGTCTTACTGTGTTTCCAAGTTAGTTTCACAGGAAGAATAATATTAATGCTTTCTGACTATGTGGTATATATCTTTACAAGTCTTCTACATACTTCCTGTTAGTTGGTGATGCTCATAATATTGATAATTTTGTTTTCAAGGAAGTGATGGGCTGAATAAACATGATTCTTCACTATAGACCCATTACACTCTGGCATGATGTTTCTGAATACTTGTATGAAATCATTTCTTCACAAGAACATCTTGCTCGTATTACCAAAATTATACTCTGCTGAGGAGACAGCTCATGACTCATGTGTGAAAGTATCATTTGTATCTCTTCTGGGAAAAGTGCTCATTTTCAACTTGCATTTATTGGCACTGTTCGATTTAGGTGAGAATGCTGTGTGAAGTAGCTCTCCTAAAAAATCATCTTTGAGTTTATTTAGTCAGTCACACAATCCAGCACTTGTCAAATCCATTTACTACTGTTTACATATGAGCTATCTTAAAGAGGACTCGAAAGTTATTAATAGGCTATTCGTTTCTCAGATCGTTCAAAAATGAGGTGCTAAGCAGAAATTTGTTCTTTTGCATTTTTATGTTTCCTCCTAAATCTTGGCTGATGTTCCCTGCTCTTGTATCCTGTGGGAAACTTTCTTATAGGTGGTAATGAGCTTCTGTCAGAGATCATATGCAGGCAGCCTAACCCACAGACCCAAGAATTCACACAGAGTTAAACAAATTTTTGATGTGAAGACCTTTATTTGGGGCATTGCTGCCCTAGCTTACCCTTGTTCCCATTACTCTGTTTTGTATGACCCAACTCATACGTTCCTATGATGGACTCAGCCTCTGAAGAGTACATACATTCCTTCGGTTTCTAGAAGATGACTCCCTAATTTGTCTTTTTGAAAGTATGTGTGCCCTTTTTTGGCTAGCTCATCAACTGGGTACATTTTGGGATTTCTCAAAACTCAAATATATCAGGTGAAGACTCAGTCTTATTTTCTTTCCTGGGTCCAGCTTTTATAACAAAGCATTCTACAGGATTGAGGAATTAGCTACTAGAGTCAGAGCCTGTTAATAGCAATCTAGATATGGGCTACATGTGTGGGCTAACAGATTGGGGCCAGTGATATGCTTGGCTGTGGATAGTATTCTAAATATTTATATCACTTCTGACTTGATGCATGAGTTTTAAATTACTGTGTACCTTAGGGGAAGAATTTGGGGTTAAGAGGCTGCCAAATATTTACTTTATAATATGTAGCACACTTCCTTATCACTAATTTTCATATAAGCCCCAAGTCCTGAATAAAAAAAGTCTCTAAAAGATTCTATACTTGCACTGTCCAATATGGTAGACACTAGCATGTAGCTAATGAGCACTTGAACCAAATTAGTAAAATTAGTAAAAATTAGTCCAAATTTGTCCAAATTAGTAAAAAAATGTACTGTAAATATAAGATACTCATCTAGGGGCTCCTGGGTGGCTCAGTCGGTTAAGTGTCCGACTTCAGCCAGGTCACGATCTCGCGGTCCGTGAGTTCGAGCCCCGCGTCAGGCTCTGGGCTGATGGCTCAGAGCCTGGAGCCTGTTTCCGATTCTGTGTCTCCCTCTCTCTCTGCCCCTCCCCCGTTCATGCTCTGTCTCTCTCTGTCCCAAAAATAAACGTTGAAAAAAAAAATTAAAAAAAAAAAGATACTCATCTAATTTCCAAGAAATAATATGAAAAATAGAGTATAAAATGTCTTCTTAGTAACTTTTTTATATTGGTTACATGTTGGAATGATATTTTGGATATATTGGGTTGAACAAAATATATTCTTAAAATTACTCTACCCATTTCTTTCTTCCTTTTTAAAATGTGATCATTAGAAAAATTAAAATTACATGTGTGGCTTGCATTTGTGACTTGTACTATATTTATATTGGACAACATCGTTCTAAACAGCTAACAAAGACCATTATAAACCTAATACATATTAATGTTTGGCACAAGACCACAAGTGGGAAATATTTGCATTCATTGGTCTTGGTGTAGGACTAAATGTATTTGTCATAGGACAGTCATAATTTAAATGCCCATAAATCCTCATTGAATCAGAACACTCATTTCTTGCTTGAGTTCACCCATTCATCTTCCAATACTTCCACTTTAAAAAAATCTCCCCCAAATACAGTTGGATGTGCATGTTCTGGTGTCTGAAATAGTCTCATTGCTTTTAGTGGATTATAGTTGAGAAGCAGGAGGCACATGGTTTGTTTTGACAGCTAGGAATGCAAGAGACTTTCTAGTTTAGATTTAACATTCCATCTGCTGTATTTTGTGAGTGGAAGAGCTGAAGCTCCGTCAAGAGGGACCTGATGGAATGGGGTGGTGGTGCCTCTGTTTTATCCTATGTCTTCCTTTTTTTTTTAAACTTATGAGCTAAAGAAGAGACATAACAAACAACATCACTGTGCATTAGCAACTTTGCCAAATGTAACAGATGAACATACTCTATTGAGTATCACTCAGATTGCTCACTGCTCTGCCTTGACTACGTAGGGAAGGGCATCTCTTTAAAGCGATGGATTCCATTTCTGATTTAAAAAGTCTCCTATGGATTTCTAGAACAAGTCAAAAGCAGAAGCCTGCTCCTTGGATCAAATTGAGTAAATTTCTGACTGCCAGGTCTCTGTGGAGTTCATTGGTAGAAGGGATTCAGAAGTAGGGAGTCAAAGGATTTATTTCTCTTGCTAACACTTAAGCCAAACTTGTGTCTTCTAAATTCAAATATCTAGTAACAGTGTTCTGAGTGAATGGTTGGGGACTCTACTGCTTTTGCAGCCTATGTTAAAATGTCTTCAATGAACTAATTATGATGGCAGACAATACTAGCTGTCCTACAAGATTTGTTCTTCTTTCATAATTGCTGAATTGTAGTTGGAATGTGGCTGGTCAGCTAGACATTAAAATTTCCAAACTTCTTTGAAGTTATGTGTATAGCTATGTGGTTAATTTCTCTTTAATAGAATGCAAGAGAAAGTGTGGTGTACTAGTTTTGGGCCAAGCCTTTAAGTTGGTGAATGTGCTTTCCTCACATATTCTTACCCCTTCCTATGAGCTGGAAAGACAATGACCATATTGACCTCAAAACTTGGAGATATGGAGCCTTTATCAGCCTGGGTCACTTAATGACCATGTAGAACAGAAGTACCTGCTGCTATGGCTGTTCCTTGAGTGAGAAATAACATTTTTATGTGTTTGAGTTGTTTCATTTTGGGGTTTGTTACAGTTGTTTGGTCAACCTTAATTAATGTAAACCTATTAGTTGTTATATTGGTATACTTATCTGATTTGAAAATAAGGAAATGTAACAGATCACAACAAAGGTAATTTTCTTTACTTTTAGGATACACTTTTATCTGTAATTGTCATGACCTTATTTTGCTTACATTTCACTTAAGCTGACTGCAGACATTAGTCATAGACGTAGAAGATATTTGAACTGGGAAGGGGTCATTTAGTCCAATTCCTAATTTTACAGATGAGGAAAAGCCCACAACTTGCCTGCCTGATATGATGTGGCTAGGGAGTTACAAGAGATGAACTAGAATTCAGGTTTCCTATTTCTCATGCCAATATCTTTCCAATATATCTAAGAGGTGTAATAGTTTTCATCCAACATGGCATCTGTGACTTGATCAATAGTGCCTTTCCAGACAGTTGTTTTCAGGAGTATGAAGCCGCTTTCTGACCCATGGGAGAGGAAAGGGAGCGGACACAATTATGCACTGCATTCACCAGTTGTACATTATCCAGTGCAACTTCACATCACACCAAGATAAGTTCTGTGGTGTATCTTGGCAGTATTGAGAAAGCTGTAGTTTTATTTATCTTTTGAATAGTCACAGTCTAAATGGAAAATTATGATAATGTTGTCAGTAACAGAATTAGCATTTCAGTGGAGTTGAATGTGCATAGGACTGGGTGTCTCAAAATTTAGGTTGTTAAGCCTTAGTTTTTTACTAATTTGACCTTGGTCAGGTCACTTTTATATCTTTTTTTCTTTAACATTTTATTTTGTTGACAGAGGAGACAGAGCACGAGCGGGGGAGGGGCAGAGAGAGACAGGGAGACACAGACTCTGAAGCAGGCTCCACACTCTGAGCTGTCAGCACAGAGTCCGATTCAGGGCTTGAACCCACTAATGCGAAATCGTGACCTGAGCCGAAATCAGAAGCTCAACTGATTGAGCCACCCAGGTGTTCTGGGTCACTTTTGTATCTAAACCTCAACTTGCTCATCTGTAATATAATGTTGTAAAATAAGATACTATTCCAGGTTCAAATTTTTGTTATTCTATAAGTATAGTGCTTTGATGGTATTCATGAAACATAGTTCACTGTTCTCATAAATGTGTATCTATCATAGCTGTCTGTCAACATCACCTTCAAGAGGCATACTTAATTTAATTCACTCAAAAATCCAAGTGTCCATGATATTATAATTAATAAATTATCAGTAGAATATGGATTTGTGTGCAGCTTTTACATTATTTATGTTTTTACATTTGATCTCAGAAACAACTCTATGATATTGGAAGACCTATTGTGTAACATGGCATGGTGTGAAAAAAGCACTTTATTGACAGGTAATAAAACTGTGGATTGGTAATAAAACTCTAAATCACATGACAAGTAAGTGAAGAAATAGGAGGTTGATTTCAGACTGGATGCATGTTTTCTCTAGATCACACTTCCTTCACAATCCTTTAGAACTAAAAACCGTTGTAGTTTGCTTTGAAACTGTTTATAGAGACTAGTGTTGTGTACTTAGGGTGATTCAGATTCCAGACACTTTGAATTTTACATAGTGAATTTTTTTTTTTATTATTGTTGACATACGTAATAGAGATCACCAGTGACCTCTTCTGTGTGTTTTTTCTTTTCTTTTCTTTTTTTTTTTTTTTTTTTGCACGTGCTACCACACCTCATCGGAGTTTTCTCTTGATCCTATTCTCTGCATGTTCATTCTTGGCTCAAATTAACCCATCTGTTGAGTCGTGGTGGGTCTTTGCCACAGCTTTTCAACCTAGTTTCAGTGTGACCCTTGGGTAGGAAACAACTCAGAGTAGCCCATCATGAGTCCAAGATGCTTCAAAGAAGAGCATGGGAGGATGTAACATCTGTACTGAATCAAAGTAATTGGTTGCCAAAATGCACTCCACATGCTTTCCACTTTTCTTTCTGAGTTATGCTTTCATCAGGCAGCATTTAACAGCTGAGCTGTTGGATAGTATGGTGGACTTGTACAACTGGTATCTGTCCTTACTGGAAAACCTTTGGAGTGCTTTACAAAGCAAACACTTATGAGTAGACTGTCATGGCAAATGGTTTAAAAAATTACTTTGAGGATTCTGTTATCTTCCATTCAAAGGGACGTATCTGGCTTATTTGATACCTCTCCCGGTGTTGTTTTGAATTAGGTGGAGAATTATGGACCTGATGTCAAGGTAGTTAGGCAGATTCTTATATGCTTTAAAAAATGTTGATTTAGATTAGGTCAACCAGATCACTGGTGCTAGTCTCGTTTGGGCCCTGTTCTATTAACATTTTTATTACACTTTGTATGAAAGACACATAGAATTCACTTAAAAAAATTTTGGAAGTCACAAAAAATTTAAAGAACAGGTAATATATTAGATATGAAGCTGTTTATCAAGAACTAGTCTATAGATGACCTAAAAGTAACAGGATATAATTCCTGAATTTAGGTCTGAAGAATAAAATTCTTTGTGAATGTTCACAAACAGGAAGACTGAGTTCAGTAGCATTTTATATGCAAAATATTTTAGTTGATTACCAGCTGAATACGAGTCAACAGTACGAATGCAGCTGCTAGGTAGGCTAATGTAATCTGAGAGCAGTGTCAGGAGAATACAACGTTGGAGATGATGGCTTCATCGTAATGGGCACTGGTCAGAACTTATCAGGAATGTTGTATTATTTTTCATGCCATATTTTAAGTGGATTCTTGTCAGATTGAGGAAACTGGATACTGAAGAAATCAGAACAGTTAAAAAAATGGGATATTTAACCTGAACAAGGGAAGCAGTGATGAGACATGGTAATGAGGTAGCCATCTGTTTGGCTTCTCCTGGGTCATTTCTTGTTCGTGCCTGTTTCTCAATATCCCATTTCATTTAGCATCTGTCCCCTTTTTATATTTTAGGAAGAGATTTATTCTTGAAAATTCTTTTGGATTTTAACTTTTTAATTTTTTTTGAATGTTTATTTCTTTTTGAGAGAGAGAGAGACAGAGACAGAGACAGAGCACAAGCAGAGGAGGGGCAGAGAGAGAGGGAGACACAGAATCTGAAGCAGGCTCCAGGCTCCAAGCTGTCAGCACAGAGCCCCATGTGGGGCTCCAACCCACAGACCACGAGATCATGACCTGAGCCGAAGTCAGACGCTCAACCGACTGAGCCACCCAGGCACCCCTGGATTTTAACGTTTTAATAGATATCCCACTATGTTAAAAATTAATATTTAACTACTAAGCACAAATTGTAACAATTATAGTATTTTAATTATTTTAGTACCACCTTTTACTTTTTAAAAAAGTTTATGTAAAAATTTATTTTAATGTTAATTTTTAATGTTTATTTAAAATTTTATTTTTGAGAGAGAGAGCGCAAGTGGAGGGAGGGGCAGAGAGATGGGGAGACATAGGCTCCAAAGCAGGCTCCAGGCTTCCACCTGTCAACTCAGAACCTGACACAGGACTCGAACTCAGCGGACTGTGAGATTGTGACCTGAGCTGAAGTCGGACGCTCAACCGACTGAGCCACCCAGGCGTCCCTCGTACCACCTTTTACTTTTTAAATTGTCCCCATTTTGGATAGTAAATTTTATAGTCATTTAATAACCATTTTGCTATTTGGAGGATTTTCTTGTTGAGAGATTTATTTTTTGTAGAGAACTGCTTTTATGTGGTTCACAAGAGAGGACTTAGCTTGATTGGCAGCCATTATAGAAAGTCCTGTTTCAGCTCAGTATAAACTTTATGAAGTGGTAGGATCTCACCTCTGGGAAAGTTCAAGTGAGGCTTGAAGACCTTTTGCGTGCCAGGGATTTAAACACACTTTATTATGGAAAACTTTCAATATGCATTAAAGTAGAGAAAATGGTACAGTGTCAGTAATGTTTCAAAGATGAAATCCAAATTCCCAAGTGACTGTAGTAACCCAAGTGATTGGCAGCCATTTGAAGTCATCTTTTTTAGTGAATGGAGTAGTGTTAACCAGGCTAAGCATAAGTGCTTAATAGGTCACGTTACATTGTACATGGTGCTAATAGTCGGGCTTCCATTGCCAAGTTTTGCTGACAGCTAGAATCACAGCCCTCTGGGTCCTTGCAGTCTGTGTTTTTCTTCTGTTCTCCCTGATATTCAGTCCTTCATGCATAAAGGGGGATTGCTTTTTTATTCCGATCTTTCCAAGTCTTCCTTAGTGGAGGGTCTTGATACAGGTGTGGCCCATCACTGCCTTATCCCAGCCCCAACCCTAATGACAACCCAAACTCCTAACCCACAGTCCCTGGACCATTAAGGAGTGCTTAATACACATTTGTTGGCTGAGTGAATAAACCACTCCCTGGCTGCCATCTCTCATCCCTGGACCAGTAGAAGCCTGGCACAATTCTCTCCTCACTAGAAAATAGGGTTTGGAAGTAATTTGAAGTTGTTCCACCTATGGGAGAGCTGAAGAAGCTGGGATATAAGAGAACTCTTGGCATTGATGCCATTCTTGGGTTGTAGCTTCTGGGGATTCCATTCTTAATAAATAAACTGTAATTAGGAACCAGACACATCCGTTCCTACAACCTATTGTGTAAACCTAAGGAAGGCCCAGGTCTCTCTGCATTTAAATACTACAGCCCTCACCTTGTATGAAATTTTACTCAGGAAGACACAATGAAATTCCAGAGGAGAAATTCTGTACCCTTATAGATGGATAATGAGAAATCCTTTTAATTAATGGTTAAAACAGAATCTCTTGGGGGAACAAGACTTGGTTATTATCCCTAAGGTTGCCAAGTGAGAGGTCTTCCTAGATACCATTTTTCCTTCATGAAAGAGTACAAAGTATCTCTCCGGGCGCCTGGGTGGCTCAGTCGGACTTAAGTGTCAGACTTCAGCTCAGGTCATGATCTCGCGGTCCGCGAGTTCGAGCCCTGCGTCGGGCTCTGGGCTGATGGCTCAGAGCCTGGAGCTTGCTTCTGATTCTGTGCCTCCCTCTCTCTGCCCCTCCCCCGTTCATGCTCTGTCTCTCTCTGTCTCAAAAATAAATAAACGTTAAAAAAAAAAATTAAAAAAAAAAAGAAAGTATCTCTCAAACTTTAGCCAGTCCGTGTATTTTTAACCTTCAGTTATTTCACCGATGAGAGAAGTTGCTACATTCATTATAGCATTTAATAAGCCTCTAATTTTACCAATAAAGTCCATTTCTGAATCTCACTATGCCAATGATGAAAGTAGTTGGTATTAATAAAGGTATGGTAATTATCAAGATTGACGGATCTGATATTAATTAAGAACCATTTATAGTTGTCACCGTGGGAATGTAGCACTTGTAATAGAATGCCTGCTTACTTTCCCCAAAATGTGAATTCTCAGTCAGGGCAACTGGATGCCCCCAGACTTAAGGCATAAACTAAAAATATCATGCTACTCTTGGTAAAGCATTTTCAAGAAAATTTGCATATACTGTAACACCAGTGTAATCATCTATGAACTCCATCCAGTGGACTTTGCCCTGCCTCTTTTGCATGACCCTTGTTGGCTCCGGTGGTGTTGATTTCCAATGTTGCTCATTGATTTTCATTTTCCCATTAATATCTTGCATCCGATGTTTCCTCTGGTCTCATTATGTCTTTCTGAAGCTATGTGACCATCAGAATTTCTTATGTATCATGTCTATGTGCTTGACATTAAGCTGGAATTCGGTGTATTTGTTGGTCTTCACCCTTTCTGGAGATGAGTGCCCAAGTACCTCCCAGTTACATAATTCCTATTTTTGTTCATATATAGTATATACTAACCCAGATATGAAAAGCATGTGATGGGGAGTGTATGGTGCAAAATCCCCTCAAATGAGACACTGTTTCAGATGTAGCTTTTAGTGCTTTGTTTTGAGAGAGAGAGAGAGAGAGAGAGAGAGAGAGAGAGAGAGCGCATGCACGCAAGAACACAAGAGCAGGGAAGGAGCAAAGGGAGAGGGAGAAAGAGAATCTTAAGCAGGCTCCACACTGGGCAGGGAGCGCTCAGTCTCAAAACAGTGAGATCGTGACCTGAGCTGAAATCAAGAGTCGGATGCTCAACCGACTGAGCTACCCAGGTGCCCCGTTTTTAGTGCTTTAAAAGCTGTTTATTGGGGGACCTGGGTGGCTCAGTCAGTTAAGTGTCTCACCCTTGGTTTCAGCTCAGGTCATGGTCTCGTGGTGTGAGTTAGAGTCCCTGTGCTGACAGTGTAGAGTCTGCTTCTGGTGCACTGTCTCCCTCTTTCTCTGCCCCTTCCCTCCCTGCTCTCTCTCTCTTTCAAAAAAAAAAAAAAATAAACTTAAAAATAAGCTGTTTATTAAAGCATAATTAATAAAAACTGAGCTGTACATATTTAAAGTGTAAAATTTAAGTTTTGAATTTATGTATGTATTTGTGAAAATCACTGTTATCAGGATAATGAAGATATTCATCATGCCCAAAAGTTTCCTCATGCTCCTTTGGAATCTTGTCTTCTGCTTCTGTTTCTACTCACCTCTGAACCTAGGCAACAACTGAACTGCTTTCTGTCACTAAAACTAGTTGTCAATTCCTAGGATTTTATATAAATGGAATCACATAGTATGTCCTCTTTTTTTGTCTGGTTTCCTTCACTCAGCATGAGGTTCATTCATGTTGTAGTAGAAGCAATAGTTCATTATTTTTGTTACTGAGGACTGTTCCATCGTTTGGATATACTAGTTTGCTTCCATTCACCTTTCGAACAGTTGGGTTGTTTGGACCTTTTGGCTCTTATAAAGTTATTTTAACAACATTCATATAGAAGTGTTTGCATGAATATATGCTTTCTTTTCTCTTTGTAAAATACCTACTAGTGGAATGGCTGGATCATATGGTAGTTTTAAAGAAACTGTGAAGTTGTTTTTAGGAGTGATTTTACACCATTTTACACTCCCACCAGCAACGTATGGGTTTTCCAGTTTCTTCACATCCTTGGCAACACTTGGTATGCTAGTCTCTTTTTTTTTTTTAAATTTTTAAAAATATTTATTTATTTTTGAGAAAGAGACATACACACACACAGAGTGTAAGCAGGGGAGGGGAGAGAGAGAGGGAGTCGCAGAATCCGAAGCAGGGTCCAGGCTCCAAGCTGTCAGCATAGAACCCATAGTGGGGCTCAATCCCATGAATGGTGAGATCATGACCTTAGCTGAAGTCGGATGCTTAACTGACTGAGCCACACAGGCGCCCCTGGCATGCTAGTCTTTTTAAGTTAGCCACAGGTATGGAATCTAACAGGTATGTAATGGTATTTCACTCTGGTTTTAATTTGCATTTCAATGATGACTAATGATGTTGAACATCTTTTTTGTGCTTACATGCCTTCTGTATATTCTATGTGGTTAAGTGTTTATTGAAGTCTAATGCCTGTTTTTTTTTAATTTTTTAATGTTTTCATTTATTTTTGAGACAGAGAGAGGCAGAGCATGAGCAGGGGAGGGGCAGAGAGAGAGGGAGTCACAGAATCCGAAGTAGGCTCCAGGCTCTGCACTGTCAGCACAGAGCCTGACGCGGGGCTCGAACCCACAGACTGTGAGATCATGACCTGAGCCGAAGCCGGACGTCTAACCGACTGAGCCACCCAGCCACCCCAACCTGTTTTTTTTTTTAATGTTTATTTATTTTTGAGAGAGAGAGAGAGCACAAGTGGGGAAAGGGCAGAGAGAGAGGGGACAAAGTATCTGAAGTGGGCTCTGCACTGAGAGCGGAGAGTCTGATGCAGGATTCGAACTCAGGAACTGTGAGATCATGTCCTGAGCCGAAGTCAGACGCTCAACTGACTGAGCCACCTAGGCACCCCTCTAATACCCATTTTTGTTTTCTATTTTTTTTTTAATTTTTTTTTCAACGTTTTTATTTATTTTTGGGACAGAGAGAGACAG